>NW_027309799.1:1800000-2100000 GCF_047496795.1 Chiloscyllium punctatum | reverse complement strand
CCTCTGTTTCAGACCCTCTGTTTCAGCCCCTCTGTTTCAGCCCCTCTGTTTCAGCCCCTCTGTTTCTCGCCCTCTGTTTCAGCCCCTCTGTTTCAGCCCCTCTGTTTCTCGCACTCTGTTTCAGCCCCTCTGTTTCTCGCCCCCTGTTTCAGCCCCTCTGTTTCAGCCCCTGTGTTTCAGCCTGTCTGTTTCAGCCCCTCTGTTTCAGCCCCTCTGTTTCTCGCGCTCTGTTTCAGCCCCTCTGTTTCTCGCCCTCTGTGTCAGCCCCTCTGTTTCAGCCCCTCTGTTTCTGACCCTCTGTTTCAGCACCCCTGTTTCTCGCCCCCTATTTCTCGCCCCCTGTTTCTCACTCCTGGTTTCTCGCCCCCTGTTTCAGCCCCTCTGTTTCAGCCCCTCAGTTTCTCGCCCCCTGTTTCAGCCCCTCTGTTTCAGCCCCTCTGTTTCTCGCCCTCTGTTTCAGCCCCTCTGTTTCTCGCCCTCTGTTTCAGCCCCTCTGTTTCTCGCCCTCTGTTTCAGCCCCTCAGTTTCAGCCCCTCTGTTTCTCGCCCTCTGTTTCAGCCCCTCTGTTTCTCGCACTCTGTTTCAGCCCCTCTGTTTCTCGCCCTCTGTTTCAGCCCCTCTGTTTCAGCCCCTCTGTTTCTAGCCCTCTGTTTCTCGTCCCCTGTTTCAGCCGCTCTGTTTCAGCCCCTCGGTTTCTCGCCCTCTGTTTCAGCCCCTCTATTACAGCCCCTCTGTTTCAGCCCCTCTGTTTCAGCCCCTCAGTTTCTCGCCCTCTGTTTCAGCCCCTCTGTTTCTCGACCTCTGTTTCAGCCCCTCTGTTTCAGCCCCTCTGTTTCTGCCCCTCTGTTTCAGCCCCTTTGTTTCTCACCCTCTGTTTCAGCCCCTCGGTTTCTCGCCCTCTGTTTCAGCCCCTCTGTTTCAGCCCCTCTGTTTCAGCCCCTCTGTTTCAGCCCCACTGTTTCAGCCCCTCTGTTTCTCGCCCACTGTTTCAGCCCCGCGGTTTCTCGCCCTCTGTTTCAGCCCCACTGTTTCAGCCCCTCTGTTCCTTGCCCTCTGTTTCAGCCCCTCAGTTTCTCGCCCTCTGTTTCAGCCCCTCTGTTTCAGCCCCGCTGTTTCTCGCCCACTGTTTCAGCCCCTCTGTTTCAGCCCCTCTGTTTCAGCCCCTCTGTTTCAGTCCCTCTGTTTCTCACCCTCTGTTTCAGCCCCTCTGTTTCAGCCCCTCTGTTTCTCACCCTCTGTTTCTCGCCCCCTGTTTCAGCCCGTCTGTTTCAGCTCCTCTTTTTCTCTCCCACTGTTTCAGTCCCTCTGTTTCTCACCCTCTGTTTCAGCCCCTCTGTTTCAGCCCCTCTGTTTCTCGCCCTATGTTTCTCACCCTCGGTTTCTCACCCTCTGTTTCTCACCGTCTGTTTCAGCCCCTCTGTTTCAGCCCTGCTGTTTCAGCCCCGCTGTTTCTCACCCTCTGTTTCTCGCCTCCTGTTTCAGCCCGTCTGTTCCGGCACCCCTTTTTTTCTGCCACTGTTTCAGTCCCTCTGTTTCTCACCCTCTGTTTCTCACCCTCTGTTTCAGCCCCTCTGATTCTCGCCCTCTGTTTCAGCCCCTCTGTTTCTCGCCCTCTGTTTCAGCCCCTCTGTTACAGCCCCTCTGTTTAAGCCACTCAGTTTAAGCCCCTCTATTTCAGCCACTCTGTTTCAGCCCCTCTGTTTCAGCCCCTCTGTTTAAGCCCCTCAGATTAAGCCCCTCTGTTTCCGCCCCTCTGTTTAAGCCCGTCGGTTTCTCGCCCTCTGTTTCAGCCCCTCTGTTTCAGCCCCTCTGTTTCAGCCCCTCTGTTTCAGCCCCTCTGTTTCTCGCCCTCTGTTTCAGCCCCTCTGTTTCTCGCCCACTGTTTCAGCCCCTCTGTTTCAGCCCCTCTGGTTCAGCCCCTCTGTTCCAGCACCTCTGTTTCTCGACCTCTGTTTCAGCCCCTCGGTTTCTCGCCCTCTGTTTGAGCCCGTCTGTTTCAGCCCCTCTCTTTCAGCCCCTCTGTTTCAGCCCCTCTGTTTCTCGCCCTCTGTTTCAGCACCTCTGTTTCAGCCCCTCTGTTTCAGCCCCTCTGTTTCTCGCCCTCTGTTTCAGCCCCTCTGTTTCTCGACCTCTGTTTCAGCCCCTCTGTTTCAGCCCCTCTGTTTCAGCCCCTCAGTTCTCGCCCTCTGTTTCTCGCCCCCTGTTTCAGCCCCTTTGTTTCAGCCCCTCGGTTTCTCGCCCTCTGATTCAGACCCTCTGTTTCAGCCCCTCTGTTTCAGCCCCTCTGTTTCTCGCCCTCTGTTTCAGCCCCTCTGTTTCAGCCCCTCTGTTTCTCGCCCTCTGTTTCAGCCCCTCTGTTTCAGCCCCTCTGTTTCTCACCCTCTGTTTCAGCCCCTAGGTTTCTCGCCCTCTGTTTCAGCCCCTAGGTTTCTCGCCCTCTGTTTCAGCCCCTCAGTTTCAGCCCCCCTGTTTCAGCCCCTCTGTTTCAGCCCCTCGGTTTCTCGCCCTCTGTTTCAGCCCCTCTGTTTCAGCCCCTCTGTTTCTCGCCCTCTGTTTCAGCCCCTCTGTTTCTCGCCCTCTGTTTCAGCCCCTCTGTTTCTTGCCCTCTGTTTCAGCCCCTCTGTTTCAGCCCCTCTGTTTCTCACCCTCTGTTTCTCGCCCCCTGTTTCAGCCCGTCTGTTTCAGCTCCTCTTTTTCTCACCCACTGTTTCAGTCCCGCTGTTTCTCACCCTCTGTTTCAGCCCCTCTGTTTCAGCCCCTCTGTTTCTCGCCCTCTGTTTCTCACCCTCTGTTTCTCACCCTCTGTTTCTCACCCTCTGTTTCAGCCCCTCTGTTTCAGCCCCTCTGTTTCAGCCCCGCTGTTTCAGCCCCGCTGTTTCAGCCCCTCTGTTTCAGCCCCACTTTTTCTCACCCTCTGTTTCTCACCCCCTGTTTCTCGCCCCCTGTTTCAGCCCGTCTGTTTCGGCTCCTCTTTTTCTCAGCCACTTTTTCAGTCCCTCTGTTTCTCACCCTCTGTTTCTCCCCCTCTGTTTCTCGCCCCCTGTTTCAGCCCGTCTGTTTCGGCTCCTCTTTTTCTCACCCACTGTTTCAGTCCCTCTGTTTCTCACCCTCTGTTTCTCAACCTCTGTTTCAGCCCCTCTGAATCTCGCCCTCTGTTTCAGCCCCTCTGTTTCTCGCCCTCTTTTTCAGCCCCTCTGTTTCAGCCCCTCTGTTTCAGCCCCTGTGTTTAAGCCCCTCTGTTTCAGACCCTCTGTTTCAGCCCCTCTGGTTAAGCCCCTCAGTTTAATCCCCTCTGTTTCAGCCCCTCTGTTTCAGCCCCTCTGTTTCAGCCCCTCTGTTTAAGCCCCTCTGTTTCAGCCCCTCTGTTTCAGCCCCTCTGTTTAAGCCCCTCGGTTTCTCGCCCTCTGTTTCAGCCCCTCTGTTTCAGCCCCTCTGTTTAAGCCCCTCTGTTTCACCCCCTCTGTTTCTCGCGCTCTGTTTCAGCCCCTCTGTTTCTCGCCCTCTGTTTCAGCCCCTCTGTATCAGCCCCTCTGTTTCAGCCCCTCTGTTTCAGCCCCTCTGTTTCTCGCCCTCTGTTTCAGCCCCTCGGTTTCTCGCCCTCTGTTTCAGCCCCTCTGTTTCAGCCCCTCTGTTTCAGCCCCTCCGTTTCTCGCCCTCTGTTTCAGCACCTCTGTTTCAGCCCCTCTGTTTCAGCCCCTCTGTTTCAGCCCCTCTGTTTCAGCCCCTCTGTTTCTCGCCCTCTGTTTCACCCCTCTGTTTCAGCCCCTCTGTTTCAGCCCCTCTGTTTCTCGCCCTCTGTTTCTCGCCCCCTGTTTCAGCCCCTCTGTTTCAGCCCCTCTGTTTCTCACCCTCTGTTTCAGCCCCTCTGTTTCAGTCCCTCTGTTTCAGCCCCTCTGTTTCAGCCCCTCTGTTTCTCGCCCTCTGTTTCAGCCCCTCTGTTTCTCGCCTTCTGTTTCAGCCCCTCTGTTTCAGCCCCTCTGTTTCTCGCCCTCTGTTTCAGCCCCTCTGTTTCAGCCCCTCTGTTTCTCGCCCTCTGTTTCAGCCCCTCTGTTTCAGCCCCTCTGTTTCAGCCCCTCTGTTTCAGCCCCTCTGTTTCTCGCCCTCTGTTTCAGCCCCTCGGTTTCTCGCCCTCTGTTTCAGCCCCTCTGTTTCAGCCCCTCTGTTTCTCGCCCTCTGTTTCAGCCCCTCTGTTTCTCGCCCTCTGTTTCAGCCCCTCTGTTTCTCGCCCTCTGTTTCAGCCCCTCTGTTTCTCGCCCTCTGTTTCAGCCCCTCTGTTTCAGCCCCTCTGTTTCTCACCCTCTGTTTCTCGCCCCCTGTTTCAGCCCGTCTGTTTCAGCTCCTCTTTTTCTCACCCACTGTTTCAGTCCCTCTGTTTCTCGCCCTCTGTTTCAGCCCCTCTGTTTCAGCCCCTCTGTTTCAGCTCCTCTGTTTCAGCCCCTCTGTTTCAGCCCCTCTGTTTCTCGCCCTCTGTTTCAGCCCCTCTGTTTCTCGCCCTCTGTTTCAGCCCCTCTGTTTCTCGCCCTCTGTTTCAGCCCCTCTGTTTCAGCCCCTCTGTTTCTCACCCTCTGTTTCTCGCCCCCTGTTTCAGCCCGTCTGTTTCAGCTCCTCTTTTTCTCACCCACTGTTTCAGTCCCTGTGTTTCTCACCCTCTGTTTCAGCCCCTCTGTTTCAGCCCCTCTGTTTCTCACCCCCTGTTTCTCACCCTCTGTTTCTCACCCTCTGTTTCTCACCCTCTGTTTCAGCCCCTCTGTTTCAGCCCCGCTGTTTCAGCCCCGCTGTTTCAGCCCCTCTGTTTCAGCCCCACTGTTTCTCACCCTCTGTTTCTCACCCCCTGTTTCTCGCCCCCTGTTTCAGCCCGTCTGTTTCGGCTCCTCTTTTTCTCAGCCACTGTTTCAGTCCCTCTGTTTCTCACCCTCTGTTTCACACCCTCTGTTTCTCGCCCCCTGTTTCAGCCCGTCTGTTTCGGCTCCTCTTTTTCTCACCCACTGTTTCAGTCCCTCTGTTTCTCACCCTCTGTTTCTCAACCTCTGTTTCAGCCCCTCTGAATCTCGCCCTCTGTTTCAGCCCCTCTGTTTCTCGCCCTCTTTTTCAGCCCCTCTGTTTCAGCCCCTCTGTTTCAGCCCCTGTGTTTAAGCCCCTCTGTTTCAGACCCTCTGTTTCAGCCCCTCTGTTTAAGCCCCTCAGTTTAAGCCCCTCTGTTTCAGCCCCTCTGTTTCAGCCCCTCTGTTTCAGCCCCTCTGTTTAAGCCCCTCTGTTTAAGCCCCTCTGTTTCAGCCCCTCTGTTTAAGCCCCTCGGTTTCAGCCCCTCTGTTTAAGCCCCTCGGTTTCTCGCCCTCTGTTTCAGCCCCTCTGTTTCAGCCCCTCTGTTTAAGCCCCTCTGTTTCACTCCCTCTGTTTCTCGCCCTCTGTTTCAGCCCCTCTGTATCAGCCCCTCTGTTTCAGCCCCTCTGTTTCAGCCCCTCTGTTTCTCACCCTCTGTTTCAGCCCCTCTGTTTCAGCCCCTCTGTTTCTCGCCCTCTGTTTCTCACCCTCTGTTTCTCACCCTCTGTTTCTCACCCTCTGTTTCAGCCCCTCTGTTTCAGCCCCGCTGTTTCAGCCCCGCTGTTTCAGCCCCTCTGTTTCAGCCCCACTGTTTCTCACCCTCTGTTTCTCACCCCCTGTTTCTCGCCCCCTGTTTCAGCCCGTCTGTTTCGGCTCCTCTTTTTCTCAGCCACTGTTTCAGTCCCTCTGTTTCTCACCCTCTGTTTCTCACCCTCTGTTTCTCGCCCCCTGTTTCAGCCCGTCTGTTTCGGCTCCTCTTTTTCTCACCCACTGTTTAAGTCCCTCTGTTTCTCACCCTCTGTTTCTCAACCTCTGTTTCAGCCCCTCTGAATCTCGCCCTCTGTTTCAGCCCCTCTGTTTCTCGCCCTCTTTTTCAGCCCCTCTGTTTCAGACCCTCTGTTTCAGCCCCTGTGTTTAAGCCCCTCTGTTTCAGACCCTCTGTTTCAGCCCCTCTGTTTAAGCCCCTCTGTTTCAGCCCCTCTGTTTCAGCCCCTCTGTTTCAGGCCCTCTGTTTAAGCCCCTCAGTTTAAGCCCCTCTGTTTCAGCCCCTCTGTTTAAGCCCCTCGGTTTCTCGCCCTCTGTTTCAGCCCCTCTGTTTCAGCCCCTCTGTTTAAGCCCCTCTGTTTCACCCCCTCTGTTTCTCGCGCTCTGTTTCAGCCCCTCTGTTTCTCGCCCTCTGTTTCAGCCCCTCTGTATCAGCCCCTCTGTATCAGCCCCACTGTTTCAGCCCCTCTGTTTCTCGCCCTCTGTTTCAGCCCCTCGGTTTCTTGACCTCTGTTTTAGCCCCTCTGTTTCTCGCCTCCTGTTTCAGCCCGTCTGTTCCGGCACCCCTTTTTTTCTGCCACTGTTTCAGTCCCTCTGTTTCTCACCCTCTGTTTCTCACCCTCTGTTTCAGCCCCTCTGATTCTCGCCCTCTGTTTCAGCCCCTCTCTTTCTCGCCCTCTGTTTCAGCCCCTCTGTTACAGCCCCTCTGTTTAAGCCACTCAGTTTAAGCCCCTCTATTTCAGCCACTCTGTTTCAGCCCCTCTGTTTCAGCCCCTCTGTTTAAGCCCCTCAGTTTAAGCCCCTCTGTTTCCGCCCCTCTGTTTAAGCCCGTCGGTTTCTCGCCCTCTGTTTCAGCCCCTCTGTTTCAGCCCCTCTGTTTCAGCCCCTCTGTTTCAGCCCCTCTGTTTCTCGCCCTCTGTTTCAGCCCCTCTGTTTCTCGCCCACTGTTTCAGCCCCTCTGTTTCAGCCCCTCTGGTTCAGCCCCTCTGTTCCAGCACCTCTGTTTCTCGACCTCTGTTTCAGCCCCTCGGTTTCTCGCCCTCTGTTTGAGCCCGTCTGTTTCAGCCCCTCTGTTTCAGCCCCTCTGTTTCTCGCCCTCTGTTTCAGCACCTCTGTTTCAGCCCCTCTGTTTCAGCCCCTCTGTTTCTCGCCCTCTGTTTCAGCCCCTCTGTTTCTCGACCTCTGTTTCAGCCCCTCTGTTTCAGCCCCTCTGTTTCAGCCCCTCAGTTCTCGCCCTCTGTTTCTCGCCCCCTGTTTCAGCCCCTTTGTTTCAGCCCCTCGGTTTCTCGCCCTCTGATTCAGACCCTCTGTTTCAGCCCCTCTGTTTCAGCCCCTCTGTTTCTCGCCCTCTGTTTCAGCCCCTCTGTTTCAGCCCCTCTGTTTCTCGCCCTCTGTTTCAGCCCCTCTGTTTCAGCCCCTCTGTTTCTCACCCTCTGTTTCAGCCCCTAGGTTTCTCGCCCTCTGTTTCAGCCCCTAGGTTTCTCGCCCTCTGTTTCAGCCCCTCAGTTTCAGCCCCCCTGTTTCAGCCCCTCTGTTTCAGCCCCTCGGTTTCTCGCCCTCTGTTTCAGCCCCTCTGTTTCAGCCCCTCTGTTTCTCGCCCTCTGTTTCAGCCCCTCTGTTTCTCGCCCTCTGTTTCAGCCCCTCTGTTTCTTGCCCTCTGTTTCAGCCCCTCTGTTTCAGCCCCTCTGTTTCTCACCCTCTGTTTCTCGCCCCCTGTTTCAGCCCGTCTGTTTCAGCTCCTCTTTTTCTCACCCACTGTTTCAGTCCCGCTGTTTCTCACCCTCTGTTTCAGCCCCTCTGTTTCAGCCCCTCTGTTTCTCGCCCTCTGTTTCTCACCCTCTGTTTCTCACCCTCTGTTTCTCACCCTCTGTTTCAGCCCCTCTGTTTCAGCCCCGCTGTTTCAGCCCCGCTGTTTCAGCCCCTCTGTTTCAGCCCCACTTTTTCTCACCCTCTGTTTCTCACCCCCTGTTTCTCGCCCCCTGTTTCAGCCTGTCTGTTTCGGCTCCTCTTTTTCTCAGCCACTTTTTCAGTCCCTCTGTTTCTCACCCTCTGTTTCTCCCCCTCTGTTTCTCGCCCCCTGTTTCAGCCCGTCTGTTTCGGCTCCTCTTTTTCTCACCCACTGTTTCAGTCCCTCTGTTTCTCACCCTCTGTTTCTCAACCTCTGTTTCAGCCCCTCTGAATCTCGCCCTCTGTTTCAGCCCCTCTGTTTCTCGCCCTCTTTTTCAGCCCCTCTGTTTCAGCCCCTCTGTTTCAGCCCCTGTGTTTAAGCCCCTCTGTTTCAGACCCTCTGTTTCAGCCCCTCTGGTTAAGCCCCTCAGTTTAAGCCCCTCTGTTTCAGCCCCTCTGTTTCAGCCCCTCTGTTTCAGCCCCTCTGTTTAAGCCCCTCTGTTTCAGCCCCTCTGTTTCAGCCCCTCTCTTTAAGCCCCTCGGTTTCTCGCCCTCTGTTTCAGCCCCTCTGTTTCAGCCCCTCTGTTTAAGCCCCTCTGTTTCACCCCCTCTGTTTCTCGCGCTCTGTTTCAGCCCCTCTGTTTCTCGCCCTCTGTTTCAGCCCCTCTGTATCAGCCCCTCTGTTTCAGCCCCTCTGTTTCAGCCCCTCTGTTTCTCGCCCTCTGTTTCAGCCCCTCGGTTTCTCGCCCTCTGTTTCAGCCCCTCTGTTTCAGCCCCTCTGTTTCAGCCCCTCCGTTTCTCGCCCTCTGTTTCAGCACCTCTGTTTCAGCCCCTCTGTTTCAGCCCCTCTGTTTCAGCCCCTCTGTTTCAGCCCCTCTGTTTCTCGCCCTCTGTTTCACCCCTCTGTTTCAGCCCCTCTGTTTCAGCCCCTCTGTTTCTCGCCCTCTGTTTCTCGCCCCCTGTTTCAGCCCCTCTGTTTCAGCCCCTCTGTTTCTCGCCCTCTGTTTCAGCCCCTCTGTTTCAGTCCCTCTGTTTCAGCCCCTCTGTTTCAGCCCCTCTGTTTCTCGCCCTCTGTTTCAGCCCCTCTGTTTCTCGCCTTCTGTTTCAGCCCCTCTGTTTCAGCCCCTCTGTTTCTCGCCCTCTGTTTCAGCCCCTCTGTTTCAGCCCCTCTGTTTCTCGCCCTCTGTTTCGGCCCCTCTGTTTCAGCCCCTCTGTTTCAGCCCCTCTGTTTCAGCCCCTCTGTTTCTCGCCCTCTGTTTCAGCCCCTCGGTTTCTCGCCCTCTGTTTCAGCCCCTCTGTTTCAGCCCCTCTGTTTCTCGCCCTCTGTTTCAGCCCCTCTGTTTCTCGCCCTCTGTTTCAGCCCCTCTGTTTCTCGCCCTCTGTTTCAGCCCCTCTGTTTCTCGCCCTCTGTTTCAGCCCCTCTGTTTCAGCCCCTCTGTTTCTCACCCTCTGTTTCTCGCCCCCTGTTTCAGCCCGTCTGTTTCAGCTCCTCTTTTTCTCACCCACTGTTTCAGTCCCTCTGTTTCTCGCCCTCTGTTTCAGCCCCTCTGTTTCAGCCCCTCTGTTTCAGCCCCTCTGTTTCTCGCCCTCTGTTTCAGCCCCTCTGTTTCTCGCCCTCTGTTTCAGCCCCTCTGTTTCTCGCCCTCTGTTTCAGCCCCTCTGTTTCAGCCCCTCTGTTTCTCACCCTCTGTTTCTCGCCCCCTGTTTCAGCCCGTCTGTTTCAGCTCCTCTTTTTCTCACCCACTGTTTCAGTCCCTGTGTTTCTCACCCTCTGTTTCAGCCCCTCTGTTTCAGCCCCTCTGTTTCTCACCCCCTGTTTCTCACCCTCTGTTTCTCACCCTCTGTTTCAGCCCCTCTGTTTCAGCCCCGCTGTTTCAGCCCCGCTGTTTCAGCCCCTCTGTTTCAGCCCCACTGTTTCTCACCCTCTGTTTCTCACCCCCTGTTTCTCGCCCCCTGTTTCAGCCCGTCTGTTTCGGCTCCTCTTTTTCTCAGCCACTGTTTCAGTCCCTCTGTTTCTCACCCTCTGTTTCACACCCTCTGTTTCTCGCCCCCTGTTTCAGCCCGTCTGTTTCGGCTCCTCTTTTTCTCACCCACTGTTTCAGTCCCTCTGTTTCTCACCCTCTGTTTCTCAACCTCTGTTTCAGCCCCTCTGAATCTCGCCCTCTGTTTCAGCCCCTCTGTTTCTCGCCCTCTTTTTCAGCCCCTCTGTTTCAGCCCCTCTGTTTCAGCCCCTGTGTTTAAGCCCCTCTGTTTCAGACCCTCTGTTTCAGCCCCTCTGTTTAAGCCCCTCAGTTTAAGCCCCTCTGTTTCAGCCCCTCTGTTTCAGCCCCTCTGTTTCAGCCCCTCTGTTTAAGCCCCTCTGTTTAAGCCCCTCTGTTTCAGCCCCTCTGTTTAAGCCCCTCGGTTTCAGCCCCTCTGTTTAAGCCCCTCGGTTTCTCGCCCTCTGTTTCAGCCCCTCTGTTTCAGCCCCTCTGTTTAAGCCCCTCTGTTTCACCCCCTCTGTTTCTCGCCCTCTGTTTCAGCCCCTCTGTATCAGCCCCTCTGTTTCAGCCCCTCTGTTTCAGCCCCTCTGTTTCTCACCCTCTGTTTCAGCCCCTCTGTTTCAGCCCCTCTGTTTCTCGCCCTCTGTTTCTCACCCTCTGTTTCTCACCCTCTGTTTCTCACCCTCTGTTTCAGCCCCTCTGTTTCAGCCCCGCTGTTTCAGCCCCGCTGTTTCAGCCCCTCTGTTTCAGCCCCACTGTTTCTCACCCTCTGTTTCTCACCCCCTGTTTCTCGCCCCCTGTTTCAGCCCGTCTGTTTCGGCTCCTCTTTTTCTCAGCCACTGTTTCAGTCCCTCTGTTTCTCACCCTCTGTTTCTCACCCTCTGTTTCTCGCCCCCTGTTTCAGCCCGTCTGTTTCGGCTCCTCTTTTTCTCACCCACTGTTTCAGTCCCTCTGTTTCTCACCCTCTGTTTCTCAACCTCTGTTTCAGCCCCTCTGAATCTCGCCCTCTGTTTCAGCCCCTCTGTTTCTCGCCCTCTTTTTCAGCCCCTCTGTTTCAGACCCTCTGTTTCAGCCCCTGTGTTTAAGCCCCTCTGTTTCAGACCCTCTGTTTCAGCCCCTCTGTTTAAGCCCCTCTGTTTCAGCCCCTCTGTTTCAGCCCCTCTGTTTAAGCCCCTCAGTTTAAGCCCCTCTGTTTCAGCCCCTCTGTTTAAGCCCCTCGGTTTCTCGCCCTCTGTTTCAGCCCCTCTGTTTCAGCCCCTCTGTTTAAGCCCCTCTGTTTCACCCCCTCTGTTTCTCGCGCTCTGTTTCAGCCCCTCTGTTTCTCGCCCTCTGTTTCAGCCCCTCTGTATCAGCCCCTCTGTATCAGCCCCACTGTTTCAGCCCCTCTGTTTCTCGCCCTCTGTTTCAGCCCCTCGGTTTCTTGACCTCTGTTTTAGCCCCTCTGTTTCAGCCCCTCTGTTTCAGCCCCTCCGTTTCTCGCCCTCTGTTTCAGCACCTCTGTTTCAGCCCCTCTGTTTCAGCCCCTCTGTTTCAGCCCCTCTGTTTCTCGCCCTCTGTTTCACCCCTCTGTTTCAGCCCCTCTGTTTCAGCCCCTCTGTTTCTCTCTCTCTGTTCCTCGCCCCCTGTTTCAGCCCCTCTGTTTCAGCCCCTCGGTTTCTCGCCCTCTGTTTCAGCCCCTCTGTTTCAGTCCCTCTGTTTCAGCCCATCTGTTTCAGCCCCTCTGTTTCTCGCCCTCTGTTTCAGCCCTTCTGTTTCTCGCCTTCTGTTTCAGCCCCTCTGTTTCAGCCCCTCTGTTTCTCGCCCTCTGTTTCAGCCCCTCGGTTTCTCGCCCTCTGTTTCAGCCCCTATGTTTCAGCCCCTCTGTTTCAGCCCCTCTGTTTCAGCCCCTCAGTTTCAGCCCCTCTGTTTCAGCCCCTCTGTTTCTCGCCCTCTGTTTCAGCCCCTCTGTTTCAGCCCCTCTGTTTCTCGCCCTCTGTTTCAGCCCCTCTGTTTCAGCCGCTCTGTTTCAGCCCCTCTGTTTCTCGCCCTCTGTTTCAGCCCCTCTGTTTCTCGCCCTCTGTTTCAGCCCCTCTGTTTCTCGCCCTCTGTTTCAGCCCCTCTGTTTCTCGCCCTCTGTTTCAGCCCCTCTGTTTCAGCCCCTCTGTTTCTCACCCTCTGTTTCTCGCCCCCTGTTTCAGCCCATCTGTTTCAGCTCCTCTTTTTCTCACCCACTGTTTCAGTCCCTCTGTTTCTCGCCCTCTGTTTCAGCCCCTCTGTTTCAGCCCCTCTGTTTCAGCCCCTCTGTTTCAGCCCCTCTGTTTCAGCCCCTCTGTTTCTCGCCCTCTGTTTCAGCCCCTCTGTTTCTCGCCCTCTGTTTCAGCCCCTCTGTTTCTCGCCCTCTGTTTCAGCCCCTCTGTTTCAGCCCCTCTGTTTCTCACCCTCTGTTTCTCGCCCCCTGTTTCAGCCCGTCTGTTTCAGCTCCTCTTTTTCTCACCCACTGTTTCAGTCCCTCTGTTTCTCACCCTCTGTTTCAGCCCCTCTGTTTCAGCCCCTCTGTTTTTCACCCTCTGTTTCTCACCCTCTGTTTCTCACCCTCTGTTTCAGCCCCTCTGTTTCAGCCCCTCTGTTTCAGCCCCGCTGTTTCAGCCCCGCTGTTTCAGCCCCTCTGTTTCAGCCCGACTGTTTCTCACACTCTGTTTCTCACCCCCTGTTTCTCGCCCCCTGTTTCAGCCCGTCTGTTTCGGCTCCTCTTTTTCTCAGCCACTGTTTCAGTCCCTCTGTTTCTCACCCTCTGTTTCTCACCCTCTGTTTCTCGCCCCCTGTTTCAGCCCGTCTGTTTCGGCTCCTCTTTTTCTCACCCACTGTTTCAGTCCCTCTGTTTCTCACCCTCTGTTTCTCAACCTCTGTTTCAGCCCCTCTGAATCTCGCCCTCTGTTTCAGCCCCTCAGTTTCTCGCCCTCTTTTTCAGCCCCTCTATTTCAGCCCCTCTGTTTCAGCCCCTGTGTTTAAGCCCCTCTGTTTCAGACCCTCTGTTTCAGCCCCTCTGTTTAAGCCCCTCAGTTTAAGCCCCTCTGTTTCAGCCCCTCTGTTTAAGCCCCTCAGTTTAAGCCCCTCTATTTCAGCCCCTCTGTTTAAGCCCCTCGGTTTCTCGCCCTCTGTTTCAGCCCCTCTGTTTCAGCCCCTCTGTTTAAGCCCCTCTGGTTCACCCCCTCTGTTTCTCGCGCTCTGTTTCAGCCCCTCTGTTTCTCGCCCTCTGTTTCAGCCCCTCTGTATCAGCCCCTCTGTTTCAGCCCCTCTGTTTCAGCCCCTCTGTTTCTCACCCTCTGTTTCAGCCCCTCTGTTTCAGCCCCTCTGTTTCTCGCCCTCTGTTTCTCACCCTCTGTTTCTCACCCTCTGTTTCAGCCCCTCTGTTTCAGCCCCGCTGTTTCAGCCCCGCTGTTTCAGCCCCTCTGTTTCAGCCCCTCTGTTTCAGCCCCTCTGTTTCTCGCCCTCTGTTTCAGCACCTCTGTTTCAGCCCCTCTGTTTCAGCCCCTCTGTTTCTCGCCCTCTGTTTCAGCCCCTCTGTTTCTCGACCTCTGTTTCAGCCCCTCTGTTTCAGCCCCTCTGTTTCAGCCCCTCAGTTCTCGCCCTCTGTTTCTCGCCCCCTGTTTCAGCCCCTTTGTTTCAGCCCCTCGGTTTCTCGCCCTCTGTTTCAGCCCCTCTGTTTCAGCCCCTCTGTTTCAGCCCCTCTGTTTCTCGCCCTCTGTTTCAGCACCTCTGTTTCAGCCCCTCTGTTTCAGCCCCTCTGTTTCTCGCCCTCTGTTTCAGCCCCTCTGTTTCTCGACCTCTGTTTCAGCCCCTCTGTTTCAGCCCCTCTGTTTCAGCCCCTCAGTTCTCGCCCTCTGTTTCTCGCCCCCTGTTTCATCCCCTTTGTATCAGCCCCTCGGTTTCTCGCCCTCTGTTTCAGACCCTCTGTTTCAGCCCCTCTGTTTCAGCCCCTCTGTTTCAGCCCCTCTGTTTCTCGCCCACTGTTTCAGCCCCTCTGTTTCAGCCCCTCTGTTTCTCGCGCTCTGTTTCAGCCCCTAGGTTTCTCGCCCTCTGTTTCAGACCCTCAGTTTCAGCGCCCCTGTTTCAGCCCCTCTGTTTCAGCCCCTCGGTTTCTCGCCCTCTGTTTCAGCCCCTCTGTTTCAGCCCCTCTGTTTCTCGCCCTCTGTTTCAGCCCCTCTGTTTCTCGCCCTCTGTTTCAGCCCCTCTGTTTCTCGCCCTCTGTTTCAGCCCCTCTGTTTCAGCCCCTCTGTTTCTCACCCTCTGTTTCTCGCCCCCTGTTTCAGCCCGTCTGTTTCAGATCCTCTTTTTCTCACCCACTGTTTCAGTCCTTCTGTTTCTCACCCTCTGTTTCAGCCCCTCTGTTTCAGCCCCTCTGTTTCTCGCCCTCTGTTTCTCACCCTCTGTTTCTCACCCTCTGTTTCTCACCCTCTGTTTCAGCCCCTCTGTTTCAGCCCCGCTGTTTCAGCCCCGCTGTTTCAGCCCCTCTGTTTCAGCCCCACTTTTCCTCACACTCTGTTTCTCACCCCCTGCTTCTCGCCCCCTGTTTCAGCCCGTCTGTTTCGGCTCCTCTTTTTCTCAGCCACTTTTTCAGTCCCTCAGTTTCTCACCCTCTGTTTCTCACCCTCTGTTTCTCGCCCCCTGTTTCAGCCCGTCTGTTTCGGCTCCTCTTTTTCTCACCCACTGTTTCAGTCCCTCTGTTTCTCACCCTCTGTTTCTCAACCTCTGTTTCAGCCCCTCTGAATCTCGCCCTCTGTTTCAGCCCCTCTGTTTCTCGCCCTCTTTTTCAGCCCCTCTGTTTCAGCCCCTCTGTTTCAGCCCCTGTGTTTAAGCCCCTCTGTTTCAGACCCTCTGTTTCAGCCCCTCTGTTTCAGCCCCTCTGTTTAAGCCCCTCAGTTTAAGCCCCTCTGTTTCAGCCCCTCTGTTTCAGCCCCTCTGTTTCAGCCCCTCTGTTTAAGCCCCTCAGTTTAAGCCCCTCTGTTTCAGCCCCTCTGTTTAAGCCCCTCGGTTTCTCGCCCTCTGTTTCAGCCCCTCTGTTTCAGCCCCTCTGTTTAACCCCCTCTGTTTCACCCCCTCTGTTTCTCGCGCTCTGTTTCAGCCCCTCTGTTTCTCGCCCTCTGTTTCAGCCCCTCTGTATCAGCCCCTCTGTTTCAGCCCCTCTGTTTCAGCCCCTCTGTTTCTCGCCCTCTGTTTCAGCCCCTCGGTTTCTCGCCTCTGTTTCAGCCCCTCTGTTTCAGCCCCTCCGTTTCTCGCCCTCTGTTTCAGCACCTCTGTTTCAGCCCCTCTGTTTCAGCCCCTCTGTTTCAGCCCCTCTGTTTCAGCCCCTCTGTTTCTCGCCCTCTGTTTCACCCCTCTGTTTCAGCCCCTCTGTTTCAGCCCCTCTGTTTCTCGCCCTCTGTTTCTCGCCCCCTGTTTCAGCCCCTCTGTTTCAGCCCCTCGGTTTCTCGCCCTGTGTATCAGCCCCTCTGTTTCAGTCCCTCTGTTTCAGCCCCTCTGTTTCAGCCCCTCTGTTTCTCGCCCTCTGTTTCAGCCCCTCTGTTTCAGCCCCTCGGTTTCTCGCCCTGTGTATCAGCCCCTCTGTTTCAGTCCCTCTGTTTCAGCCCCTCTGTTTCAGCCCCTCTGTTTCTCGCCCTCTGTTTCAGCCCCTCTGTTTCTCGCCTTCTGTTTCAGCCCCTCTGTTTCAGCCCCTCTGTTTCTCGCCCTCTGTTTCAGCCCCTCTGTTTCAGCCCCTCTGTTTCTCGCCCTCTGTTTCAGCCCCTCTGTTTCAGCCCCTCTGTTTCAGCCCCTCTGTTTCAGCCCCTCTGTTTCTCGCCCTCTGTTTCAGCCCCTCGGTTTCTCGCCCTCTGTTTCAGCCCCTCTGTTTCAGCCCCTCTGTTTCTCGCCCTCTGTTTCAGCCCCTCTGTTTCTCGCCCTCTGTTTCAGCCCCTCTGTTTCTCGCCCTCTGTTTCAGCCCCTCTGTTTCTCGCCCTCTGTTTCAGCCCCTCTGTTTCAGCCCCTCTGTTTCTCACCCTCTGTTTCTTGCCCCCTGTTTCAGCCCGTCTGTTTCAGCTCCTCTTTTTCTCACCCACTGTTTCAGTCCCTCTGTTTCTCGCCCTCTGTTTCAGCCCCTCTGTTTCAGCCCCTCTGTTTCAGCTCCTCTGTTTCAGCCCCTCTGTTTCAGCCCCTCTGTTTCTCGCCCTCTGTTTCAGCCCCTTTGTTTCTCGCCCTCTGTTTCAGCCCCTCTGTTTCTCGCCCTCTGTTTCAGCCCCTCTATTTCAGCCCCTCTGTTTCTCACCCTCTGTTTCTCGCCCCCTGTTTCAGCCCGTCTGTTTCAGCTCCTCTTTTTCTCACCCACTGTTTCAGCCCCTCTGTTTCAGCCCCTCTGTTTCTCACCCCCTGTTTCTCACCCTCTGTTTCTCACCCTCTGTTTCTCACCCTCTGTTTCAGCCCCTCTGTTTCAGCCCCGCTGTTTCAGCCCCGCTGTTTCAGCCCCTCTGTTTCAGCCCCTCTGTTTCTCACCCTCTGTTTCTCACCCCCTGTTTCTCGCCCCCTGTTTCAGCCCGTCTGTTTCGGCTCCTCTTTTTCTCAGCCACTGTTTCTGTCCCTCTGTTTCTCACCCTCTGTTTCTCGCCCCCTGTTTCAGCCCGTCTGTTTCGGCTCCTCTTTTTCTCACCCACTGTTTCAGTCCCTCTGTTTCTCACCCTCTGTTTCTGAACCTCTGTTTCAGCCCCTCTGAATCTCGCCCTCTGTTTCAGCCCCTCTGTTTCTCGCCCTCTTTTTCAGCCCCTCTGTTTCAGCCCCTCTGTTTCAGCCCCTGTGTTTAAGCCCCTCTGTTTCAGACCCTCTGTTTCAGCCCCTCTGTTTAAGCCCCTCAGTTTAAGCCCCTCTGTTTCAGCCCCTCTGTTTCAGCCCCTCTGTTTCAGCCCCTCTGTTTAAGCCCCTCAGTTTAAGCCCCTCTGTTTCAGCCCCTCTGTTTAAGCCCCTCGGTTTCTCGACCTCTGTTTCAGACCCTCTGATTCAGCCCCTCTGTTTAAGCCCCTCTGTTTCACCCCCTCTGTTTCTCGCGCTCTGTTTCAGCCCCTCTGTTTCTCGCCCTCTGTTTCAGCCCCTCTGTATCAGCCCCTCTGTTTCAGCCCCTCTGTTTCAGCCCCTCTGTTTCTCACCCTCTGTTTCAGCCCCTCTGTTTCAGCCCCTCTGTTTCTCGCCCTCTGTTTCTCACCCTCTGTTTCTCACCCTCTGTTTCTCACCCTCTGTTTCAGCCCCTCTGTTTCAGCCCCGCTGTTTCAGCCCCGCTGTTTCAGCCCCTCTGTTTCAGCCCCACTGTTTCTCACCCTCTGTTTCTCACCCCCTGTTTCTCGCCCCCTGTTTCAGCCCGTCTGTTTCGGCTCCTCTTTTTCTCAGCCACTGTTTCAGTCCCTCTGTTTCTCACCCTCTGTTTCTCACCCTCTGTTTCTCGCCCCCTGTTTCAGCCCGTCTGTTTCGGCTCCTCTTTTTCTCACCCACTGTTTCAGTCCCTCTGTTTCTCACCCTCTGTTTCTCAACCTCTGTTTTAGCCCCTCTGAATCTCGCCCTCTGTTTCAGCCCCTCTGTTTCTCGCCCTCTTTTTCAGCCCCACTGTTTCAGCCCCTCTGTTTCAGCCCCTGTGTTTAAGCCCCTCTGTTTCAGACCCTCTGTTTCAGCCCCTCTGTTTAAGCCCCTCTGTTTCAGCCCCTCTGTTTCAGCCCCTCTGTTTCAGGCCCTCTGTTTAAGCCCCTCAGTTTAAGCCCCTCTGTTTCTCGCGCTCTGTTTCAGCCCCTCTGTTTCTCGCCCTCTGTTTCAGCCCCTCTGTAACAGCCCCTCTGTATCAGCCCCGCTGTTTCAGCCCCTCTGTTTCTCGCCCTCTGTTTCAGCCCCTCGGTTTCTTGACCTCTGTTTTAGCCCCTCTGTTTCAGCCCCTCTGTTTCAGCCCCTCCGTTTCTCGCCCTCTGTTTCAGCACCTCTGTTTCAGCCCCTCTGTTTCAGCCCCTCTGTTTCTCGCCCTCTGTTTCTCGCCCCCTGTTTCAGCCCCTCTGTTTCAGCCCCTCGGTTTCTCGCCCTCTGTTTCAGCCCCTCTGTTTCAGTCCCTCGGTTTCAGCCCCTCTGTTTCAGCCCCTCTGTTTCAGCCCCTCTGTTTCTCGCCCTCTGTTTCACCCCTCTGTTTCAGCCCCTCTGTTTCAGCCCCTCTGTTTCTCTCTCTCTGTTCCTCGCCCCCTGTTTCAGCCCCTCTGTTTCAGCCCCTCGGTTTCTCGCCCTCTGTTTCAGCCCCTCTGTTTCAGTCCCTCTGTTTCAGCCCATCTGTTTCAGCCCCTCTGTTTCTCGCCCTCTGTTTCAGCCCTTCTGTTTCTCGCCTTCTGTTTCAGCCCCTCTGTTTCAGCCCCTCTGTTTCTCGCCCTCTGTTTCAGCCCCTCGGTTTCTCGCCCTCTGTTTCAGCCCCTATGTTTCAGCCCCTCTGTTTCAGCCCCTCTGTTTCAGCCCCTCAGTTTCAGCCCCTCTGTTTCAGCCCCTCTGTTTCTCGCCCTCTGTTTCAGCCCCTCTGTTTCAGCCCCTCTGTTTCTCGCCCTCTGTTTCAGCCCCTCTGTTTCAGCCGCTCTGTTTCAGCCCCTCTGTTTCTCGCCCTCTGTTTCAGCCCCTCTGTTTCTCGCCCTCTGTTTCAGCCCCTCTGTTTCTCGCCCTCTGTTTCAGCCCCTCTGTTTCAGCCCCTCTGTTTCTCACCCTCTGTTTCTCGCCCCCTGTTTCAGCCCATCTGTTTCAGCTCCTCTTTTTCTCACCCACTGTTTCAGTCCCTCTGTTTCTCGCCCTCTGTTTCAGCCCCTCTGTTTCAGCCCCTCTGTTTCAGCCCCTCTGTTTCAGCCCCTCTGTTTCAGCCCCTCTGTTTCTCGCCCTCTGTTTCAGCCCCTCTGTTTCTCGCCCTCTGTTTCATCCCCTCTGTTTCTCGCCCTCTGTTTCAGCCCCTCTGTTTCAGCCCCTCTGTTTCTCACCCTCTGTTTCTCGCCCCCTGTTTCAGCCCGTCTGTTTCAGCTCCTCTTTTTCTCACCCACTGTTTCAGTCCCTCTGTTTCTCACCCTCTGTTTCAGCCCCTCTGTTTCAGCCCCTCTGTTTTTCACCCTCTGTTTCTCACCCTCTGTTTCTCACCCTCTGTTTCTCACCCTCTGTTTCAGCCCCTCTGTTTCAGCCCCGCTGTTTCAGCCCCGCTGTTTCAGCCCCTCTGTTTCAGCCCGACTGTTTCTCACACTCTGTTTCTCACCCCCTGTTTCTCGCCCCCTGTTTCAGCCCGTCTGTTTCGGCTCCTCTTTTTCTCAGCCACTGTTTCAGTCCCTCTGTTTCTCACCCTCTGTTTCTCACCCTCTGTTTCTCGCCCCCTGTTTCAGCCCGTCTGTTTCGGCTCCTCTTTTTCTCACCCACTGTTTCAGTCCCTCTGTTTCTCACCCTCTGTTTCTCAACCTCTGTTTCAGCCCCTCTGAATCTCGCCCTCTGTTTCAGCCCCTCAGTTTCTCGCCCTCTTTTTCAGCCCCTCTGTTTCAGCCCCTCTGTTTCAGCCCCTGTGTTTAAGCCCCTCTGTTTCAGACCCTCTGTTTCAGCCCCTCTGTTTAAGCCCCTCAGTTTAAGCCCCTCTGTTTCAGCCCCTCTGTTTAAGCCCCTCAGTTTAAGCCCCTCTATTTCAGCCCCTCTGTTTAAGCCCCTCGGTTTCTCGCCCTCTGTTTCAGCCCCTCTGTTTCAGCCCCTCAGTTTAAGCCCCTCTGGTTCACCCCCTCTGTTTCTCGCGCTCTGTTTCAGCCCCTCTGTTTCTCGCCCTCTGTTTCAGCCCCTCTGTATCAGCCCCTCTGTTTCAGCCCCTCTGTTTCAGCCCCTCTGTTTCTCACCCTCTGTTTCAGCCCCTCTGTTTCAGCCCCTCTGTTTCTCGCCCTCTGTTTCTCACCCTCTGTTTCTCACCCTCTGTTTCAGCCCCTCTGTTTCAGCCCCGCTGTTTCAGCCCCGCTGTTTCAGCCCCTCTGTTTCAGCCCCTCTGTTTCAGCCCCTCTGTTTCTCGCCCTCTGTTTCAGCACCTCTGTTTCAGCCCCTCTGTTTCAGCCCCTCTGTTTCTCGCCCTCTGTTTCAGCCCCTCTGTTTCTCGACCTCTGTTTCAGCCCCTCTGTTTCAGCCCCTCTGTTTCAGCCCCTCAGTTCTCGCCCTCTGTTTCTCGCCCCCTGTTTCAGCCCCTTTGTTTCAGCCCCTCGGTTTCTCGCCCTCTGTTTCAGCCCCTCTGTTTCAGCCCCTCTGTTTCAGCCCCTCTGTTTCTCGCCCTCTGTTTCAGCACCTCTGTTTCAGCCCCTCTGTTTCAGCCCCTCTGTTTCTCGCCCTCTGTTTCAGCCCCTCTGTTTCTCGACCTCTGTTTCAGCCCCTCTGTTTCAGCCCCTCTGTTTCAGCCCCTCAGTTCTCGCCCTCTGTTTCTCGCCCCCTGTTTCATCCCCTTTGTATCAGCCCCTCGGTTTCTCGCCCTCTGTTTCAGACCCTCTGTTTCAGCCCCTCTGTTTCAGCCCCTCTGTTTCAGCCCCTCTGTTTCTCGCCCACTGTTTCAGCCCCTCTGTTTCAGCCCCTCTGTTTCTCGCGCTCTGTTTCAGCCCCTAGGTTTCTCGCCCTCTGTTTCAGACCCTCAGTTTCAGCGCCCCTGTTTCAGCCCCTCTGTTTCAGCCCCTCGGTTTCTCGCCCTCTGTTTCAGCCCCTCTGTTTCAGCCCCTCTGTTTCTCGCCCTCTGTTTCAGCCCCTCTGTTTCTCGCCCTCTGTTTCAGCCCCTCTGTTTCTCGCCCTCTGTTTCAGCCCCTCTGTTTCAGCCCCTCTGTTTCTCACCCTCTGTTTCTCGCCCCCTGTTTCAGCCCGTCTGTTTCAGATCCTCTTTTTCTCACCCACTGTTTCAGTCCTTCTGTTTCTCACCCTCTGTTTCAGCCCCTCTGTTTCAGCCCCTCTGTTTCTCGCCCTCTGTTTCTCACCCTCTGTTTCTCACCCTCTGTTTCTCACCCTCTGTTTCAGCCCCTCTGTTTCAGCCCCGCTGTTTCAGCCCCGCTGTTTCAGCCCCTCTGTTTCAGCCCCACTTTTCCTCACACTCTGTTTCTCACCCCCTGCTTCTCGCCCCCTGTTTCAGCCCGTCTGTTTCGGCTCCTCTTTTTCTCAGCCACTTTTTCAGTCCCTCAGTTTCTCACCCTCTGTTTCTCACCCTCTGTTTCTCGCCCCCTGTTTCAGCCCGTCTGTTTCGGCTCCTCTTTTTCTCACCCACTGTTTCAGTCCCTCTGTTTCTCACCCTCTGTTTCTCAACCTCTGTTTCAGCCCCTCTGAATCTCGCCCTCTGTTTCAGCCCCTCTGTTTCTCGCCCTCTTTTTCAGCCCCTCTGTTTCAGCCCCTCTGTTTCAGCCCCTGTGTTTAAGCCCCTCTGTTTCAGACCCTCTGTTTCAGCCCCTCTGTTTCAGCCCCTCTGTTTAAGCCCCTCAGTTTAAGCCCCTCTGTTTCAGCCCCTCTGTTTCAGCCCCTCTGTTTCAGCCCCTCTGTTTAAGCCCCTCAGTTTAAGCCCCTCTGTTTCAGCCCCTCTGTTTAAGCCCCTCGGTTTCTCGCCCCCTGTTTCAGCCCCTCTGTTTCAGCCCCTCTGTTTAACCCCCTCTGTTTCACCCCCTCTGTTTCTCGCGCTCTGTTTCAGCCCCTCTGTTTCTCGCCCTCTGTTTCAGCCCCTCTGTATCAGCCCCTCTGTTTCAGCCCCTCTGTTTCAGCCCCTCTGTTTCTCGCCCTCTGTTTCAGCCCCTCGGTTTCTCGCCCTCTGTTTCAGCCCCTCTGTTTCAGCCCCTCCGTTTCTCGCCCTCTGTTTCAGCACCTCTGTTTCAGCCCCTCTGTTTCAGCCCCTCTGTTTCAGCCCCTCTGTTTCAGCCCCTCTGTTTCTCGCCCTCTGTTTCACCCCTCTGTTTCAGCCCCTCTGTTTCAGCCCCTCTGTTTCTCGCCCTCTGTTTCTCGCCCCCTGTTTCAGCCCCTCTGTTTCAGCCCCTCGGTTTCTCGCCCTGTGTATCAGCCCCTCTGTTTCAGTCCCTCTGTTTCAGCCCCTCTGTTTCAGCCCCTCTGTTTCTCGCCCTCTGTTTCAGCCCCTCTGTTTCAGCCCCTCGGTTTCTCGCCCTGTGTATCAGCCCCTCTGTTTCAGTCCCTCTGTTTCAGCCCCTCTGTTTCAGCCCCTCTGTTTCTCGCCCTCTGTTTCAGCCCCTCTGTTTCTCGCCTTCTGTTTCAGCCCCTCTGTTTCAGCCCCTCTGTTTCTCGCCCTCTGTTTCAGCCCCTCTGTTTCAGCCCCTCTGTTTCTCGCCCTCTGTTTCAGCCCCTCTGTTTCAGCCCCTCTGTTTCAGCCCCTCTGTTTCAGCCCCTCTGTTTCTCGCCCTCTGTTTCAGCCCCTCGGTTTCTCGCCCTCTGTTTCAGCCCCTCTGTTTCAGCCCCTCTGTTTCTCGCCCTCTGTTTCAGCCCCTCTGTTTCTCGCCCTCTGTTTCAGCCCCTCTGTTTCTCGCCCTCTGTTTCAGCCCCTCTGTTTCTCGCCCTCTGTTTCAGCCCCTCTGTTTCAGCCCCTCTGTTTCTCACCCTCTGTTTCTTGCCCCCTGTTTCAGCCCGTCTGTTTCAGATCCTCTTTTTCTCACCCACTGTTTCAGTCCCTCTGTTTCTCGCCCTCTGTTTCAGCCCCTCTGTTTCAGCCCCTCTGTTTCAGCTCCTCTGTTTCAGCCCCTCTGTTTCAGCCCCTCTGTTTCTCGCCCTCTGTTTCAGCCCCTTTGTTTCTCGCCCTCTGTTTCAGCCCCTCTGTTTCTCGCCCTCTGTTTCAGCCCCTCTATTTCAGCCCCTCTGTTTCTCACCCTCTGTTTCTCGCCCCCTGTTTCAGCCCGTCTGTTTCAGCTCCTCTTTTTCTCACCCACTGTTTCAGTCCCTCTGTTTCTCACCCTCTGTTTCAGCCCCTCTGTTTCAGCCCCTCTGTTTCTCACCCCCTGTTTCTCACCCTCTGTTTCTCACCCTCTGTTTCTCACCCTCTGTTTCAGCCCCTCTGTTTCAGCCCCGCTGTTTCAGCCCCGCTGTTTCAGCCCCTCTGTTTCAGCCCCTCTGTTTCTCACCCTCTGTTTCTCACCCCCTGTTTCTCGCCCCCTGTTTCAGCCCGTCTGTTTCGGCTCCTCTTTTTCTCAGCCACTGTTTCAGTCCCTCTGTTTCTCACCCTCTGTTTCTCACCCTCTGTTTCTCGCCCCCTGTTTCAGCCCGTCTGTTTCGGCTCCTCTTTTTCTCACCCACTGTTTCAGTCCCTCTGTTTCTCACCCTCTGTTTCTCAACCTCTGTTTCAGCCCCTCTGAATCTCGCCCTCTGTTTCAGCCCCTCTGTTTCTCGCCCTCTTTTTCAGCCCCTCTGTTTCAGCCCCTCTGTTTCAGCCCCTGTGTTTAAGCCCCTCTGTTTCAGACCCTCTGTTTCAGCCCCTCTGTTTAAGCCCCTCAGTTTAAGCCCCTCTGTTTCAGCCCCTCTGTTTCAGCCCCTCTGTTTCAGCCCCTCTGTTTAAGCCCCTCAGTTTAAGCCCCTCTGTTTCAGCCCCTCTGTTTAAGCCCCTCGGTTTCTCGACCTCTGTTTCAGACCCTCTGATTCAGCCCCTCTGTTTAAGCCCCTCTGTTTCACCCCCTCTGTTTCTCGCGCTCTGTTTCAGTCCCTCTGTTTCTCGCCCTCTGTTTCAGCCCCTCTGTATCAGCCCCTCTGTTTCAGCCCCTCTGTTTCAGCCCCTCTGTTTCTCACCCTCTGTTTCAGCCCCTCTGTTTCAGCCCCTCTGTTTCTCGCCCTCTGTTTCTCACCCTCTGTTTCTCACCCTCTGTTTCTCACCCTCTGTTTCAGCCCCTCTGTTTCAGCCCCGCTGTTTCAGCCCCGCTGTTTCAGCCCCTCTGTTTCAGCCCCACTGTTTCTCACCCTCTGTTTCTCACCCCCTGTTTCTCGCCCCCTGTTTCAGCCCGTCTGTTTCGGCTCCTCTTTTTCTCAGCCACTGTTTCAGTCCCTCTGTTTCTCACCCTCTGTTTCTCACCCTCTGTTTCTCGCCCCCTGTTTCAGCCCGTCTGTTTCGGCTCCTCTTTTTCTCACCCACTGTTTCAGTCCCTCTGTTTCTCACCCTCTGTTTCTCAACCTCTGTTTTAGCCCCTCTGAATCTCGCCCTCTGTTTCAGCCCCTCTGTTTCTCGCCCTCTTTTTCAGCCCCTCTGTTTCAGCCCCTCTGTTTCAGCCCCTGTGTTTAAGCCCCTCTGTTTCAGACCCTCTGTTTCAGCCCCTCTGTTTAAGCCCCTCTGTTTCAGCCCCTCTGTTTCAGCCCCTCTGTTTCAGGCCCTCTGTTTAAGCCCCTCAGTTTAAGCCCCTCTGTTTCAGCCCCTCTGTTTAAGCCCCTCGGTTTCTCGCCCTCTGTTTCAGCCCCTCTGTTTCAGCCCCTCTGTTTAAGCCCCTCTGTTTCACCCCCTCTGTTTCTCGCGCTCTGTTTCAGCCCCTCTGTTTCTCGCCCTCTGTTTCAGCCCCTCTGTATCAGCCCCTCTGTATCAGCCCCGCTGTTTCAGCCCCTCTGTTTCTCGCCCTCTGTTTCAGCCCCTCGGTTTCTTGACCTCTGTTTTAGCCCCTCTGTTTCAGCCCCTCTGTTTCAGCCCCTCCGTTTCTCGCCCTCTGTTTCAGCACCTCTGTTTCAGCCCCTCTGTTTCAGCCCCTCTGTTTCTCGCCCTCTGTTTCTCGCCCCCTGTTTCAGCCCCTCTGTTTCAGCCCCTCGGTTTCTCGCCCTCTGTTTCAGCCCCTCTGTTTCAGTCCCTCGGTTTCAGCCCATCTGTTTCAGCCCCTCTGTTTCTCGCCCTCTGTTTGAGCCCTTCTGTTTCTCGCCTTCTGTTTCAGCCCCTCTGTTTCAGCCCCTCTGTTTCTCGCCCTCTGTTTCAGCCCCTCGGTTTCTCGCCCTCTGTTTCAGCCCCTATGTTTCAGCCCCTCTGTTTCAGCCCCTCTGTTTCTCGCCCTCTGTTTCAGCCCCTCTGTTTCAGCCCCTCTGTTTCTCGCCCTCTGTTTCAGCCCCTCTGTTTCAGCCCCTTTGTTTCAGCCCCTCTGTTTCAGCCCCTCTGTTTCTCGCCCTCTGTTTCAGCCCCTCTGTTTCTCGCCCTCTGTTTCAGCCCCTCTGTTTCAGACGCTCTGTTTCTCACCCTCTGTTTCTCGCCCCCTGTTTCAGCCCCTCTGTTTCTCACCCACTGTTTCAGTCCCTCTGTTTCTCACCCTCTGTTTCAGCCCCTCTGTTTCAGCCCCTCGGTTTCTCGCCCTCTGTTTCAGCCCCTCTGTTTCAGACCCTCTGCTTCTCGCCCTCTGTTTCAGCCCCTCTGTTTCAGCCCAACTGTTTCTCACCCTCTTTTTCAGCCCCTCTGTTTCAGCCCCTCTGTTTCAGCCCCTCTGTTTCTCGCCCTCTGTTTCAGCCCCTCGGTTTCTCGCCCTCTGTTTCAGCCCTTCTGTTTCAGCTCCTCTGTTTCAGCCCCTCTGTTTCTCGCCCTCTTATTCAGCCCCTCTGTTTCTCGCCCTCTGTTTCAGCCGCTCTGTTTGAGCCCCTCTGTTTCAGCCCCTCTGTTTCTCGCCCTCTGTTTCAGCCCCTCTGTTTCTCGCCCTCTGTTTCAGCCCCTCTGTTTCAGCCCCTCTGTTTCAGCCCTCTGTTTCTCGCCCTCTGTTTCAGCCCCTCTGTTTCAGCCCCTCTGTTTCAGCCCCTCTATTTCAGCCCCTCTGTTTCTCGCCCTCTGTTTCAGGCCCTCGGTTTCTCGCCCTCTGTTTCAGCCCCTCTGTTTCAGCCCCTCTGTTTCAGCCCCTCTGTTTCAGCCCCTCTGTTTCTCGCCCTCTGTTTCAGCCCTTCTGTTTCTCGCCCTCTGTTTCAGCCCCTCGGTTTCTCGCCCTCTGTTTCAGCCCCTCTGTTTCATACCCTCTGCTTCTCGCCCTCTGTTTCAGCCCCTCTGTTTCAGCCCAACTGTTTCTCACCCTCTTTTTCAGCCCCTCTGTTTCAGCCCCTCTGTTTCAGCCCCTCTGTTTCAGCTCCTCTGTTTCAGCCCCTCTGTTTCTCGCCCTCTTATTCAGCCCCTCTGTTTCTCGCCCTCTGTTTCAGCCGCTCTGTTTGAGCCCCTCTGTTTCTCGCCCTCTGTTTCAGCCCCTCGGTTTCTCGCCCTCTGTTTCAGCACCTCTGTTTCAGCCCCTCTGTTTCAGCCCTTTTGTTTCTTGCCCTCTGTTTCAGCCCCTCTGTTTCAGCCCCTCTGTTTCAGCCCCTCTGTTTCAGCCCCTCTGTTTCTCGCCCTCTGTTTCAGCCCCTCTGTTTCTCGCCCTCTGTTTCAGCCCCTCTGTTTCAGCCCCTCTGTTTCAGCCCCTCTGTTTCTCGCCCTCTGTTTCAGCCCATCGGTTTCTCGCCCTCTGTTTCAGCCCCTCTGTTTCAGCCCCTCTGTTTCAGCCCCTCGGTTTCTCGCCCTCTGTTTCAGCCACACTGTTTCATCCCCTCTGTTTCTCGCCCTCTGTTTCTCGCCCTCTGTTTCAGCCCATCTGTTTCAGCCCCTCTGTTTCAGCCCCTCTGTTTCAGCCCCTCTGTTTCTCGCCCCCTGTTTCAGCCCCTCTGTTTCAGCCCCTCTGTTTCTCGCACTCTGTTTCAGCCCCTCTGTTTCTCGCCCTCTGTTTCCCGCCCTCTGTTTCAGCCCCTCTGTTTCAGCCCCTCTGTTTCAGCCCCTCGGTTTCTCGCCCTCTGTTTCAGCCCCTCTGTTTCTCGCCCTCTGTTTCAGCCCCTCTGTTTCAGCCCTTCTGTTTCAGCCCCACTGTTACAGCCCCTCTGTTTCTCGCCGTCTGTTTCTCGCCCTCTGTTTCTCGCCTTCTGTTTCAGCCCCTCTGTTTCAGCCTCTCTGTTTCAGCCCCTCTGTTTCATCCCCTCGGTTTCTCGCCCTCTGTTTCAGCCCCTCTGTTTCAGCCCCTCTGTTTCTCGCCCTCTGTTTCAGCTCCTCTGTTTCAGCCCCTCTGTTTCAGCCCCTCAATTTCAGCCCCTCTGTTTCAGCCCCTCTGTTTCAGCCCCTCTGTTTCTCGCCCTCTGTTTCTCGCCCCCTGTTTCAGCCCCTCTGTTTCTCACCCTCTGTTTCAGCCCCTCTGTTTCAGCCCCTCTGTTTCAGCCCCTCTGTTTCAGCCCCTCTGTTTCAGCCCCTCGGTTTCTCGCCCTCTGTTTCCGCCCCTCTGTTTCAGCCCCTCTGTTTCAGTCCTCTGTTTCTCGCCCTCTGTTTAATCCCCTCTGCTTCAGCCCCTCTGTTTCAGCCCCTCTGTTTCTCGCCCTCTGATTCAGGCCCTCGGTTTCTCGCCCTCTGTTTCAGCCCCTCTGTTTCAGCCCCTCTGTTTCAGCCCCACTGTTTCTCGCCCTCTGTTTCAGCCCCTCTGTTTCTCGCCCTCTGTTTCAGCCCCTGTGTTTCAGCCCCTCTGTTTCTCGCCCTCTGTTTCAGCCCTTCTGTTTCTCGCCCTCTGTTTCAGCCCCTCGGTTTCTCGCCCTCTGTTTCAGCCCCTCTGTTTCAGCCCCTCTGCTTCTCGCCCTCTGTTTCAGCCCCTCTGTTTCAGCCCAACTGTTTCTCACCCTCTTTTTCAGCCCCTCTGTTTCAGCCCCTCTGTTTCAACTCCTCTGTTTCAGCCCCTCTGTTTCTCGCCCTCTTCTTCCGCCCCTCTGTTTCTCACCCTCTGTTTCAGCCGCTCTGTTTGAGCCCCTCTGTTTCAGCCCCTCTGTTTCTCGCCCTCTGTTTCAGCCCCTCGGTTTCTCGCCCTCTGTTTCAGCCCTTCTGTTTCAGCTCCTCTGTTTCAGCCCCTCTGTTTCTCTCCCTCCTATTCAGCCCCTCTGTTTCTCGCCCTCTGTTTCAGCCGCTCTGTTTGAGCCCCTCTGTTTCAGCCCCTCTGTTTCTCGCCCTCTGTTTCAGCCCCTCGGTTTCTCGCCCTCTGTTTCAGCCCCTCGGTTTCTCGCCCTCTGTTTCAGCCCCTCTGTTTCATACCCTCTGCTTCTCGCCCTCTGTTTCAGCCCCTCTGTTTCAGCCCAACTGTTTCTCACCCTCTTTTTCAGCCCCTCTGTTTCAGCCCCTCTGTTTCAGCCCCTCTGTTTCTCGCCCTCTGTTTCAGCCCGTCGGTTTCTCGCCCTCTGTTTCAGCCCTTCTGTTTCAGCTCCTCTGTTTCAGCCCCTCTGTTTCTCGCCCTCTTATTCAGCCCCTCTGTTTCTCGCCCTCTGTTTCAGCCGCTCTGTGTGAGCCCCTCTGTTTCAGCCCCTCTGTTTCTCGCCCTCTGTTTCAGCCCCTCGGTTTCTCGCCCTCTGTTTCAGCCCCTCTGTTTCAGCCCCTCTGTTTCAGCCCTCTGTTTCTCGCCCTCTGTTTAAGCCCCTCTGCTTCAGCCCCTCTGTTTCAGCCCCTCTGTTTCTCGCCCTCTGATTCAGTCCCTCGGTTTCTCGCCCTCTGTTTCAGCCCCTCTGTTTCAGCCCCTCTGTTTCAGCCCCTCTGTTTCTCGCCCTCTGTTTCAGCCCCTCTGTTTCTCGCCCTCTGTTTCAGCCCCTCTGTTTCAGCCCCTCTGTTTCTCGCCCTCTGTTTCAGCCCCTCTGTTTCTCGCCCTCTGTTTCAGCCCCTCGGTTTCTCGCCCTCTGTTTCAGCCCCTCTGTTTCAGCCCCTCTGCTTCTCGCCCTCTGTTTCAGCCCCTCTGTTTCAGCCCAACTGTTTCTCACCCTCTTTTTCAGCCCCTCTGTTTCAGCCCCTCTGTTTCAGCTCCTCTGTTTCAGCCCCTCTGTTTCTCGCCCTCTTATTCAGCCCCTCTGTTTCTCACCCTTTGTTTCAGCCGCTCTGTTTGAGCCCCTCAGTTTCAGCCCCTCTGTTTCTCGCCCTCTGTTTCAGCCCCTCGGTTTCTCGCCCTCTGTTTCAGCCCTTCTGTTTCAGCTCCTCTGTTTCAGCCCCTCTGTTTCTCTCCCTCCTATTCAGCCCCTCTGTTTCTCGCCCTCTGTTTCAGCCGCTCTGTTTGAGCCCCTCTGTTTCAGCCCCTCTGTTTCTCGCCCTCTGTTTCAGCCCCTCGGTTTCTCGCCCTCTGTTTCAGCACCTCTGTTTCAGCCCCTCTGTTTCAGCCCTTCTGTTTCTTGCCCTCTGTTTCAGCCCCTCTGTTTCTCGCCCTCTGTTTCAGCCCCTCGGTTTCTCGCCCTCTGTTTCAGCACCTCTGTTTCAGCACCTCTGTTTCAGCCCTTCTGTTTCTTGCCCTTTGTTTCAGCCCCTCTGTTTCTCGCCCTCTGGTTCTGCCCCTCTGTTTCAGCGCCTCTGTTTCAGCCCCTCTTATTCTCACGCACTGTTTCAGCCCCTCTGCTTCTCGCCCTCTGTTTCAGCCCCTCTGTTTCAGCCCAACTGTTTCTCACCCTCTTTTTCAGCCCCTCTGTTTCAGCCCCTCTGTTTCAGCCCCTCTGTTTCTCGCCCTCTTATTCAGCCCCTCTGTTTCTCGCCCTCTGTTTCAGCCGCTCTGTTTGAGCCCCTGTGTTTCAGCCCCTCTGTTTCTCGCCCTCTGTTTCAGCCCCTCGGTTTCTCGCCCTCTGTTTCAGCACCTCTGTTTCAGCCCCTCTGTTTCAGCCCTTCTGTTTCTTGCCCTCTGTTTCAGCCCCTCTGTTTCAGCCCCTCTGTTTCAGCCCCTCTGTTTCAGCCCCTCTGTTTCTCGCCCTCTGTTTCAGCCCCTCGGCTTCTCGCCCTCTGTTTCAGCCCCTCTGTTTCAGCCCCTCTGTTTCAGCCCCTCTGTTTCTCGCCCTCTGTTTCAGCCCATCGGTTTCTCGCCCTCTGTTTCAGCCCCTCTGTTTCAGCCCCTCTGTTTCAGCCCCTCGGTTTCTCGCCCTCTGTTTCAGCCCCACTGTTTCATCCCCTCTCTTTCTCGCCCTCTGTTTCTCGCCCTCTGTTTCAGCCCATCTGTTTCAGCCCCTCTGTTTCAGCCCCTCTGTTTCAGCCCCTCTGTTTCTCGCCCCCTGTTTCAGCCCCTCTGTTTCAGCCCCTCTGTTTCTCGCACTCTGTTTCAGCCCCTCTGTTTCTCGCCCTCTGTTTCCCGCCCTCTGTTTCAGCCCCTCTGTTTCAGCCCCTCTGTTTCAGCCCCTCGGTTTCTCGCCCTCTGTTTCAGCCCCTCTGTTTCTCGCCCTCTGTTTCAGCCCCTCTGTTTCAGCCCTTCTGTTTCAGCCCCACTGTTTCAGCCCCTCTGTTTCTCGCCGTCTGTTTCTCGCCCTCTGTTTCTCGCCTTCTGTTTCAGCCCCTCTGTTTCAGCCCCTCTGTTTCAGCCCCTCTGTTTCAGCCCCTCGGTTTCTCGCCCTCTGTTTCAGCCCCTCTGTTTCAGCCCCTCGGTTTCTCGCCCTCTGTTTCAGCCCCTCTGTTTCAGCCCCTCTGTTTCAGCCCTTCTGTTTCTCGCCCTCTGTTTCAGCCCCTCTGTTTCTCGCCCTCTGTTTCAGCCCCTCTGTTTCAGCCCCTCTGTTTCATCCCCCCTGTCTCTCGCCCCCTGTTTCTCGCCCCCTGTTTCAGCCCCTCTGTTTCAGCCCCTCTGTTTCTCGACCCCTGTTTCAGCCCCTCTGTTTCAGCCCCTCTGTTTCTCGCCCTCTGGTTCTCGCCCTCTGTTTCAGCCCCTCTGTTTCAGCCCCTCTGTTTCTCGCCCTCTGTTTCAGCTCCTCTGTTTCAGCCCCTCTGTTTCAGCCCCTCAATTTCAGCCCCTCTGTTTCAGCCCCTCTGTTTCAGCCCCTCTGTTTCTCGCCCTCTGTTTCTCGCCCCCTGTTTCAGCCCCTCTGTTTCTCACCCTCTGTTTCAGCCCCTCTGTTTCAGCCCCTCTGTTTCTCGCCCTCTGTTTCAGCCCCTCTGTTTCTCGCCCTCTGTTTCAGCCCCTCTGTTTCAGCCCCTCTGTTTCAGCACTCTGTTTCTCGCCCTCTGTTTCAGCCCCTCTGTTTCAGCCCCTCTGTTTCAGCCCCTCTATTTCAGCCCCTCTGTTTCTCGCCCTCTGTTTCAGGCCCTCGGTTTCTCGCCCTCTGTTTCAGCCCCTCTGTTTCAGCCCCTCTGTTTCAGCCCCTCTGTTTCAGCCCCTCGGTTTCTCGCCCTCTGTTTCAGCCCCTCTGTTTCTCGCCCTCTGTTTCAGCCCCTCTGTTTCAGCCCTTCTGTTTCAGCCCCACTGTTACAGCCCCTCTGTTTCTCGCCGTCTGTTTCTCGCCCTCTGTTTCTCGCCTTCTGTTTCAGCCCCTCTGTTTCAGCCCCTCTGTTTCAGCCCCTCTGTTTCATCCCCTCGGTTTCTCGCCCTCTGTTTCAGCCCCTCTGTTTCAGCCCCTCTGTTTCAGCCCCTCTGTTTCAGCCCAACTGTTTCTCACCCTCTTTTTCAGCCCCTCTGTTTCAGCCCCTCTGTTTCAGGCCCTCGGTTTCTCGCCCTCTTATTCAGCCCCTCTGTTTCTCGCCCTCTGTTTCAGCCGCTCTGTTTGAGCCCCTCTGTTTCAGCCCCTCTGTTTCTCGCCCTCTGTTTCAGCCCCTCGGTTTCTCGCCCTCTGTTTCAGCACCTCTGTTTCAGCCCCTCTGTTTCAGCCCTTCTGTTTCTTGCCCTCTGTTTCAGCCCCTCTGTTTCAGCCCCTCTGTTTCAGCCCCTCTGTTTCAGCCCCTCTGTTTCTCGCCCTCTGTTTCAGCCCCTCGGCTTCTCGCCCTCTGTTTCAGCCCCTCTGTTTCAGCCCCTCTGTTTCAGCCCCTCTGTTTCTCGCCCTCTGTTTCAGCCCATCGGTTTCTCGCCCTCTGTTTCAGCCCCTCTGTTTCAGCCCCTCTGTTTCAGCCCCTCGGTTTCTCGCCCTCTGTTTCAGCCCCTCTGTTTCTCGCCCTCTGTTTCTGACCCTCTGTTTCAGCCCATCTGTTTCAGCCCCTCTGTTTCAGCCCCTCTGTTTCAGCCCCTCTGTTTCTCGCCCCCTGTTTCAGCCCCTCTGTTTCAGCCCCTCTGTTTCTCGCACTCTGTTTCAGCCCCTCTGTTTCTCGCCCTCTGTTTCCTGCCCTCTGTTTCAGCCCCTCTGTTTCAGCCCCTCTGTTTCAGCCCCTCGGTTTCTCGCCCTCTGTTTCAGCCCCTCTGTTTCTCGCCCTCTGTTTCAGCCCCTCTGTTTCAGCCCTTCTGTTTCAGCCCCACTGTTTCAGCCCCTCTGTTTCTCGCCGTCTGTTTCTCGCCCTCTGTTTCTCGCCTTCTGTTTCAGCCCCTCTGTTTCAGCCCCTCTGTTTCAGCCCCTCTGTTTCAGCCCCTCGGTTTCTCGCCCTCTGTTTCAGCCCCTCTGTTTCAGCCCCTCGGTTTCTCGCCCTCTGTTTCAGCCCCTCTGTTTCAGCCCCTCTGTTTCAGCCCTTCTGTTTCTCGCCCTCTGTTTCAGCCCCTCTGTTTCTCGCCCTCTGTTTCAGCCCCTCTGTTTCAGCCCCTCTGTTTCATCCCCCCTGTCTCTCGCCCCCTGTTTCTCGCCCCCTGTTTCAGCCCCTCTGTTTCAGCCCCTCTGTTTCTCGACCCCTGTTTCAGCCCCCTGTTTCAGCCCCTCTGTTTCTCGCCCTCTGGTTCTCGCCCTCTGTTTCAGCCCCTCTGTTTCAGCCCCTCTGTTTCTCGCCCTCTGTTTCAGCTCCTCTGTTTCAGCCCCTCTGTTTCAGCCCCTCAATTTCAGCCCCTCTGTTTCAGCCCCTCTGTTTCAGCCCCTCTGTTTCTCGCCCTCTGTTTCTCGCCCCCTGTTTCAGCCCCTCTGTTTCTCACCCTCTGTTTCAGCCCCTCTGTTTCAGCCCCTCTGTTTCTCGCCCTCTGTTTCAGCCCCTCTGTTTCTCGCCCTCTGTTTCAGCCCCTCTGTTTCAGCCCCTCTGTTTCAGCCCTCTGTTTCTCGCCCTCTGTTTCAGCCCCTCTGTTTCAGCCCCTCTGTTTCAGCCCCTCTATTTCAGCCCCTCTGTTTCTCGCCCTCTGTTTCAGGCCCTCGGTTTCTCGCCCTCTGTTTCAGCCCCTCTGTTTCAGCCCCTCTGTTTCAGCCCCTCTGTTTCAGCCCCTCGGTTTCTCGCCCTCTGTTTCAGCCCCTCTGTTTCTCGCCCTCTGTTTCAGCCCCTCTGTTTCAGCCCTTCTGTTTCAGCCCCACTGTTACAGCCCCTCTGTTTCTCGCCGTCTGTTTCTCGCCCTCTGTTTCTCGCCTTCTGTTTCAGCCCCTCTGTTTCAGCCCCTCTGTTTCAGCCCCTCTGTTTCATCCCCTCGGTTTCTCGCCCTCTGTTTCAGCCCCTCTGTTTCAGCCCCTCTGTTTCTCGCCCTCTGTTTCAGCTCCTCTGTTTCAGCCCCTCTGTTTCAGCCCCTCTGTTTCAGCCCCTCTGTTTCAGCCCCTCTGTTTCTCACCCTCTGTTTCTCGCCCCCTGTTTCAGCCCCTCTGTTTCTCACCCTCTGTTTCAGCCCCTCTGTTTCAGCCCCTCTGTTTCAGCCCCTCTGTTTCAGCCCCTCTGTTTCAGCCCCTCGGTTTCTCGCCCTCTGTTTCAGCCCCTCTGTTTCAGCCCCTCTGTTTCAGCCCTCTGTTTCTCGCCCTCTGTTTAAGCCCCTCTGTTTCAGCCCCTCTGTTTCAGCCCCTCTGTTTCAGCCCCTCTGTTTCTCGCCCTCTGTTTCAGGCCCTCGGTTTCTCGCCCTCTGTTTCAGCCCCTCTGTTTCAGCCCCTCTGTTTCAGCCCCTCTGTTTCAGCCCCACTGTTTCTCGCCCTCTGTTTCAGCCCCTCTGTTTCTCGCCCTCTGTTTCAGCCCCTCTGTTTCAGCCCCTCTGTTTCTCGTCCTCTGTTTCAGCCCCTCTGTTTCTCGCCCTCTGTTTCAGCCCCTCGGTTTCTCGCCCTCTGTTTCAGCCCCTCTGTTTCAGCCCCTCTGCTTCTCGCCCTCTGTTTCAGCCCCTCTGTTTCAGCCCAACTGTTTCTCGCCCTCTTATTCAGCCCCTCTGTTTCTCGCCCTCTGTTTCAGCCGCTCTGTTTGAGCCCCTCTGTTTCAGCCCCTCTGTTTCTCGCCCTCTGTTTCAGCCCCTCGGTTTCTCGCCCTCTGTTTCAGCCCTTCTGTTTCAGCTCCTCTGTTTCAGCCCCTCTGTTTCTCGCCCTCTTATTCAGCCCCTCTGTTTCTCGCCCTCTGTTTCAGCCGCTCTGTTTGAGCCCCTCTGTTTCAGCCCCTCTGTTTCTCGCCCTCTGTTTCAGCCCCTCGGTTTCTCGCCCTCTGTTTCTCGCCTTCTGTTTCAGCCCCTCTGTTTCAGCCCCTCTGTTTCAGCCCCTCTGTTTCATCCCCTCGGTTTCTCGCCCTCTGTTTCAGCCCCTCTGTTTCAGCCCCTCTGTTTCTCGCCCTCTGTTTCAGCTCCTCTGTTTCAGCCCCTCTGTTTCAGCCCCTCAATTTCAGCCCCTCTGTTTCAGCCCCTCTGTTTCAGCCCCTCTGTTTCTCGCCCTCTGTTTCTCGCCCCATGTTTCAGCCCCTCTGTTTCTCACCCTCTGTTTCAGCCCCTCTGTTTCAGCCCCTCTGTTTCAGCCCCTCTGTTTCAGCCCCTAGGTTTCTCGCCCTCTGTTTCAGCCCCTCTGTTTCAGCCCCTCTGTTTCAGCCCTCTGTTTCTCGCCCTCTGTTTAAGCCCCTCTGTTTCAGCCCCTCTGTTTCAGCCCCTCTGTTTCAGCCCCTCTGTTTCTCGCCCTCTGTTTCAGGCCCTCGGTTTCTCGCCCTCTGTTTCAGCCCCTCTGTTTTAGCCCCTCTGTTTCAGCCCCACTGTTTCTCGCCCTCTATTTCAGCCCCTCTGTTTCTCACCCTCTGTTTCAGCCCCTCTGTTTCAGCCCCTCTGTTTCTCGCCCTCTGTTTCAGCCCCTCTGTTTCTCGCCCTCTGTTTCAGCCCCTCGGTTTCTCGCCCTCTGTTTCAGCCCCTCTGTTTCAGCCCCTCTGCTTCTCGCCCTCTGTTTCAGCCCCTCTGTTTCAGCCCAACTGTTTCTCACCCTCTTTTTCAGCCCCTCTGTTTCAGCCCCTCTGTTTCAGCTCCTCTGTTTCAGCCCCTCTGTTTCTCGCCCTCTTATTCAGCCCCTCTGTTTCTCGCCCTCTGTTTCAGCCGCTGTGTTTGAGCCCCTCTGTTTCAGCCCCTCTGTTTCTCGCCCTCTGTTTCAGCCCCTCGGTTTCTCGCCCTCTGTTTCAGCCCTTCTGTTTCAGCTCCTCTGTTTCAGCCCCTCTGTTTCTCGCCCTCTTATTCAGCCCCTCTGTTTCTCGCCCTCTGTTTCAGCCGCTCTGTTTGAGCCCCTCTGTTTCAGCCCCTCTGTTTCTCGCCCTCTGTTTCAGCCCCTCAGTTTCTCGCCCTCTGTTTCAGAACCTCTGTTTCAGCCCCTCTGTTTCAGCCCTTCTCTTTCTTGCCCTCTGTTTCAGCCCCTCTGTTTCAGCCCCTCTGTTTCAGCCCCTCTGTTTCAGCCCCTCTGTTTCTCGCCCTCTGTTTCAGCCCCTCGGCTTCTCGCCCTCTGTTTCAGCCCCTCTGTTTCAGCCCCTCTGTTTCAGCCCCTCTGTTTCTCGCCCACTGTTTCAGCCCATCGGTTTCTCGCCCTCTGTTTCAGCCCCTCTGTTTCAGCCCCTCTGTTTCAGCCCCTCTGTTTCAGCCCCTCTATTTCAGCCCCTCTGTTTCTCGCCCTCTGTTTCAGGCCCTCTGTTTCTCGCCCTCTGTTTCAGCCCCTCTGTTTCAGCCCTTCTGTTTCTTGCCCTCTGTGTCAGCCCCTCTGTTTCAGCCCCTCTGTTTCAGCCCCTCTGTTTCAGCCCCTCTGTTTCTCGCCCTCTGTTTCAGCCCCTCTGTTTCTCGCCCTCTGTTTCAGCCCCTCGGTTTCTCGCCCTCTGTTTCAGCCCCTCTGTTTCAGACCCTCTGCTTCTCGCCCTCTGTTTCAGCCCCTCTGTTTCAGCCCAACTGTTTCTCACCCTCTTTTTCAGCCCCTCTGTTTCAGCCCCTCTGTTTCAGCCCCTCTGTTTCTCGCCCTCTGTTTCAGCCCCTCGGTTTCTCGCCCTCTGTTTCAGCCCTTCTGTTTCAGCTCCTCTGTTTCAGCCCCTCTGTTTCTCGCCCTCTTATTCAGCCCCTCTGTTTCTCGCCCTCTGTTTCAGCCGCTCTGTTTGAGCCCCTCTGTTTCAGCCCCTCTGTTTCTCGCCCTCTGTTTCAGCCCCTCGGTTTCTCGCCCTCTGTTTCAGCACCTCTGTTTCAGCCCCTCTGTTTCAGCCCTTCTGTTTCTTGCCCTCTGTTTCAGCCCCTCTGTTTCAGCCCCTCTGTTTCAGCCCCTCTGTTTCAGCCCCTCTGTTTCTCGCCCTCTGTTTCAGCCCCTCGGTTTCTCGCCCTCTGTTTCAGCCCCTCTGTTTCAGCCCCTCTGTTTCAGCCCCTCTGTTTCTCGCCCTCTGTTTCAGCCCATCGGTTTCTCGCCCTCTGTTTCAGCCCCTCTGTTTCAGCCCCTCTGTTTCAGCCCCTCGGTTTCTCGCCCTCTGTTTCAGCCCCACTGTTTCATCCCCTCTGTTTCTCGCCCTCTGTTTCTCGCCCTCTGTTTCAGCCCATCTGTTTCAGCCCCTCTGTTTCAGCCCCTCTGTTTCAGCCCCTCTGTTTCTCGCCCGCTGTTTCAGCCCCTCTGTTTCAGCCCCTCTGTTTCTCGCACTCTGTTTCAGCCCCTCTGTTTCTCGCCCTCTGTTTCTCGCCCTCTGTTTCAGCCCCTCTGTTTCAGCCCCTCTGTTTCAGCCCCTCTGTTTCAGCCCCTCGGTTTCTCGCCCTCTGTTTCAGCCCCTCTGTTTCTCGCCCTCTGTTTCAGCCCCTCTGTTTCAGCCCTTCTGTTTCAGCCCCACTGTTACAGCCCCTCTGTTTCTCGCCGTCTGTTTCTCGCCCTCTGTTTCTCGCCTTCTGTTTCAGCCCCTCTGTTTCAGCCCCTCTGTTTCAGCCCCTCTGTTTCAGCCCCTCGGTTTCTCGCCCTCTGTTTCAGCCCCTCTGTTTCAGCCCCTCTGTTTCTCGCCCTCTGTTTCAGCTCCTCTGTTTCAGCCCCTCTGTTTCAGCCCCTCAATTTCAGCCCCTCTGTTTCAGCCCCTCTGTTTCAGCCCCTCTGTTTCTCGCCCTCTGTTTCTCGCCCCCTGTTTCAGCCCCTCTGTTTCTCACCCTCTGTTTCAGCCCCTCTGTTTCAGCCCCTCTGTTTCAGCCCCTCTGTTTCAGCCCCTCGGTTTCTCGCCCTCTGTTTCAGCCCCTCTGTTTCAGCCCCTCTGTTTCAGCCCTCTGTTTCTCGCCCTCTGTTTAAGCCCCTCTGTTTCAGCCCCTCTGTTTCAGCCCATTTATTTCAGCCCCTCTGTTTCTCGCCCTCTGTTTCAGGCCCTCGGTTTCTCGCCCTCTGTTTCAGCCCCTCTGTTTCAGCCCCTCTGTTTCAGCCCCTCTGTTTCAGCCCCACTGTTTCTCGCCCTCTGTTTCAGACCCTCTGTTTCTCGCCCTCTGTTTCAGCCCCTCTGTTTCAGCCCCTCTGTTTCTCGCCCTCTGTTTCAGCCCCTCTGTTTCTCGCCCTCTGTTTCAGCCCCTCGGTTTCTCGCCCTCTGTTTCAGCCCCTCTGTTTCAGCCCCTCTGCATCTCGCCATCTGTTTCAGCCCCTCTGTTTCAGCCCAACTGTTTCTCACCCTCTTTTTCAGCCCCTCTGTTTCAGCCCCTCTGTTTCAGCCCCTCTGTTTCTCGCCCTCTGTTTCAGCCCCTCGGTTTCTCGCCCTCTGTTTCAGCCCTTCTGTTTCAGCTCCTCTGTTTCAGCCCCTCTGTTTCTCGCCCTCTTATTCAGCCCCTCTGTTTCTCGCCCTCTGTTTCAGCCGCTCTGTTTGAGCCCCTCTGTTTCAGCCCCTCTGTTTCTCGCCCTCTGTTTCAGCCCCTCGGTTTCTCGCCCTCTGTTTCAGCACCTCTGTTTCAGCCCCTCTGTTTCAGCCCCTCTGTTTCTCGCCCTCTGTTTCAGACCCTCGGTTTCTCGCCCTCTGTTTCAGCCCCTCTGTTTCTCGCCCTCTGTTTCAGCCCCTCTGTTTCAGCCCCTCTGTTTCATCCCCCCTGTCTCTCGCCCCCTGTTTCTCGCCCCCTGTTTCAGCCCCTCTGTTTCAGCCCCTCTGTTTCTCGACCCCTGTTTCAGCCCCTCTGTTTCAGCCCCTCTGTTTCTCGCCCTCTGGTTCTCGCCCTCTGTTTCAGCCCCTCTGTTTCAGCCCCTCTGTTTCTCGCCCTCTGTTTCAGCTGCTCTGTTTCAGCCCCTCTGTTTCAGCCCCTCAATTTCAGCCCCTCTGTTTCAGCCCCTCTGTTTCGGCCCCTCTGTTTCTCGCCATCTGTTTCTCGCCCCCTGTTTCAGCCCCTCTGTTTCTCACCCTCTGTTTCAGCCCCTCTGTTTCAGCCCCTCTGTTTCAGCCCCTCTGTTTCTCGCCCTCTGTTTCAGCCCCTCTGTTTCTCGCACTCTGTTTCAGCCCCTCTGTTTCAGCCCCTCTGTTTCAGCCCTCTGTTTCTCGCCCTCTGTTTCAGCCCCTCTGTTTCAGCCCCTCTGTTTCAGCCCCTCTATTTCAGCCCCTCTGTTTCTCGCCCTCTGTTTCAGGCCCTCGGTTTCTCGCCCTCTGTTTCAGCCCCTCTGTTTCAGCCCCTCTGTTTCAGCCCCACTGTTTCTCGCCCTCTGTTTCAGCCCCTCTGTTTCTCGCCCTCTGTTTCAGCCCCTCTGTTTCAGCCCCTCTGTTTCTCGCCCTCTGTTTCTCGCCCTCTGTTTCAGCCCCTCTGTTTCTCGCCCTCTGGTTCTGCCCCTCTGTTTCAGCGCCTCTGTTTCAGCACCTCTTTTTCTCACCCACTGTTTCAGCCCCTCTGCTTCTCGCCCTCTGTTTCAGCCCCTCTGTTTCAGCCCCTCTGTTTCTCACCCTCTGTTTCAGCCCCTCGGTTTCTCGCCCTCTGTTTCAGCTCCTCTGTTTCAGCCCCTCTGTTTCTCGCCCTCTTATTCAGCCCCTCTGTTTCTCGCCCTCTGTTTCAGCCGCTCTGTTTGAGCCCCTCTGCTTCAGCCCCTCTGTTTCTCGCCCTCTGTTTCAGCCCCTCGGTTTCTCGCCCTCTGTTTCAGCACCTCTGTTTCAGCCCCTCTGTTTCAGCCCTTCTGTTTCTTGCCCTCTGTTTCAGCCCCTCTGTTTCAGCCCCTCTGTTTCAGCCCCTCTGTTTCAGCCCCTCTGTTTCTCACCCTCTGTTTCAGCCCCTCAGTTTCTCGCCCTCTGTTTCAGCCCCTCTGTTTCAGCCCCTCTGTTTCAGCGCCTCTGTTTCTCGCCCTCTGTTTCAGCCCATCGGTTTCTCGCCCTCTGTTTCAGCCCCTCTGTTTCAGCCCCTCTGTTTCAGCCCCTCGGTTTCTCGCCCTCTGTTTCAGCCCCACTGTTTCATCCCCTCTGTTTCTCGCCCTCTGTTTCTCGCCCTCTGTTTCAGCCCATCTGTTTCAGCCCCTCTGTTTCAGCCCCTCTGTTTCAGCCCCTCTGTTTCTCGCCCCCTGTTTCAGCCCCTCTGTTTCAGCCCCTCTGTTTCTCGCACTCTGTTTCAGCCCCTCTGTTTCTCGCCCTCTGTTTCCCGCCCTCTGTTTCAGCCCCTCTGTTTCAGCCCCTCTGTTTCAGCCCCTCTGTTTCAGCCCCTCGGTTTCTCGCCCTCTGTTTCAGCCCCTCTGTTTCTCGCCCTCTGTTTCAGCCCCTCTGTTTCAGCCCTTCTGTTTCAGCCCCACTGTTACAGCCCCTCTGTTTCTCGCCGTCTGTTTCTCGCCCTCTGTTTCTCGCCTTCTGTTTCAGCCCCTCTGTTTCAGCCCCTCTGTTTCAGCCCCTCTGTTTCAGCCCCTCGGTTTCTCGCCCTCTGTTTCAGCCCCTCTGTTTCAGCCCCTCCGTTTCTCGCCCTCTGTTTCAGCCCCTCTGTTTCAGCCCCTCTGTTTCAGCCCTTCTGTTTCTCGCCCTCTGTTTCAGCCCCTCTGTTTCTCGCCCTCTGTTTCAGCCCCTCTGTTTCAGCCCCTCTGTTTCATCCCCCCTGTCTCTCGCCCCCTGTTTCTCGCCCCCTGTTTCAGCCCCTCTGTTTCAGCCCCTCTGTTTCTCGACCCCTGTTTCAGCCCCTCTGTTTCAGCCCCTCTGTTTCTCGCCCTCTGGTTCTCGCCCTCTGTTTCAGCCCCTCTGTTTCAGCCCCTCTGTTTCTCGCCCTCTGTTTCAGCCCCTCTGTTTCTCGCCCTCTGTTTCTCGCCCCCTGTTTCAGCCCCTCTGTTTCTCACCCTCTGTTTCAGCCCCTCTGTTTCAGCCCCTCTGTTTCAGCCCCTCTGTTTCAGCCCCTCGGTTTCTCGCCCTCTGTTTCAGCCCCTCTGTTTCAGCCCCTCTGTTTCAGCCCCTCTGTTTCTCGCCCTCTGTTTCTCGCCCCCTGTTTCAGCCCCTCTGTTTCTCACCCTCTGTTTCAGCCCCTCTGTTTCAGCCCCTCTGTTTCAGCCCCTCTGTTTCAGCCCCTCGGTTTCTCGCCCTCTGTTTCAGCCCCTCTGTTTCAGCCCCTCTGTTTCAGCCCTCTGTTTCTCGCCCTCTGTTTCAGCCCCTCTGTTTCAGCCCCTCTGTTTCAGCCCATTTATTTCAGCCCCTCTGTTTCTCGCCCTCTGTTTCAGGCCCTCGGTTTCTCGCCCTCTGTTTCAGCCCCTCTGTTTCAGCCCCTCTGTTTCAGCCCCTCTGTTTCAGCCCCACTGTTTCTCGCCCTCTGTTTCAGCCCCTCTGTTTCTCGCCCTCTGTTTCAGCCCCTCTGTTTCAGCCCCTCTGTTTCTCGCCCTCTGTTTCAGCCCCTCTGTTTCTCGCCCTCTGTTTCAGCCCCTCGGTTTCTCGCCCTCTGTTTCAGCGCCTCTGTTTCAGCCCCTCTGCATCTCGCCATCTGTTTCAGCCCCTCTGTTTCAGCCCAACTGTTTCTCACCCTCTTTTTCAGCCCCTCTGTTTCAGCCCCTCTGTTTCAGCCCCTCTGTTTCTCGCCCTCTGTTTCAGCCCCTCGGTTTCTCGCACTCTGTTTCAGCCCTTCTGTTTCAGCTCCTCTGTTTCAGCCCCTCTGTTTCTCGCCCTCTTATTCAGCCCCTCTGTTTCTCGCCCTCTGTTTCAGCCGCTCTGTTTGAGCCCCTCTGTTTCAGCCCCTCTGTTTCTCGCCCTCTGTTTCAGCCCCTCTGTTTCAGCCCCTCTGTTTCGGCCCCTCTGTTTCTCGCCATCTGTTTCTCGCCCCCTGTTTCAGCCCCTCTGTTTCTCACCCTCTGTTTCAGCCCCTCTGTTTCAGCCCCTCTGTTTCAGCCCCTCTGTTTCTCGCCCTCTGTTTCAGCCCCTCTGTTTCTCGCACTCTGTTTCAGCCCCTCTGTTTCAGCCCCTCTGTTTCAGCCCTCTGTTTCTCGCCCTCTGTTTCAGCCCCTCTGTTTCAGCCCCTCTGTTTCAGCCCCTCTATTTCAGCCCCTCTGTTTCTCGCCCTCTGTTTCAGGCCCTCGGTTTCTCGCCCTCTGTTTCAGCCCCTCTGTTTCAGCCCCTCTGTTTCAGCCCCACTGTTTCTCGCCCTCTGTTTCAGCCCCTCTGTTTCTCGCCCTCTGTTTCAGCCCCTCTGTTTCAGCCCCTCTGTTTCTCGCCCTCTGTTTCAGCCCCTCTGTTTCTCGCCCTCTGTTTCAGCCCCTCTGTTTCTCGCCCTCTGGTTCTGCCCCTCTGTTTCAGCGCCTCTGTTTCAGCACCTCTTTTTCTCACCCACTGTTTCAGCCCCTCTGCTTCTCGCCCTCTGTTTCAGCCCCTCTGTTTCAGCCCCTCTGTTTCTCACCCTCTGTTTCAGCCCCTCGGTTTCTCGCCCTCTGTTTCAGCTCCTCTGTTTCAGCCCCTCTGTTTCTCGCCCTCTTATTCAGCCCCTCTGTTTCTCGCCCGCTGTTTCAGCCGCTCTGTTTGAGCCCCTCTGTTTCAGCCCCTCTGTTTCTCGCCCTCTGTTTCAGCCCCTCGGTTTCTCGCACTCTGTTTCAGCACCTCTGTTTCAGCCCCTCTGTTTCAGCCTTTCTGTTTCTTGCCCTCTGTTTCAGCCCCTCTGTTTCAGCCCCTCTGTTTCAGCCCCTCTGTTTCAGCCCCACTGTTTCTCGCCCTCTGTTTCAGCCCCTCAGTTTCTCGCACTCTGTTTCAGCCCCTCTGTTTCAGCCCCTCTGTTTCAGCCCCTCTGTTTCTCGCCCTCTGTTTCAGCCCATCGGTTTCTCGCCCTCTGTTTCAGCCCCTCTGTTTCAGCCCCTCTGTTTCAGCCCCTCGGTTTCTCGCCCTCTGTTTCAGCCCCACTGTTTCATCCCCTCTGTTTCTCGCCCTCTGTTTCAGCCCCTCTGTTTCAGCCCCTCGGTTTCTCGCCCTCTGTTTCAGCCCCTCTGTTTCAGCCCCTCTGTTTCAGCCCTTCTGTTTCTCGCCCTCTGTTTCAGCCCCTCTGTTTCTCGCCCTCTGTTTCAGCCCCTCTGTTTCATCCCCCCTGTCTCTCGCCCCCTGTTTCTCGCCCCCTGTTTCAGCCCCTCTGTTTCAGCCCCTCTGTTTCTCGACCCCTGTTTCAGCCCCTCTGTTTCAGCCCCTCTGTTTCTCGCCCTCTGGTTCTCGCCCTCTGTTTCTGCCCCTCTGTTTCAGCCCCTCTGTTTCTCGCCCTCTGTTTCAGCCCCTCTGTTTCTCGCCCTCTGTTTCTCGCCCCCTGTTTCAGCCCCTCTGTTTCTCACCCTCTGTTTCAGCCCCTCTGTTTCAGCCCCTCTGTTTCAGCCCCTCTGTTTCAGCCCCTCGGTTTCTCGCCCTCTGTTTCAGCCCCTCTGTTTCAGCCCCTCTGTTTCAGCCCCTCTGTTTCTCGCCCTCTGTTTCTCGCCCCCTGTTTCAGCCCCTCTGTTTCTCACCCTCTGTTTCAGCCCCTCTGTTTCAGCCCCTCTGTTTCAGCCCCTCTGTTTCAGCCCCTCGGTTTCTCGCCCTCTGTTTCAGCCCCTCTGTTTCAGCCCCTCTGTTTCAGCCCTCTGTTTCTCGCCCTCTGTTTAAGCCCCTCTGTTTCAGCCCCTCTGTTTCAGCCCATTTATTTCAGCCCCTCTGTTTCTCGCCCTCTGTTTCAGGCCCTCGGTTTCTCGCCCTCTGTTTCAGCCCCTCTGTTTCAGCCCCTCTGTTTCAGCCCCTCTGTTTCAGCCCCACTGTTTCTCCCCCTCTGTTTCAGCCCCTCTGTTTCTCGCCCTCTGTTTCAGCCCCTCTGTTTCAGCCCCTCTGTTTCTCGCCCTCTGTTTCAGCCCCTCTGTTTCTCGACCCCTGTTTCAGCCCCTCTGTTTCAGCCCCTCTGTTTCTCGCCCTCTGGTTCTCGCCCTCTGTTTCAGCCCCTCTGTTTCAGCCCCTCTGTTTCTCGCCCTCTGTTTCAGCCCCTCTGTTTCTCGCCCTCTGTTTCTCGCCCCCTGTTTCAGCCCCTCTGTTTCTCACCCTCTGTTTCAGCCCCTCTGTTTCAGCCCCTCTGTTTCAGCCCCTCTGTTTCAGCCCCTCTGTTTCAGCCCCACTGTTTCATCCCCTCTGTTTCTCGCCCTCTGTTTCAGCCCCTCTGTTTCAGCCCCTCGGTTTCTCGCCCTCTGTTTCAGCCCCTCTGTTTCAGCCCCTCTGTTTCAGCCCTTCTGTTTCTCGCCCTCTGTTTCAGCCCCTCTGTTTCTCGCCCTCTGTTTCAGCCCCTCTGTTTCATCCCCCCTGTCTCTCGCCCCCTGTTTCTCGCCCCCTGTTTCAGCCCCTCTGTTTCAGCCCCTCTGTTTCTCGACCCCTGTTTCAGCCCCTCTGTTTCAGCCCCTCTGTTTCTCGCCCTCTGGTTCTCGCCCTCTGTTTCAGCCCCTCTGTTTCAGCCCCTCTGTTTCTCGCCCTCTGTTTCAGCCCCTCTGTTTCTCGCCCTCTGTTTCTCGCCCCCTGTTTCAGCCCCTCTGTTTCTCACCCTCTGTTTCAGCCCCTCTGTTTCAGCCCCTCTGTTTCAGCCCCTCTGTTTCAGCCCCTCGGTTTCTCGCCCTCTGTTTCAGCCCCTCTGTTTCAGCCCCTCTGGTTCAGCCCCTCTGTTTCTCGCCCTCTGTTTCTCGCCCCCTGTTTCAGCCCCTCTGTTTCTCACCCTCTGTTTCAGCCCCTCTGTTTCAGCCCCTCTGTTTCAGCCCCTCTGTTTCAGCCCCTCGGTTTCTCGCCCTCTGTTTCAGCCCCTCTGTTTCAGCCCCTGTGTTTCAGCCCTCTGTTTCTCGCCCTCTGTTTAAGCCCCTCTGTTTCAGCCCCTCTGTTTCAGCCCATTTATTTCAGCCCCTCTGTTTCTCGCCCTCTGTTTCAGGCCCTCGGTTTCTCGCCCTCTGTTTCAGCCCCTCTGTTTCAGCCCCTCTGTTTCAGCCCCTCTGTTTCAGCCCCACTGTTTCTCGCCCTCTGTTTCAGCCCCTCTGTTTCTCGCCCTCTGTTTCAGCCCCTCTGTTTCAGCCCCTCTGTTTCTCGCCCTCTGTTTCAGCCCCTCTGTTTCTCGACCCCTGTTTCAGCCCCTCTGTTTCAGCCCCTCTGTTTCTCGCCCTCTGGTTCTCGCCCTCTGTTTCAGCCCCTCTGTTTCAGCCCCTCTGTTTCTCGCCCTCTGTTTCAGCCCCTCTGTTTCTCGCCCTCTGTTTCTCGCCCCCTGTTTCAGCCCCTCTGTTTCTCACCCTCTGTTTCAGCCCCTCTGTTTCAGCCCCTCGGTTTCTCGCCCTCTGTTTCAGCCCCTCTGTTTCAGCCCCTCTGTTTCAGCCCCTCTGTTTCTCGCCCTCTGTTTCTCGCCCCCTGTTTCAGCCCCTCTGTTTCTCACCCTCTGTTTCAGCCCCTCTGTTTCAGCCCCTCTGTTTCAGCCCCTCTGTTTCAGCCCATCGGTTTCTCGCCCTCTGTTTCAGCCCCTCTGTTTCAGCCCCTCTGTTTCAGCCCCTCGGTTTCTCGCCCTCTGTTTCAGCCCCACTGTTTCATCCCCTCTGTTTCTCGCCCTCTGTTTCTCGCCCTCTGTTTCAGCCCATCTGTTTCAGCCCCTCTGTTTCAGCCCCTCTGTTTCAGCCCCTCTGTTTCTCGCCCCCTGTTTCAGCCCCTCTGTTTCAGCCCCTCTGTTTCTCGCACTCTGTTTCAGCCCCTCTGTTTCTCGCCCTCTGTTTCCCGCCCTCTGTTTCAGCCCCTCTGTTTCAGCCCCTCTGTTTCAGCCCCTCTGTTTCAGCCCCTCGGTTTCTCGCCCTCTGTTTCAGCCCCTCTGTTTCTCGCCCTCTGTTTCAGCCCCTCTGTTTCAGCCCTTCTGTTTCAGCCCCACTGTTACAGCCCCTCTGTTTCTCGCCGTCTGTTTCTCGCCCTCTGTTTCTCGCCTTCTGTTTCAGCCCCTCTGTTTCAGCCCCTCTGTTTCAGCCCCTCTGTTTCAGCCCCTCGGTTTCTCGCCCTCTGTTTCAGCCCCTCTGTTTCAGCCCCTCGGTTTCTCGCCCTCTGTTTCAGCCCCTCTGTTTCAGGCCCTCTGTTTCAGCCCTTCTGTTTCTCGCCCTCTGTTTCAGCCCCTCTGTTTCTCGCCCTCTGTTTCAGCCCCTCTGTTTCAGCCCCTCTGTTTCATCCCCCCTGTCTCTCGCCCCCTGTTTCTCGCCCCCTGTTTCAGCCCCTCTGTTTCAGCCCCTCTGTTTCTCGACCCCTGTTTCAGCCCCTCTGTTTCAGCCCCTCTGTTTCTCGCCCTCTGGTTCTCGCCCTCTGTTTCAGCCCCTCTGTTTCAGCCCCTCTGTTTCTCGCCCTCTGTTTCAGCTGCTCTGTTTCAGGCCCTCTGTTTCAGCCCCTTCATTTCAGCCCCTCTGTTTCAGCCCCTCTGTTTCGGCCCCTCTGTTTCTCGCCATCTGTTTCTCGCCCCCTGTTTCAGCCCCTCTGTTTCTCACCCTCTGTTTCAGCCCCTCTGTTTCAGCCCCTCTGTTTCAACCCCTCTGTTTCTCGCCCTCTGTTTCAGCCCCTCTGTTTCTCGCCCTCTGTTTCAGCCCCTCTGTTTCAGCCCCTCAGTTTCAGCCCTCTGTTTCTCGCCCTCTGTTTCAGCCCCTCTGTTTCAGCCCCTCTGTTTCAGCCCCTCTATTTCAGCCCCTCTGTTTCTCGCCCTCTGTTTCAGGCCCTCGGTTTCTCGCCCTCTGTTTCAGCCCCACTGTTTCTCGCCCTCTGTTTCAGCCCCTCTGTTTCTCGCCCTCTGTTTCAGCCCCTCTGTTTCAGCCCCTCTGTTTCTCGCCCTCTGTTTCAGCCCCTCTGTTTCTCGCCCTCTGTTTCAGCCCCTCTGTTTCTCGCCCTCTGGTTCTGCCCCTCTGTTTCAGCGCCTCTGTTTCAGCACCTCTTTTTCTCACCCACTGTTTCAGCCCCTCTGCTTCTCGCCCTCTGTTTCAGCCCCTCTGTTTCAGCCCCTCTGTTTCTCACCCTCTGTTTCAGCCCCTCTGTTTCAGCCCCTCTGTTTCAGCCCCTCTGTTTCTCGCCCTCTGTTTCAGCCCCTCGGTTTCTCGCCCTCTGTTTCAGCCCCTCTGTTTCAGCTCCTCTGTTTCAGCCCCTCTGTTTCTCGCCCTCTTATTCAGCCCCTCTTTTTCTCGCCCTCTGTTTCAGCCGCTCTGTTTGAGCCCCTCTGTTTCAGCCCCTCTGTTTCTCGCCCACTGTTTCAGCCCCTCGGTTTCTCGCCCTCTGTTTCAGCACCTCTGTTTCAGCCCCTCTGTTTCAGCCCTTCTGTTTCTTGCCCTCTGTTTCAGCCCCTCTGTTTCTCGCCATCTGTTTCAGCCCCTCTGTTTCTCGCCCTCTGTTTCAGACCCTCGGTTTCAGACCCTCGGTGTCTCGCCCTCTGTTTCAGCCCCTCTGTTTCAGACCCTCTGTTTCTCGCCCTCTGTTTCAGCCCCTCGGTTTCTCGCCCTCTGTTTCAGCCCCTCTGTTTCAGCCCCTCTGTTTCAGCCCCTCGGTTTCTCGCCCTCTGTTTCAGCCCCACTGTTTCATCCCCTCTGTTTCTCGCCCTCTGTTTCTCGCCCTCAGTTTCATCCCTCTGTTTCAGCCCCTCTGTTTCAGCCCCTCTGTTTCAGCCCCTCGGTTTCTCGCCCTCTGTTTCAGCCCCTCTGTTTCTCGCCCCCTGTTTCAGCCCCTCTGTTTCAGTCCCTCTGTTTCTCGCCCTCTGTTTCAGCCCCTCTGTTTGTCGCCCTCTGTTTCAGCCCTTCTGTTTCAGCCCCACTGTTTCAGCCCCTCTGTTTCTCGCCGTCTGTTTCTCGCCCTCTGTTTCTCGCCTTCTGTTTCAGCCCCTCTGTTTCAGCCCCTCTGTTTCATCCCCTCTGTTTCAGCCGCTCTGTTTCAGCCACTCGGTTTCTCGCCCTCTGTTTCAGCCCCTCGGTTTCTCGCCCTCTGTTTCAGCCCCTCTGTTTCAGCCCCTCGGTTTCTCGCCCTCTGTTTCAGCCCCTCTGTTTCAGCCCCTCTGTTTAAGCCCTTCTGTTTCTCGCCCTCTGTTTCAGCCCCTCTGTTTCTCATCTCTGTTTCAGCCCCTCTGTTTCAGCCCCTCTGTTTCAGCCCCCCTGTTTCTCGCCCCCTATTTCTCGCCCCCTGTTTCAGCCCCTCTGTTTCTCGCCCTCTGTTTCAGCCGCTCTGTTTCAGCCCCTCTGTTTCTCGCCCTCTGTTTCAGCCCCTCTGTTTCTCGCCCTCTGGTTCTCGCCCTCTGTTTCAGCCCCTCTGTTTCAGCCCCTCTGTTTCAGCCCCTCTGTTTCAGCCCCTCTGTTTCAGCCCCTCTGTTTCTCGCCCTCTGTTTCAGCCCCTCTGTTTCTCGCCCTCTGTTTCTCGCCCTCTGTTTCAGTCCCTCTGTTTCAGCCCCTCTGTTTCTCGCCCTCTGTTTCAGCCCCTCTGTTTCTCGCACTCTGTTTCAGCTCCTCTGTTTCAGCCCCTCTGTTTCTCGCCCTCTGTTTCAGCCCCTCGGTTTCTTGCCCTCTGTTTCAGCCCCTCTGTTTCTCGCCCTCTGTTTCAGCCCCTCTGTTTCAGCTCTTCTGTTTCAGCCCCTCTTTTTCTCACCCACTGTTTCAGCCCCTCTGTTTCAGCCCCTCTGTTTCAGCCCCTCTTCTTCTCACCCTCTGTTTCAGCCCCTCTGTTTCAGCCCTTCTTTTTCAGCCCCACTGTTTCTCGCCCTCTGTTTCAGCCCCTCGGTTTCTCGCCCTCTGTTTCAGCCCCTCTGTTTCAGCTCCTCTGTTTCAGCCCCTCTGTTTCTCGCCCTCTTATTCAGCCCCTCTGTTTCTCGCCCTCTGTTTCAGCCGCTCTGTTTGAGCCCCTCTGTTTCAGCCCCGCTGTTTCTCGCCCTCTGTTTCAGCCCCTCGGTTTCTCGCCCTCTGTTTCAGCCCCTCTGTTTCAGCCCCTCTGTTTCAGCCCCTCTGTTTCTCTCCCTCTGTTTCAGCCCCTCTGTTTCTCGCCCTCTGTTTCAGCCCCTCTGTTTCAGCCCCTCTGTTTCAGCCTCTCTGTTTCTCGCCCTCTGTTTCAGCCCCTCGGTTTCTCGCCCTCTGTTTCAGCCCCTCTGTTTCAGCCCCTCTGTTTCTCGCCATCGGTTTGAGCCCCTCGGTTTCTCGCCCTCTGTTTCAGCCCCACTGTTTCAGCCCTTCTGTTTCTCGCCCTCTGTTTAATCCCCTCTGTTTCAGCCCCTCTGTTTCAGCCCCGCTGTTTCAGCCCCTCTGTTTCTCGCCCTCTGTTTCAGACCCTCTGTTTCTCGCCCTCTGATTCTCGCCCTCTGTTTCAGCCCCTCTGTTTCAGCACCTCTGTTTCAGCCCCTCGATTTCTCGCCCTCTGTTTCAGCCCCTCTGTTTCAGCCCTTCTGTTTCAGCACCTCTGTTTCAGCCCCTCTGTCTCTCGCCCTCTGTTTCCCGCCCTCTGTTTCTCGCCTTCTGTTTCAGCCCCTCTGTTTCAGCCCCTCTGTTTCAGCCCCTCGGTTTCAGCCCCTCGGTTTCTCGCCCTCTGTTTCAGCCGCTCTGTTTCTCGCCCTCTGTTTCAGCCACTCTGTTTCAGCCCCTCGGTTTCTCCCCCTCTGTTTCAGCCCCTCTGTTTCAGCCCCTTTGTTTCAGCCCCTCTGTTTCAGCCCCCCTGTTTCACGCCCCCTGTTTCTCGCCCCCTGTTTCTCGCCCCCTGTTTCAGCCCCTCTGTTTCAGCCCCTCTGTTTCTCGCCCCCTGTTTCAGCCCATCTGTTTCAGCCCCTCTGTTTCTCACCCTCTGTTTCAGCCCTTCTGATTCTCGTCCTCTGTTTTTCGCCCTCTGTTTCAGCCCCTCTGTTTCAGCCCCTCTGTTTCTCGCCCTCTATTTCAGCCTCTCTGATTCTCGCCCTCTGTTTCAGCCCCTCTGTTTCTCACCCTCTGTTTCAGCCCCTCTGTTTCAGCCCCTCTGTTTCTCGCCCCCTGTTTCAGCCCCTCTGTTTCAGCCCCTCAGTTTCTCGCCCTCTGTTTCAGCCCCTCTGTTTCTCACCCTCTGTTTCAGCCCCTCTGTTTCTCGCCCTCTGTTTCAGCTCCTCTGTTTCAGCCCCTCTGTTTCATCCCCTCTGTTTCTAGCCCTCTGTTTCAGCCCCTCTATTTCAGCCCCTCTGTTTCTGCCCCTCTGTTTCAGCCCCTCTGTTTCTCGCCCTCTGTTTCAGCCCCTCTGTTTCAGCCCCTCTGTTTCTCGCCCTCTGTTTCAGACCCTCTGTTTCTCGCCCCCTGTTTCAGCCCCTCTGTTTCAGCCCTTCTGTTTCTCGCCCTCTGTTTCAGCCCCTCTGTTTCAGCCCCTCTGTTTCAGCCCCTCTGTTTCTCGCCCTCTGTTTCAACTCCTCTGTTTCTCGCCCTCTGTTTCAGCCCCTCTGTTTCAGCCCCTCTGTTTCAGCCCCTCTGTTCAGCCCCTCGGTTTCTCGCCCTCTGTTTCAGCCCCTCGGTTTCTCGCCCTCTGTTTCAGCCCCTCTGTTTCAGCCCCTCTGTTTCAGCCCCTCTGTTTCTCGCCCTCTGTTTCAGCCCCTCGGTTTCTCGCCCTCTGTTTCAGCCCCTCTGTGTCAGCCCCTCTGTTTCAGCCCCTCTGTTTCAGCCCCTCTGTTTCTCGCCTTCTGTTTCAGCCCCTCTTTTTCAGCCCCTCTGTTTCTCGCCCTCTGTTTCAGCCCCTCGGTTTCTCGCCCTCTGTTTCAGCCCCTCTGTTTCAGCCCCTCTGTTTCAGCCCCTCTGTTTCCCGCGCTCTGTTTCAGCCTCTCGGTTTCTCGCCCTCTGTTTCAGCCCCGCTGTTTCAGCCCCTCTGTTTCAGCCCCTCTGTTTCTCGCCCTCTGTTTCAGTCCCTCTGTTTCTCGCCCTCTGTTTCTCGCCCTCTGTTTCAGCCCCTCTGTTTCTCGACCTCTGTTTCTCGCCCTCTGTTTCAGCCCCTCTGTTTCAGCCCCTCTGTTTCTCACCCTCTGTTTCTCGCCCTCTGTTTCAGCCCCTCTGTTTCTCGCCCTCTGTTTCAGCCCCTCTGTTTCAGCCCCTCTGATTCTCGCTCTCTGTTTCAGCCCCTCTGTTTCTCGCCCTCTGTTTCAGCCCCTCTGTTTCTCGCCCTCTGGTTCTGCCCCTCTGTTTCAGCGCCTCTGTTTCAGCCCCTCTTTTTCTCACCCACTGTTTCAGCCCCTCTGCTTCTCGCCCTCTGTTTCAGCCCCTCTGTTTCAGCCCCTCTGTTTCTCACCCTCTGTTTCAGCCCCTCTGTTTCAACCCCTCAGTTTCTCACCCTCTGTTTCAGCCCCTCTGTTTCAGACCCTCTGTTTCAACCCCTCTGTTTCTCGCCCTCTTATTCAGCCCCTCTGTTTCTCGCCCTCTGTTTCAGCCGCTCTGTTTGAGCCCCTCTGTTTCAGCCCCTCTGTTTCTCGCCCTCTGTTTCACCCCTCTGTTTCTCGCCCTCTGTTTCAGCCCCTCTGTTTCAGCCCCACTGTTTCAGCCCCTCTGTTTCAGCCCCTCTGTTTCTCGCCCTCTGTTTCACCCCTCGGTTTCTCGCCCTCTGTTTCAGCCCCTCTGTTTCAGCCCCACTGTTTCAGCCCCTCTGTTTCAGCCTCTCTGTTTCTCGCCCTCTGTTTCAGCCCCTCGGTTTCTCGCCCTCTGTTTCAGCCCCTCTCTTTCTCACCCTCTGATTCTCGCCCTCTGTTTCAGCCCCTCGGTTTCTCGCCCTCTGTTTCAGCCCCACTGTTTCAGCCCTTCTGTTTCTCGCCCTCTGTTTAATCCCCTCTGTTTCAGCCCCTCTGTTTCAGCCCCTCTGTTTCAGCCCCTCTGTTTCTCGCCCTCTGTTTCAGCCCCTCTGTTTCTCGCCCTCTGATTCTCGCCCTCTGTTTCAGCCCCTCTGTTTCAGCACCTCTGTTTCAGCCCCTCGATTTCTCGCCCTCTGTTTAAGCCCCTCTGTTTCAGCACTTCTGTTTCAGCACCTCTGTTTCAGCCCCTCTGTCTCTCGCCCTCTGTTTCTCGCCCTCTGTTTCTCGCCTTCTGTTTCAGCCCCTCTGTTTCAGCCCCTCTGTTTCAGCCCCTCGGTTGCAGCCCCTCGGTTTCTCGCCCTCTGTTTCAGCCGCTCTGTTTCTCGCCCTCTGTTTCAGCCACTCTGTTTCAGCCCCTCGGTTTCTCCCCCTCTGTTTCAGCCCCTCTGTTTCAGCCCCTCTGTTTCTCGCCCTCTGTTTCAGCCCCTCTGTATCAGCCCCCCTGTTTCACGCCCCCTGTTGCTCGCCCCCTGTTTCTCGCCCCCTGTTTCAGCCCCTCTGTTTCAGCCCCTCTGTTTCTCGCCCCCTGTTTCAGCCCATCTGTTTCAGCCCCTCTGTTTCTCGCCCCCTGTTTCAGCCCCTCTGTTTCAGCCCCTCTGATTCTCGCCCTCTGTTTCAGCCCCTCTGTTTCTCACCCTCTGTTTCAGCCCCTCTGTTTCAGCCCCTCTGTTTCTCGCCCCCTGTTTCAGCCCCTCTGTTTCAGCCCCTCTGTTTCTCGCCCTCTGTTTCAGCCCCTCTGTTTCTCGCCCTCTGTTTCTCGCCCTCTGTTTCAGCCCCTCTGTTTCAGCCCCTCAGTTTCAGCCCCTCTGTTTCTCGCCCTCTGTTTCAGACCCTCTGTTTCAGCCCCTCTGTTTCAGCCCCTCTTTTTCAGCCCTCTGTTTCAGCCCCTCTGTTTCAGCCCCTCTGTATCATCCCCTCTGTTTCTCGCCCTCTGTTTCTCGCCCCCTGTTTCAGCCCCTCTGTTTCAGCCCCTCGGTATCTCGCCCTCTGTTTCAGCCCCTCTGTTTCAGCCCCTCTGTTTCTCGCACTCTGTTTCAGCCCCTCTGTTTCAGCCCCTCTGTTTCAGCCCCTCTGTTCAGCCCCTCGGTTTCTCGCCCTCTGTTTCAGACCCTCGGTTTCTCGCCCTCTGTTTCAGCCCCTCTGTTTCAGCCCCTCTGTTTCAGCCCCTCTGTTTCTCGCCCTCTGTTTCAGCCCCTCTGTTTCAGCCCCTCTGTTTCTCGCCCTCTGTTTCAGCCCCTCTGTTTCTCGCCCTCTGTTTCAGCCCCTCTGTTTCTCACCCTCTGTTCCAGCCCCTCTGTTACAGCCCCTCTGTTTCAGCCCCTCTGTTTCTCGCCCTCTGTTTCAGCCCCTCTGTTTCAGCCCCTCTGTTTCTCGCCCTCTGTTTCAGCCCCTCTCTTTCAGCCCCTCTTTTTCTCGACCTCACTTTCAGCCCCTCTGTTTCAGCCCCTCTGTTTCAGCCCCTCTGTTTCAGCCCTTCTTTTTCTGGCCCTCTGTTTCAGCCCCACTGTTTCAGCCGCTCTGTTTCTCGCCCTCTGTTTCAGCCCCTCGGTTTCTCGCCCTCTGTTTCAGCCCCTCTGTTTCAGCCCCTCTGTTTCAGCCCCTCTGTTTCTCGCCCTCTGTTTCAGCCCCTCTGTTTCTCGCCCTCTGTTTCAGCCCCTCTGTTTCAGCCCCTCTGTTTCAGCCCTCTGTTTCTCGCCCTCTGTTTCAGCCCCTCTGTTTCAGCCCCTCTGTTTCAGCCCCTCTATTTCAGCCCCTCTGTTTCTCGCCCTCTGTTTCAGGCCCTCGGTTTCTCGCCCTCTGTTTCAGCCCCTCTGTTTCAGCCCCTCTGTTTCAGCCCCTCTGTTTCAGCCCCACTGTTTCTCGCCCTCTGTTTCAGCCCCTCTGTTTCTCGCCCTCTGTTTCAGCCCCTCAGTTTCAGCCCCTCTGTTTCTCGCCCTCTGTTTCAGCCCCTCTGTTTCTCGCCCTCTGTTTCAGCCCCTCTGTTTCTCGCCCTCTGGTTCTGCCCCTCTGTTTCAGCGCCTCTGTTTCAGCCCCTCTTTTTCTCACCTACTGTTTCAGCCCCTCTGCTTCTCGCCCTCTGTTTCAGCCCCTCTGTTTCAGCCCCTCTGTTTCTCACCCTCTGTTTCAGCCCCTCTGTTTCAGCCCCTCTGTTTCAGCCCCTCTGTTTCTCGCCCTCTGTTTCAGCCCCTCGGTTTCTCGCCCTCTGTTTCAGCCCCTCTGTTTCAGCTCCTCTGTTTCAGCCCCTCTGTTTCTCGCTCTCTTATTCAGCCCCTCTGTTTCTCGCCCTCTGTTTCAGCCGCTCTGTTTGAGCCCCTCTGTTTCAGCCCCTCTGTTTCTCGCCCTCTGTTTCAGCCCCTCGGTTTCTCGCCCTCATTTTCAGCACCTCTGTTTCAGCCCCTCTGTTTCAGCCCTTCTGTTTCTTGCCCTCTGTTTCAGCCCCTCTGTTTCTCGCCCTCTGTTTCAGCCCCTCTGTTTCTCGCCCTCTGTTTCAGCCCCTCTGTTTCAGACCCTCGGTGTCTCGCCCTCTGTTTCAGCCCCTCTGTTTCAGCCCCTCTGTTTCTCGCCCTCTGTTTCAGCCCCTCGGTTTCTCGCCCTCTGTTTCAGCCCCTCTGTTTCAGCCTCTCTGTTTCAGCCCCTCTGTTTCTCACCCTCTGTTTCAGCCCGTCTGATTCTCGTCCTCTGTTTCTCGCCCTCTGTTTCAGCCCCTCTGTTTCAGCCCCTCTGTTTCTCGCCCTCTATTTCAGCCTCTCTGATTCTCGCCCTCTGTTTCAGCCCCTCTGTTTCTCACCCTCTGTTTCAGCCCCTCTGTTTCAGCCCCTCTGTTTCTCGCCCCCTATTTCAGCCCCTCTGTTTCAGCCACTCTGTTTCTCGCCCTCTGTTTCAGCCCCTCTGTTTCTCACCCTCTGTTTCAGCCCCTCTGTTTCTCGCCCTCTGTTTCAGCTCCTCTGTTTCAGCCCCTCTGTTTCAGCCCCTCTGTTTCTAGCCCTCTGTTTCAGCCCCTCTATTTCAGCCCCTCTGTTTCAGCCCCTCTGTTTCAGCCCCTCTGTTTCTCGCCCTCTGTTTCAGCCCCTCTGTTTCAGCCCCTCTGTTTCTCGCCCTCTGTTTCAGACCCTCTGTTTCTCGCCCCCTGTTTCAGCCCCTCTGTTTCAGCCCCTCTGTTTCTCGCCCTCTGTTTCAGCCCCTCTGTTTCAGCCCCTCTGTTTCAGCCCCTCTGTTTCTCGCCTTCTGTTTCAGCCCCTCTTTTTCAGCCCCTCTGTTTCTCGCCCTCTGTTTCAGCCCCTCGGTTTCTCGCCCTCTGTTTCAGCCGCTCTGTTTGAGCCCCTCTGTTTCAGCCCCTCTGTTTCCCGCGCTCTGTTTCAGCCCCTCGGTTTCTCGCCCTCTGTTTCAGCCCCGCTGTTTCAGCCCCTCTGTTTCAGCCCCTCTGTTTCTCGCCCTCTGTTTCAGTCCCTCTGTTTCTCGCCCTCTGTTTCTCGCCCTCTGTTTCAGCCCCTCTGTTTCTCGACCTCTGTTTCTCGCCCTCTGTTTCAGCCCCTCTGTTTCAGCCCCTCTGTTTCTCGCCCTCTGTTTCAGCCCCTCTGTTTCTCGCCCTCTGTTTCAGCCCCTCTGTTTCAGCCCCTCTGATTCTCGCCCTCTGTTTCAGCCCCTCTGTTTCTCGCCCTCTGTTTCAGCCCCTCTGTTTCTCGCCCTCTGGTTCTGCCCCTCTGTTTCAGCGCCTCTGTTTCAGCCCCTCTTTTTCTCACCCACTGTTTCAGCCCCTCTGCTTCTCGCCCTCTGTTTCAGCCCCTCTGTTTCAGCCCCTCTGTTTCTCACCCTCTGTTTCAGCCCCTCTGTTTCAGCCCCTCAGTTTCTCACCCTCTGTTTCAGCCCCTCTGTTTCAGCCCCTCTGTTTCAACCCCTCTGTTTCTCGCCCTCTTATTCAGCCCCTCTGTTTCTCGCCCTCTGTTTCAGCCGCTCTGTTTGAGCCCCTCTGTTTCAGCCCCTCTGTTTCTCGCCCTCTGTTTCACCCCTCTGTTTCTCGCCCTCTGTTTCAGCCCCTCTGTTTCAGCCCCACTGTTTCAGCCCCTCTGTTTCAGCCCCTCTGTTTCTCGCCCTCTGTTTCACCCCTCGGTTTCTCGCCCTCTGTTTCAGCCCCTCTGTTTCAGCCCCACTGTTTCAGCCCCTCTGTTTCAGCCTCTCTGTTTCTCGCCCTCTGTTTCAGCCCCTCGGTTTCTCGCCCTCTGTTTCAGCCCCTCTCTTTCTCACCCTCTGATTCTCGCCCTCTGTTTCAGCCCCTCGGTTTCTCGCCCTCTGTTTCAGCCCCACTGTTTCAGCCCTTCTGTTTCTCGCCCTCTGTTTAATCCCCTCTGTTTCAGCCCCTCTGTTTCAGCCCCTCTGTTTCAGCCCCTCTGTTTCTCGCCCTCTGTTTCAGTCCCTCTGTTTCTCGCCCTCTGATTCTCGCCCTCTGTTTCAGCCCCTCTGTTTCAGCACCTCTGTTTCAGCCCCTCGATTTCTCGCCCTCTGTTTCAGCCCCTCTGTTTCAGCACTTCTGTTTCAGCACCTCTGTTTCAGCCCCTCTGTCTCTCGCCCTCTGTTTCTCGCCCTCTGTTTCTCGCCTTCTGTTTCAGCCCCTCTGTTTCAGCCCCTCTGTTTCAGCCCCTCGGTTTCAGCCCCTCGGTTTCTCGCCTTCTGTTTCAGCCGCTCTGTTTCTCGCCCTCTGTTTCAGCCACTCTGTTTCAGCCCCTCGGTTTCTCCCCCTCTGTTTCAGCCCCTCTGTTTCAGCCCCTCTGTTTCTCGCCCTCTGTTTCAGCCCCTCTGTAACAGCCCCCCTGTTTCACGCCCCCTGTTGCTCGCCCCCTGTTTCTCGCCCCCTGTTTCAGCCCCTCTGTTTCAGCCCCTCTGTTTCTCGCCCCCTGTTTCAGCCCATCTGTTTCAGCCCCTCTGTTTCTCGCCCCCTGTTTCAGCCCCTCTGTTTCAGCCCCTCTGATTCTCGCCCTCTGTTTCAGCCCCTCTGTTTCTCACCCTCTGTTTCAGCCCCTCTGTTTCAGCCCCTCTGTTTCTCGCCCTCTGTTTCAGCCCCTCTGTTTCTCGCCCTCTGTTTCTCGCCCTCTGTTTCAGCCCCTCTGTTTCAGCCCCTCAGTTTCAGCCCCTCTGTTTCTCGCCCTCTGTTTCAGACCCTCTGTTTCAGCCCCTCTGTTTCAGCCCCTCTTTTTCAGCCCTCTGTTTCAGCCCCTCTGTTTCAGCCCCTCTGTATCATCCCCTCTGTTTCTCGCCATCTGTTTCTCGCCCACTGTTTCAGCCCCTCTGTTTCAGCCCCTCGGTTTCTCGCCCTCTGTTTCAGCCCCTCTGTTTCAGCCCCTCTGTTTCAGCCCCTCTGTTTCTCGCACTCTGTTTCAGCCCCTCTGTTTCAGCCCCTCTGTTTCAGCCCCTCTGTTCAGCCCCTCGGTTTCTCGCCCTCTGTTTCAGACCCTCGGTTTCTCGCCCTCTGTTTCAGCCCCTCTGTTTCAGCCCCTCTGTTTCAGCCCCTCTGTTTCTCGCCCTCTGTTTCAGCCCCTCTGTTTCAGCCCCTCTGTTTCTCGCCCTCTGTTTCAGCCCCTCTGTTTCTCGCCCTCTGTTTCAGCCCCTCTGTTTCTCACCCTCTGTTCCAGCCCCTCTGTTTCAGCCCCTCTGTTTCAGCCCCTCTGTTTCTCGCCCTCTGTTTCAACCCCTCTGTTTCAGCCCCTCTGTTTCTCGCCCTCTGTTTCAGCCCCTCTCTTTCAGCCCCTCTTTTTCTCGCCCTCACTTTCAGCCCCTCTGTTTCAGCCCCTCTGTTTCAGCCCCTCTGTTTCAGCCCTTCTTTTTCTGGCCCTCTGTTTCAGCCCCACTGTTTCAGCCGCTCTGTTTCTCGCCCTCTCTTTCAGCCCCTCGGTTTCTCGCCCTCTGTTTCAGCCCCTCTGTTTCAGCCCCTCTGTGTCAGCCCCTCTGTTTCTCGCCCTCTGTTTCAGCCCCTCTGTTTCTCGCCCTCTGTTTCAGCCCCTCTGTTTCAGCCCCTCTGTTTCAGCCCTCTGTTTCTCGCCCTCTGTTTCAGCCCCTCTGTTTCAGCCCCTCTGTTTCAGCCCCTCTATTTCAGCCCTTCTGTTTCTCGCCCTCTGTTTCAGGCCCTCGGTTTCTCGCCCTCTGTTTCAGCCCCTCTGTTTCAGCCCCTCTGTTTCAGCCCCACTGTTTCTCGCCCTCTGTTTCAGCCCCTCTGTTTCTCGCCCTCTGTTTCAGCCCCTCTGTTTCAGCCCCTCTGTTTCTCGCCCTCTGCTTCAGCCCCTCTGTTTCTCGCCCTCTGTTTCAGCCCCTCTGTTTCTCGCCCTCTGGTTCTGCCCCTCTGTTTCAGCGCCTCTGTTTCAGCCCCTCTTTTTCTCACCCACTGTTTCAGCCCCTCTGCTTCTCGCCCTCTGTTTCAGCCCCTCTGTTTCAGCCCCTCTGTTTCTCACCCTCTGTTTCAGCCCCTCTGTTTCAGCCCCTCTGTTTCAGCCCCTCTGTTTCTCGCCCTCTGTTTCAGCCCCTCGGTTTCTCGCCCTCTGTTTCAGCCCCTCTGTTTCAGCTCCTCTGTTTCAGCCCCTCTGTTTCTCGCTCTCTTATTCAGCCCCTCTGTTTCTCGCCCTCTGTTTCAGCCGCTCTGTTTGAGCCCCTCTGTTTCAGCCCCTCTGTTTCTCGCCCTCTGTTTCAGCCCCTCGGTTTCTCGCCCTCATTTTCAGCACCTCTGTTTCAGCCCCTCTGTTTCAGCCCTTCTGTTTCTTGCCCTCTGTTTCAGCCCCTCTGTTTCTCGCCCTCTGTTTCAGCCCCTCTGTTTCTCGCCCTCTGTTTCAGCCCCTCTGTTTCAGACCCTCGGTGTCTCGCCCTCTGTTTCAGCCCCTCTGTTTCAGCCCCTCTGTTTCTCGCCCTCTGTTTCAGCCCATCGGTTTCTCGCCCTCTGTTTCAGCCCCTCTGTTTCAGCCCCTCTGTTTCAGCCCCTCGGTTTCTCGCCCTCTGTTTCAGCCCCACTGTTTCATCCCCTCTGTTTCTCGCCCTCTGTTTCTCGCCTCAGTTTCAGCCCCTCTGTTTCAGCCCCTCTGTTTCAGCCCCTCTGTTTCTCGCCCTCTGTTTCAGCCCCTCGGTTTCTCGCCCTCTGTTTCAGCCCCTCTGTTTCAGCCCCTCTGTTTCAGCCCCTCGGTTTCTCGCCCTCTGTTTCAGCCCCACTGTTTCATCCCCTCTGTTTCTCGCCCTCTGTTTCTCGCCTCAGTTTCAGCCCCTCTGTTTCAGCCCCTCTGTTTCAGCCCCTCTGTTTCAGCCCTTCTGTTTCTCGCCCCCTGTTTCAGCCCCTCTGTTTCAGCCCCTCTGTTTCAGCCCCTCGGTTTCTCGCCCTCTGTTTCAGCCCCTCTGTTTCTCGCCCTCTGTTTCAGCCCCTCTGTTTCAGTCCCTCTGTTTCTCGCCATCTGTTTCAGCCCCTCTGTTTGTCGCCCTCGGTTTCAGTCCCACTGTTTCAGCCCTTCTGTTTCAGCCCCACTGTTTCATCCCCTCTGTTTCTCGCCCTCTGTTTCTCGCCTCAGTTTCAGCCCCTCTGTTTCAGCCCCTCTGTTTCAGCCCCTCTGTTTCTCGCCCTCTGTTTCAGCCCCTCTGTTTCAGCCCCTCTGTTTCAGCCCCTCGGTTTCTCGCCCTCTGTTTCAGCCCCACTGTTTCATCCCCTCTGTTTCAGCCCCACTGTTTCATCCCCTCTGTTTCTCGCCCTCTGTTTCTCGCCTCAGTTTCAGCCCCTCTGTTTCAGCCCCTCTGTTTCAGCCCCTCTGTTTCTCGCCCTCTGTTTCAGCCCCTCGGTTTCTCGCCCTCTGTTTCAGCCCCTCTGTTTCAGCCCCTCTGTTTCAGCCCCTCGGTTTCTCGCCCTCTGTTTCAGCCCCTCTGTTTCAGCCCCTCTGTTTCAGCCCCTCGGTTTCTCGCCCTCTGTTTCAGCCCCACTGTTTCATCCCCTCTGTTTCTCGCCCTCTGTTTCTCGCCTCAGTTTCAGCCCCTCTGTTTCAGCCCCTCTGTTTCAGCCCCTCTGTTTCTCGCCCTCTGTTTCAGCCCCTCGGTTTCTCGCCCTCTGTTTCAGCCCCTCTGTTTCAGCCCCTCTGTTTCAGCCCCTCGGTTTCTCGCCCTCTGTTAGAGCCCCACTGTTTCATCCCCTCTGTTTCTCGCCCTCTGTTTCTCGCCTCAGTTTCAGCCCCTCTGTTTCAGCCCCTCTGTTTCAGCCCCTCTGTTTCAGCCCTTCTGTTTCTCGCCCCCTGTTTCAGCCCCTCTGTTTCAGCCCCTCTGTTTCAGCCCCTCGGTTTCTCGCCCTCTGTTTCAGCCCCTCTGTTTCTCGCCCTCTGTTTCAGCCCCTCTGTTTCAGTCCCTCTGTTTCTCGCCATCTGTTTCAGCCCCTCTGTTTGTCGCCCTCTGTTTCAGTCCCACTGTTTCAGCCCTTCTGTTTCAGCCCCACTGTTTCATCCCCTCTGTTTCTTGCCCTCTGTTTCTCGCCTCAGTTTCAGCCCCTCTGTTTCAGCCCCTCTGTTTCTCGCCCTCTGTTTCAGCCCCTCTGTTTCAGCTCCTCTGTTTCAGCCCCTCTGTTTCTCGCTCTCATATTCAGCCCCTCTGTTTCTCGCCCTCTGTTTCAGCCGCTCTGTTTGAGCCCCTCTGTTTCAGCCCCTCTGTTTCAGCCCCCTATGTCTCGCCCTCTGTTTCAGCCCCTCTGTTTCTCGCCCTCTGTTTCTCGCCCTCTGTTTCAGCCCCTCTGTTTCTCGCCCTCTGTTTCAGCCCCTCTGTTTCAGCCCCTCTGTTTCAGCCCTCTGTTTCTCGCCCTCTGTTTCAGCCCCTCTGTTTCAGCCCCTCTGTTTCTCGCCCTCTGTTTCAGCCCCTCTGTTTCAGCCCCTCTGTTTCAGCCCCTCTGTTTCTCGCCCCCTATTTCAGCCCCTCTGTTTAAGCCCCTCTGTTTCTCGCCCTCTGTTTTAGCTACTCGGTTTCTCGCCCTCTGTTTCAGCCCCTCTGTTTCAGCCCCTCTGTTTCAGCCCCACTGTTTCTCGCCCTCTGTTTCAGCCACACTGTTTCTGCCCTCTGTTTCAGCCCCTCTGTTTCAGCCCCTCTGTTTCTCGCCCTCTGTTTCAGCCCCCCTGTTTCTCGCCCTCTGTTTCAGCCCCTATGTTTCAGCCTCTCTGTTTCTCGCCCTCTGTTTCAGCCCCTCAGTTTCTCGCCCTCTGTTTCAGCCCCTCTGTTTCTCGCCCTCTGTTTCAGCCCCTCTGTTTCAGCTCCTCTGTTTCAGCCCCTCTTTTTCTCACCCACTGTTTCAGCCCCTCTGCTTCTCGCCCTCTGTTTCAGCCCCTCTGTTTCAGCCCCTCAGTTTCACACCCTCTGTTTCAGCCCCTCTGTTTCAGCCCCTCTGTTTCAGCCCCTCTGTTTCTCGCTTTCTGTTTCAGCCCCTCTGTTTCTAGCCCTCTGTTTCAGCCCCTCTGTTTCAGCCCCTCTGTTTCTAGCCCTCTGTTTCAGCCCCTCTGTTTCAGCCCCTCAGTTTCAGCCCCTCTGTTTCTCGCCCTCTGTTTCTCGCACCCTGTTTCAGCCCCTCTGTTTCAGCCCCTCGGTTTCTCGCCCTCTGTTTCAGCCCCTCTGTTTCAGCCCCTCTGTTTCAGCCCCACTGTTTCTCGCCCTCTGTTTCAGCCCCTCTGTTTCAGCCCCTCTGTTTCAGCCCCTCTGTTTCTCGCCCTCTGTTTCTCGCCCCCTGTTTCAGCCCCTCTGTTTCAGCCCCTCTGTTTCTCGCCCTCTGTTTCTCGCCCCCTGTTTCAGCCCCTCTGTTTCAGCCCCTCGGTTTCTCGCCCTCTGTTTCAGCCCCACTGTTTCTCGTCCTCTGTTTCAGCCCCTCTGTTTCAGCCCCTCTGTTTCTCGCCCTCTGTTTCAGCCCGTCTGTTTCAGCCCCTCTGTTTCAGCCCCTCTGTTTCTAGCCCTCTGTTTCAGCCCATCTGTTTCAGCCCCTCTGTTTCAGCCCCTCTGTTTCTCGCCCTCTGTTTCTCGCCCCTTGTTTCAGCCCCTCTGTTTCAGTCCCTCGGTTTCTCGCCCTCTGTTTCAGCCCCTCTGTTTCTAGCCCTCTGTTTCAGCCCCTCTGTTTTAGCCGCTCTGTTTCAGCCCCTCTGTTTCAGCCCCTCTGTTTCAGCCCCCTATGTCTCGCCCTCTGTTTCAGCCCCTCTGTTTCTCGCCCTCTGTTTCTCGCCCTCTGTTTCAGCCCCTCTGTTTCTCGCCCTCTGTTTCAGCCCCTCTGTTTCAACCCCTCTGTTTCAGCCCTCTGTTTCTCGCCCTCTGTTTCAGCCCCTCTGTTTCAGCCCCTCTGTTTCTCGCCCTCTGTTTCAGCCCCTCTGTTTCAGCCCCTCTGTTTCAGCCCCTCTGTTTCTCGCCCCCTATTTCAGCCCCTCTGTTTAAGCCCCTCTGTTTCTCGCCCTCTGTTTCAGCTACTCGGTTTCTCGCCCTCTGTTTCAGCCCCTCTGTTTCAGCCCCTCTGTTTCAGCCCCACTGTTTCTCGCCCTCTGTTTCAGCCACACTGTTTCTGCCCTCTGTTTCAGCCCCTCTGTTTCAGCCCCTCTGTTTCTCGCCCTCTGTTTCAGCCCCCCTGTTTCTCGCCCTCTGTTTCAGCCCCTATGTTTCAGCCTCTCTGTTTCTCGCCCTCTGTTTCAGCCCCTCAGTTTCTCGCCCTCTGTTTCAGCCCCTCTGTTTCTCGCCCTCTGTTTCAGCCCCTCTGTTTCAGCTCCTCTGTTTCAGCCCCTCTTTTTCTCACCCACTGTTTCAGCCCCTCTGCTTCTCGCCCTCTGTTTCAGCCCCTCTGTTTCAGCCCCTCAGTTTCACACCCTCTGTTTCAGCCCCTCTGTTTCAGCCCCTTTGTTTCAGCCCCTCTGTTTCTCGCTTTCTGTTTCAGCCCCTCTGTTTCTAGCCCTCTGTTTCAGCCCCTCTGTTTCAGCCCCTCTGTTTCTAGCCCTCTGTTTCAGCCCCTCTGTTTCAGCCCCTCTGTTTCAGCCCCTCTGTTTCTCGCCCTCTGTTTCTCGCACCCTGTTTCAGCCCCTCTGTTTCAGCCCCTCGGTTTCTCGCCCTCTGCTTCAGCCCCTCTGTTTCAGCCCCTCTGTTTCAGCCCCACTGTTTCTCGCCCTCTGTTTCAGCCCCTCTGTTTCTCCCCCTCTGTTTCAGCCCATCTGTTTCACCCCCTCTGTTTCAGCCCCTCGGTTCAGCCCCTCGGTTTCTCGCCCTCTGTTTCAGCCCCTCTGTTTCAGCCCCTCTGTTTCAGCCCCTCTGTTTCTCGCCCTCTGTTTCAGCCCCTCTGTTTCAGCCCCTCTGTTTCTCGCCCTCTGTTTCAGCCCCTCTGTTTCAGCCCCTCTGTTTCTCGCCCCCTGTTTCAGCCAATCTGTTTCAGCCCCTCTGTGTCTCTCCCTCTGTTTCAGCCCCTCTGTTTCTCGCCCTGTTTCTCCCCCTCTGTTTCAGCCCCTCGGTTTCAGCCCCTCTGTTTCTCGCCCTCTGTTTCAGCCCCTCTGTTTCAGCCCCTCTGATTCAGCCCTTCTGTTTCAGCCCCTCTGTTTCTAGCCCTCTGTTTCAGCCCCTCTGTTTCAGCCCCTCTGTTTCAGCCCCTCTCTTTCTCGCCCTCTGTTTCTCGCACCCTGTTTCAGCCCCTCGCTTTCAGCCCCTCGGTTTCTCGCCCTCTGTTTCAGCCCCTCTGTTTCAGCCCCTCTGTTTCTCGCCCTCTGTTTCAGACCCTCTGTTTCAGCCCCTCTGTTTCAGCCCCTCTGTTCAGCCACTCGGTTTCTTGCCCTCTGTTTCAGCCCCTCGGTTTCTCGCCCTCTGTTTCAGCCCCTCTGTTTCAGCCCCTCTGTTTCAGCCCCTCTGTTTCTCGCCCTCTGTTTCAGCCCCTCTGTTTCAGCCCCTCTGTTTCTCGCACTCTGTTTCAGCCCCTCTGTTTCTCGCCCTCTGTTTCAGCCCCTCTGTTTCTCACCCTCTGTTTCAGCCCCTCTGTTTCAGCCCCTCTGTTTCAGCCGCTCTATTTCTCGCCCTCTGTATCAGCCCATCTGGTTCTCACCCTCTGTTTCAGCCAATCTGTTTCAGCCCCTCTTTTTCTCGCCCTCTCTTTCAGCCCCTCCGTTTCAGAACCTCTGTTTCAGCCCCTCTTTTTCTCGCCCTCTGTTTCAGCCCCACTGTATCAGCCCCTCTGTTTCTATCCCACTATTTCAGCCCCTCTGTTTCAGCCCCTCGGTTTCTCGCCCTCTGTTTCAGCCCCTCTGTTTCTCGCCCTCTGTTTCAGCCCCTCTGTTTCAGCCCCACTGTTTCAGCCCCTCTGTTTCTCGCCCTCTGTTTCAGCTCCTCTGTTTCAGCCCCTCTGATTCAGCCCTTCTGTTTCAGCCCCTCTGTTTCTAGCCCTCTGTTTCAGCCCCTCTGTTTCAGCCCCTCTGTTTCAGCCCCTCTGTTTCTCGCACCCTGTTTCAGCCTCTCGGTTTCAGCCCCTCGGTTTCTCGCCCTCTGTTTCAGCCCCTCTGTTTCAGCCCCTCTGTTTCTCGCCCTCTGTTTCAGACCCTCTGTTTCAGCCCCTCTGTTTCAGCCCCTCTGTTCAGCCCCTCGGTTTCTCGCCCTCTGTTTCAGCCCCTCGGTTTCTCGCCGACTGTTTCAGCCCCTCTGTTTCAACCCCTCTGTTTCAGCCCCTCTGATTCTCGCCCTCTGTTTCAGCCCCTCTGTTTCAGCCCCGCTGTTTCTCGCCCTCTGTTTCAGCCCCTCTGTTTCTCGCCCTCTGTTTCAGCCCCTCTGTTTCTCACCCTCTGTTTCAGCCCCTCTGTTTCAGCCCCCCTGTTTCAGCCCCTCTGTTTCTCGCCCTCTGTATCAGCCCATCTGGTTCTCACCCTCTGTTTCAACCCCTCTGTTTCAGCCCCTCTTTTTCTCGCCCTCTCTTTCAGCCCCTCCGTTTCAGAACCTTTGTTTCAGCCCCTCTGTTTCAGCCCCTCTTTTTCTCGCCCTCTGTTTCAGCCCCACTGTTTCAGCCCCTCTGTTTCTATCCCTCTATTTCAGCCCCTCTGGTTCAGCCCCTCGGTTTCTCGCCCTCTGTTTCAGCCCCTCTGTTTCTCGCCCTCTGTTTCAGCCCCTCTGTTTCAGCCCCTCTGTTTCAGCCCCTCTGTTTCTCGCCCCCTGTTTCAGCCCCTCTGTTTCAGCCCCTCTGTTTCTCGCCCTCTGTTTCAGCCCCTCGGTTTCTCGCCCTCTGTTTCAGCCCCTCTGTTTCAGCCCCTCTGTTTCAGCCCCACAGTTTCTCGCCCTCTGTTTCAGCCCCTCTGTTTCTCGCCCTGTGTTTCAGCCCCTCTGTTTCAGCCCCTCTGTTTCTCGCCCTCTTTTTCTCGCCCCTCTGTTTCAGCCCCTCTGTTTCAGCCCCTCTGTTTCTAGCCCTCTGTTTCAGCCCCTCTGTTTCAGCCCCTCTGTTTCAGCCCCTCTGTTTCTCGCCCTCTGTTTCTCGCCCCCTGTTTCAGCCCCTCGGTTTCAGCCCCTCGGTTTCTCGCCCTCTGTTTCAGCCCCTCTGTTTCAGCCCCTCTGTTTCAGCCCCTCTGTTCAGCCCCTAGGTTTCTCGCCCTCTGTTTCAGCCCCTCGGTTTCTCGCCCTCTGTTTCAGCCCCTCCGTTTCAGCCCCTCTGTTTCAGCCCCTCTGTTTCTCGCCCTCTGTTTCAGCCCCTCTGTTTCAGCCCCTCTGTTTCTCGCCCTCTGTTTCAGCGCCTCTGTTTCTCGCCCTCTGTTTCAGCCCCTCTGTTTCTCACCCTCTGTTTCAGCCCCTCTGTTTCAGCCCCTCTGTTTCAGCCCCTCTGTTTCTCGCCCTCTGTATCAGCCCCTCTGTTTCTCGCCCTCTGTTTCAGCCCCTCTGTTTCAGCCCCTCTGTTTCAGCCCCTCTTTTTCTCGCCCTCTGTTTCAGCCCCAATGTTTCAGCCCATCTGTTTCTCGCCCTCTGTTTCAGCCCCTCTGTTCCGGCCTCTCTTTTTCTCGCCCTCTGTTTCAACCCCACTGTTTCAGCCCCACTATTTCAGCCCCTCTGTTTCAGCCCCTCTGTTTCAGCCCCTCTGTTTCTCGCCCTCTGTTTCAGCCCCTCGGTTTCTCGCCCTCTGTTTCAGCCCCTCTGTTTCAGCCCCTCAGTTTCTCGCCCTCTGTTTCAGCCCCACTGTTTCAGCCCCTCTGTTTCTCGCCCTCTGTTTCAGCCCCTCTGTCTCTCGCCCCCTGTTTCAGCCCCGCTGATTCAGCCCCTCAGTTTCTCGCCCGCTGTTTCAGCCCCTCTGTTTCAGCCCCTCTGTTTCTCGCCCTCTGTTTCAGCCCCTCTGTTTCTCGCCCTCTGTTTCTCACCCTCTGTTTCTCGCCCTCTGTTTCAGCCTCTCTGTTTCAGCCCCTCTGTTTCAGCCCCTCTGTTTCAGCCCCTCTGTTTCTCGTCCACTGTTTCAGCCCCTCTGTTTCTCGCCCTCTGTATCAGCCCCTCTCTTTCAGCCCCTCTGTTTCAGCCCCTCTGTTTCTCGCCCTCTGTTTCAGCCCCTCTGTTTCTCGCCCTCTGTTTCAGCCCCTCTGTTTCAGCCCCTCTGATTCAGCCCCTCTGTTTCTCGCCCCCTGTTTCTCCCCCTCTGTTTCAGCCCCTCTGTGTTAGCCCCTATGTTTCTCGCCCCCTGTTCCAGCCTCTCTGTTTCAGCCCCTCTGTTTCTCGCCCCCTGTTTCAGCCCCTCTGTTTCAGCCCCTCTGTTTCTCGCCCTCTGTTTCAGCCCCTCTGTTTCTCGCCCTGTGTTTCTCGCCCTCTGTTTCTCGCCCTCTGTTTCAGCCCCTCTGTTTCAGCCCCTCTGTTTCTCGCCCTCTGTTTCAGCCCCTCTGTTTCTCGCCCTCTGTTTCAGCCCCTCTGTTTCAGCCCCTCTGTTTCAGCCCCTCTGTTTCTAGCCCTCTGTTTCAGCCCCTCTGTTTTAGCCCCTCTGTTTCAGCCCCTCTGTTTCAGCCCCTCTGTTTCAGCCCCCTATTTCTCGCCCTCCGTTTCAGACCCTCTGTTTCTCGCCCTCTGTTTCTCGCCCTCTGTTTCAGCCCCTCTGTTTCTCGCCCTCTGTTTCAGCCCCTCTGTTTCAGCCCCTCTGTTTCAGCCCTCTGTTTCTCGCCCTGTGTTTCAGCCCCTCTGTTTCAGCCCCTCTGTTTCTCGCCCTCTGTTTCAGCCCCTCTATTTCAGCCCCTCTGTTTCAGCACCTCTGTTTCAGCCCCTCTGTTTCTCGCCCCCTGTTTCAGCCCCTCTGTTTCAGCCCCTCTGTTTCTCGCCCTCTGTTTCAGCCCCTCGGTTTCTCGCCCTCTGTTTCAGCCCCTCTGTTTCAGCCCCTCTGTTTCAGCCCCACTGTTTCTCACCCTCTGTTTCAGCCCCTCTGTTTCTCGCCCTGTTTCTCCCCCTCTGTTTCAGCCCCTCTGTTTCAGCCCCTCTGTTTCTCGCCCTCTGTTTCAGCCCCTCTGTTTCAGCCCCTCTGATTCAGCCCTTCTGTTTCAGCCCCTCTGTTTCTAGCCCTCTGTTTCAGCCCCTCTGTTTCTCGCCCTCTGTTTCAGCCCCTCGGTTTCTCACCCTCTGTTTCAGCCCCTCTGTTTCAGCCCCTCTGTTTCTCGCCCCCTGTTTCAGCCAATCTGTTTCAGCCCCTCTGTGTCTCGCCCTCTGTTTCAGCCCCTCTGTTTCTCGCCCTGTTTCTCCCCCTCTGTTTCAGCCCCTCTGTTTCAGCCCCTCTGTTTCTCGCCCTCTGTTTCAGCCCCTCTGTTTCAGCCCCTCTGATTCAGCCCTTCTGTTTCAGCCCCTCTGTTTCTAGCCCTCTGTTTCAGCCCCTCTGTTTCAGCCCCTCGGTTTCAGCCCCTCTGTTTCTCGCCCTCTGTTTCAGCCCCTCTGTTTCAGCGACTGTGTTTCAGCCCCTCTGTTTCAGCCCCTCTGTTTCTCGCCCTCTGTTTCAGACCCACTGTTTCAGCCCCTCTGTTTCAGCCCCTCTGTTCAGCCCCTCGGTTTCTCGCCCTCTGTTTCAGCCCCTCGGTTTCTCGCCCTCTGTTTCAGCCCCTCTGTTTCAGCCCCTCTGTTTCAGCCCCTCTGTTTCTCGCCCTCTGTTTCAGCCCCTCTGTTTCAGCCCCTCTGTTTCTCGCCCTCTTTTTCAGCCCCTCTGTTTCTCGCCCTCTGTTTCAGCCCCTCTGTTTCTCACCCTCTGTTTCAGCCCCTCTGTTTCAGCCCCTCTGTTTCTCGCCCTCTGTATCAGCCCCTCTGGTTCTCACCCTCTGTTTCAGCCCCTCTGTTTCAGCCCCTCTGTTTCAGCCCCTCTTTTCTCGCCCTCTCTTTCAGCCCCTCCGTTTCAGAACCTCTGTTTCAGCCCCTCTGTTTCAGCTCCTCTTTTTCTCGCCCTCTGTTTCAGCCCCACTGTTTCAGCCCCTCTGTTTCTATCCCTCTGTTTCAGCCCCTCTGTTTCAGCCCCTCTGTTTCTCGCCCTCTGTTTCAGCCCCTCTGTTTCTCGCCCTCTGTTTCAGCCCCTATCTTTCAGCCCCTCTGTTTCAGCCCCTCTGTTTCAGCCCCTCTGTTTCTCGCCCCCTGTTTCAGCCCCTCTGTTTCAGCCCCTCTGTTTCTCGCCCTCTGTTTCAGCCCCTCGGTTTCTCGCCCTCTGTTTCAGCCCCTCTGTTTCAGCCCCTCTGTTTCAGCCCCACATTTTCTCGCCCTCTGTTTCAGCCCCTCTGTTTCTCGCCCTCTGTTTCAGCCCCTCTGTTTCAGCCCCTCTGTTTCTCGCCCTCTGTTTCAGCCCCTCTGTTTCAGCCCCTCTGTTTCAGCCCCTCTGTTTCTAGCCCTCTGTTTCAGCCCCTCTGTTTCAGCCCCTCTGTTTCAGCCCCTCTGTTTCTCGCCCTCTGTTTCTCGCCCCCTGTTTCAGCCCCTCGGTTTCAGCCCCTCGGTTTCTCGCCCTCTGTTTCAGCCCCACTGTTTCAGCCCCTCTGTTTCATCCCCTCTGTTCAGCCCCTCGGTTTCTCGCCCTCTGTTTCAGCCCCTAGGTTTCTCGCCCTCTGTTTCAGCCCCACATGTTTCAGCCCCTCTGTTTCAGCCCCTCTGTTTCTCGCCCTCTGTTTCAGCCCCTCTGTTTCAGTCCCTCTGTTTCTCACCCTCTGTTTCAGCCCCTCTGTTTCTCGCCCTCTGTTTCAGCCCCTCTGTTTCTCACCGTCTGTTTCAGCCCCTCTGTTTCAGCCCCTCTGTTTCAGCCACTCTGTTTCTCGCCCTCTGTATCAGCCCCTCTGTTTCTCGCCCTCTGTTTCAGCCCCTCTGTTTCAGCCCCTCTGTTTCTCGCCCTCTGTTTCAGCCCCTGTGTTCCGGCCCCTCTTTTTCTCGCCCTCTGTTTCAGCCCCACTGTTTCAGCCCCACTGTTTCAGCCCCTCTGTTTCAGCCCCTCTGTTTCAGCCCCTCTGTTTCTCGCCCTCTGTTTCAGCCCCTCGGTTTCTCGCCCTCTGTTTCAGCCCCTCTGTTTCAGCCCCTCAGTTTCTCGCCCTCTGTTTCAGCCCCACTGTTTCAGCCCCTCTGTTTCTCGCCCTCTGTTTCAGCCCCTCTGTCTCTCGCCCCCTGTTTCAGCCCCTCTGTTTCAGCCCCTCTGTTTCAGCCCCTCTGTTTCTAGCCCTCTGTTTCAGCCCCTCTGTTTCAGCCCCTCTGTTTCAGCCCCTCTGTTTCTCGCCCTCTGTTTCTCGCCCCCTGTTTCAGCCCCTCGGTTTCAGCCCCTCGGTTTCTCGCCCTCTGTTTCAGCCCCTCTGTTTCAGCCCCTCTGTTTCAGCCCCTCTGTTCAGCCCCTCGGTTTCTCGCCCTCTGTTTCAGCCCCTCGGTTTCTCGCCCTCTGTTTCAGCCCCTCTGTTTCAGCCCCTCTGTTTCAGCCCCTCTGTTTCTCGCCCTCTGTTTCAGCCCCTCTGTTTCAGCCCCTCTGTTTCTCACCCTCTGTTTCAGCCCCTCTGTTTCTCGCCCTCTGTTTCAGCCCCTCTGTTTCTCACCCTCTGTTTCAGCCCCTCTGTTTCAGCCCCTCTGTTTCAGCCACTCTGTTTCTCGCCCTCTGTATCAGCCCCTCTGTTTCTCGCCCTCTGTTTCAGCCCCTCTGTTTCAGCCCCTCTGTTTCAGCCCCTCTTTTTCTCGCCCTCTGTTTCAGCCCCACTGTTTCAGCCCCTCTGTTTCTCGCCCTCTGTTTCAGCCCCTCTGTTCCGGCCCCTCTTTTTCTCGCCCTCTGTTTCAGCCCCACTGTTTCAGCCCCACTGTTTCAGCCCCTCTGTTTCAGCCCCTCTGTTTCAGCCCCTCTGTTTCTCGCCCTCTGTTTCAGCCCCTCGGTTTCTCGCCCTCTGTTTCAGCCCCTCTGTTTCAGCCCCTCAGTTTCTCGCCCTCTGTTTCAGCCCCACTGTTTCAGCCCCTCTGTTTCTCGCCCTCTGTTTCAGCCCCTCTGTTCCGGCCCCTCTTTTTCTCGCCCTCTGTTTCAGCCCCACTGTTTCAGCCCCACTGTTTCAGCCCCTCTGTTTCAGCCCCTCTGTTTCAGCCCCTCTGTTTCTCGCCCTCTGTTTCAGCCCCTCGGTTTCTCGCCCTCTGTTTCAGCCCCTCTGTTTCAGCCCCTCAGTTTCTCGCCCTCTGTTTCAGCCCCACTGTTTCAGCCCCTCTGTTTCTCGCCCTCTGTTTCAGCCCCTCTGTCTCTCGCCCCCTGTTTCAGCCCCGCTGATTCAGCCCCTCAGTTTCTCGCCCGCTGTTTCAGCCCCTCTGTTTCAGTCCCTCTGTTTCTCGCCCTCTGTTTCAGCCACTCTGTTTCTCGCCCTCTGTTTCTCACCCTCGGTTTCTCGCCCTCTGTTTCAGCCTCTCTGTTTCAGCCCCTCTGTTTCAGCCCCTCTGTTTCAGCCCCTCTGTTTCTCGACCACTGTTTCAGCCCCTCTGTTTCTCGCCCTCTGTATCAGCCCCTCTCTTTCAGCCCCTCTGTTTCAGCCCCACTGTTTCTCGCCCTCTGTTTCAGCCCCTCTGTTTCTCGCCCTCTTTTTCAGCCCCTCTGTTTCAGCCCCTCTGTTTCAGCCCCTCTGTTTCTCGCTCCCTGTTTCTCCGCCTCTGTTTTAGCCCCTCTGTTTCAGCCCCTATGTTTCTCGCCCCCTGTTCCAGCCCCTCTGTTTCAGCCCCTCTGTTTCTCGCCCCCTGTTTCAGCCCCTCTGTTTCAGCCCCTCTGTTTCTCGCCCTCTGTTTCAGCCCCTCGGTTTCTCGCCCTCTGTTTCTCGCCCTCTGTTTCTCGCCCTCTGTTTCAGCCCCTCTCTTTCAGGCCCTCTGTTTCTCGCCCTCTGTTTCAGCCCCTCTGTTTCTCGCACTCTGTTTCAGCCCCTCTGTTTCAGCCCCTCTGTTTCAGCCCCTCTGTATCTAGCCCTCTGTTTCAGCCCCTCTGTTTTAGCCCCTCTGTTTCAGCCCCTCTGTTTCAGCCCCTCTGTTTCAGCCCCCTATTTCTCGCCCTCTGTTTCAGCCCCTCTGTTTCTCGCCCTCTGTTTCTCGCCCTCTGTTTCAGCCCCTCTGTTTCTCGCCCTCTGTTTCAGCCCCTCTGTTTCAGCCCCTCTGTTTCAGCCCTCTGTTTCTCGCCCTCTGTTTCAGCCCCTCTGTTTCAGCCCCTCTGTTTCTCGCCCTCTGTTTCAGCCCCTCTATTTCAGACCCTCTGTTTCAGCCCCTCTGTTTCAGCCCCTCTGTTTCTCGCCCCCTGTTTCAGCCCCTCTGTTTCAGCCCCTCTATTTCTCGCCCTCTGTTTCAGCCCCTCGGTTTCTCGCCCTCTGTTTCAGCCCCTCTGTTTCAGCCCCTCGGTTTCAGCCCCACTGTTTCTCGCCCTCTGTTTCAGCCCCTCTGTTTCTCGCCCTGTTTCTCCCCCTCTGTTTCAGCCCCTCTGTTTCAGCCCCTCTGTTTCTCGCCCTCTGTTTCAGCCCCTCTGTTTCAGCCCCTCTGATTCAGCCCTTCTGTTTCAGCCCCTCTGTTTCTACCCCTCTGTTTCAGCCCCTCTGTTTCTCGCCCTCTGTTTCAGCCCCTCGGTTTCTCACCCTCTGTTTCAGCCCCTCTGTTTCAGCCCCTCTGTTTCTCGCCCCCTGTTTCAGCCAATCTGTTTCAGCCACTCTGTGTCTCGCCCTCTGTTTCAGCCCCTCTGTTTCTCGCCCTGTTTCTCCCCCTCTGTTTCAGCCCCTCTGTTTCAGCCCCTCTGTTTCTCGCCCACTGTTTCAGCCCCTCTGTTTCAGCCCCTCTGATTCAGCCCTTCTGTTTCAGCCCCTCTGTTTCTAGCCCTCTGTTTCAGCCCCTCTGTTTCTCGCCCTCTGTTTCTCGCACCCTGTTTCAGCCCCTCGGTTTCAGCCCCTCGGTTTCTCGCCCTCTGTTTCAGCCCCTCTGTTTCAGCCACTCTGTTTCAGCCCCTCTGTTTCAGCCCCTCTGTTTCTCGCCCTCTGTTTCAGACCCACTGTTTCAGCCCCTCTGTTTCAGCCCCTCTTTTCAGCCCCTCTGTTTCTCGCCCTCTGTTTCAGCCCCTCGGTTTCTCGCCCTCTGTTTCAGCCCCTCTGTTTCAGCCCCTCTGTTTCAGCCCCTCTGTTTCTCGCCCTCTGTTTCAGCCCCTCTGTTTCTCGCCCTCTGTTTCAGCCCCTCGGTTTCTCGCCCTGTGTTTCTCGCCCTCTGTTTCTCGCCCTCTGTTTCAGCCCCTCTCTTTCAGGCCCTCTGTTTCTCGACCTCTGTTTCAGCCCCTCTGTTTCAGCCCCTCTGTTTCAGCCCCTCTGTTTCTAGCCCTCTGTTTCAGCCCCTCTGTTTTAGCCCCTCAGTTTCAGCGCCTCTGTTTCAGCCCCTCTGTTTCAGCCCCCTATTTCTCGCCCTCTGTTTCAGCCCCTCTGTTTCTCGCCCTCTGTTTCTCGCCCTCTGTTTCAGCCCCTCTGTTTCTCGCCCTCTGTTTCAGCCCCTCTGTTTCAGCCCCTCTGTTTCAGCCCTCTGTTTCTCGCCCTCTGTTTCAGACCCTCTGTTTCAGCCCCTCTGTTTCTCGCCCTCTGTTTCAGCCCCTCTATTTCAGCCCCTCTGTTTCAGCCCCTCTGTTTCAGCCCCTCTGTTTCTCGCCCCCTGTTTCAGCCCCTCTGTTTCAGCCCCTCTATTTCTCGCCCTCTGTTTCAGCCCCTCGGTTTCTCGCCCTCTGTTTCAGCCCCTCTGTTTCAGCCCCTCGGTTTCAGCCCCACTGTTTCTCGCCCTCTGTTTCAGCCCCTCTGTTTCTCGCCCTGTTTCTCCCCCTCTGTTTCAGCCCCTCTGTTTCAGCCCCTCTGTTTCTCGCCCTCTGTTTCAGCCCCTCTGTTTCAGCCCCTCTGATTCAGCCCTTCTGTTTCAGCCCCTCTGTTTCTAGCCCTCTGTTTCAGCCCCTCTGTTTCTCGCCCTCTGTTTCAGCCCCTCGGTTTCTCACCCTCTGTTTCAGCCCCTCTGTTTCAGCCCCTCTGTTTCTCGCCCCCTGTTTCAGCCAATCTGTTTCAGCCACTCTGTGTCTCGCCCTCTGTTTCAGCCACTCTGTTTCTCGCCCTGTTTCTCCCCCTCTGTTTCAGCCCTTCTGTTTCAGCCCCTCTGTTTCTAGCCCTCTGTTTCAGCCCCCCTGTTTCTCGCCCTCTGTTTCTCGCACCCTGTTTCAGCCCCTCGGTTTCAGCCCCTCGGTTTCTCGCCCTCTGTTTCAGCCCCTCTGTTTCAGCCACTCTGTTTCAGCCCCTCTGTTTCAGCCCGTCTGTTTCTCGCCCTCTGTTTCAGACCCACTGTTTCAGCCCCTCTGTTTCAGCCCCTCTGTTCAGCCCCTCGGTTTCTCGCCCTCTGTTTCAGCCCCTCGGTTTCTCGCCCTCTGTTTCAGCCCCTCTGTTTCAGCCCCTCTGTTTCAGCCCCTCTGTTTCTCGCCCTCTGTTTCAGCCCCTCTGTTTCAGCCCCTCTGTTTCTCGCCCTCTGTTTCAGCCCCTCTGTTTCTCGCCCTCTGTTTCAGCCCCTCTGTTTCTCGCCCTCTGTTTCAGCCCCTCGGTTTCTCGCCCTCATTTTCAGCACCTCTGTTTCAGCCCCTCTGTTTCAGCCCCTCTGTTTCAGACCCTCGGTGTCTCGCCCTCTGTTTCAGCCCCTCTGTTTCAGCCCCTCTGTTTCTCGCCCTCTGTTTCAGCCCCTCGGTTTCTCGCCCTCTGTTTCAGCCCCTCTGTTTCAGCCCCTCTGTTTCAGCCCCTCGGTTTCTCGCCCTCTGTTTCAGCCCCACTGTTTCATCCCCTCTGTTTCTCGCCCTCTGTTTCTCGCCTCAGTTTCAGCCCCTCTGTTTCAGCCCCTCTATTTCAGCCCCTCTGTTTCTCGCCCTCTGTTTCAGCCCCTCGGTTTCTCGCCCTCTGTTTCAGCCCCTCTGTTTCAGCCCCTCTGTTTCAGCCCCTCGGTTTCTCGCCCTCTGTTTCAGCCCCACTGTTTCATCCCCTCTGTTTCTCGCCCTCTGTTTCTCGCCTCAGTTTCAGCCCCTCTGTTTCAGCCCCTCTGTTTCAGCCCCTCTGTTTCTCGCCCCCTGTTTCAGCCAATCTGTTTCAGCCACTCTGTGTCTCGCCCTCTGTTTCAGCCCCTCTGTTTCTCGCCCTGTTTCTCCCCCTCTGTTTCAGCCCTTCTGTTTCAGCCCCTCTGTTTCTAGCCCTCTGTTTCAGCCCCCCTGTTTCTCGCCCTCTGTTTCTCGCACCCTGTTTCAGCCCCTCGGTTTCAGCCCCTCGGTTTCTCGCCCTCTGTTTCAGCCCCTCTGTTTCAGCCACTCTGTTTCAGCCCCTCTGTTTCAGCCCGTCTGTTTCTCGCCCTCTGTTTCAGACCCACTGTTTCAGCCCCTCTGTTTCAGCCCCTCTGTTCAGCCCCTCGGTTTCTCGCCCTCTGTTTCAGCCCCTCGGTTTCTCGCCCTCTGTTTCAGCCCCTCTGTTTCAGCCCCTCTGTTTCAGCCCCTCTGTTTCTCGCCCTCTGTTTCAGCCCCTCTGTTTCAGCCCCTCTGTTTCTCGCCCTCTGTTTCAGCCCCTCTGTTTCTCGCCCTCTGTTTCAGCCCCTCTGTTTCTCGCCCTCTGTTTCAGCCCCTCGGTTTCTCGCCCTCATTTTCAGCACCTCTGTTTCAGCCCCTCTGTTTCAGCCCCTCTGTTTCAGACCCTCGGTGTCTCGCCCTCTGTTTCAGCCCCTCTGTTTCAGCCCCTCTGTTTCTCGCCCTCTGTTTCAGCCCCTCGGTTTCTCGCCCTCTGTTTCAGCCCCTCTGTTTCAGCCCCTCTGTTTCAGCCCCTCGGTTTCTCGCCCTCTGTTTCAGCCCCACTGTTTCATCCCCTCTGTTTCTCGCCCTCTGTTTCTCGCCTCAGTTTCAGCCCCTCTGTTTCAGCCCCTCTATTTCAGCCCCTCTGTTTCTCGCCCTCTGTTTCAGCCCCTCGGTTTCTCGCCCTCTGTTTCAGCCCCTCTGTTTCAGCCCCTCTGTTTCAGCCCCTCGGTTTCTCGCCCTCTGTTTCAGCCCCACTGTTTCATCCCCTCTGTTTCTCGCCCTCTGTTTCTCGCCTCAGTTTCAGCCCCTCTGTTTCAGCCCCTCTGTTTCAGCCCCTCTGTTTCAGCCCTTCTGTTTCTCGCCCCCTGTTTCAGCCCCTCTGTTTCAGCCCCTCTGTTTCAGCCCCTCGGTTTCTCGCCCTCTGTTTCAGCCCTTCTGTTTCTCGCCCTCTGTTTCAGCCCCTCTCTTTCAGTCCCTCTGTTTCTCGCCATCTGTTTCAGCCCCTCTGTTTGTCGCCCTCTGTTTCAGTCCCACTGTTTCAGCCCTTCTGTTTCAGCCCCACTGTTTCATCCCCTCTGTTTCTCGCCCTCTGTTTCTCGCCTCAGTTTCAGCCCCTCTGTTTCAGCCCCTCTGTTTCAGCCCCTCTGTTTCTCGCCCTCTGTTTCAGCCCCTCGGTTTCTCGCCCTCTGTTTCAGCCCCTCTGTTTCAGCCCCTCTGTTTCAGCCCCTCGGTTTCTCGCCCTCTGTTTCAGCCCCACTGTTTCATCCCCTCTGTTTCAGCCCCACTGTTTCATCCCCTCTGTTTCTCGCCCTCTGTTTCTCGCCTCAGTTTCAGCCCCTCTGTTTCAGCCCCTCTGTTTCTCGCCCTCTGTTTCAGCCCCTCGGTTTCTCGCCCTCTGTTTCAGCCCCTCTGTTTCAGCCCCTCTGTTTCAGCCCCTCGGTTTCTCGCCCTCTGTTTCAGCCCCTCTGTTTCAGCCCCTCTGTTTCAGCCCCTCGGTTTCTCGCCCTCTGTTTCAGCCCCACTGTTTCATCCCCTCTGTTTCTCGCCCTCTGTTTCTCGCCTCAGTTTCAGCCCCTCTGTTTCAGCCCCTCTGTTTCAGCCCCTCTGTTTCTCGCCCTCTGTTTCTGCCCCTCGGTTTCTCGCCCTCTGTTTCAGCCCCTCTGTTTCAGCCCCTCTGTTTCAGCCCCTCGGTTTCTCGCCCTCTGTTTCAGCCCCACTGTTTCATCCCCTCTGTTTCTCGCCCTCTGTTTCTCGCCTCAGTTTCAGCCCCTCTGTTTCAGCCCCTCTGTTTCAGCCCCTCTGTTTCAGCCCTTCTGTTTCTCGCCCCCTGTTTCAGCCCCTCTGTTTCAGCCCCTCTGTTTCAGCCCCTCGGTTTCTCGCCCTCTGTTTCAGCCCCTCTGTTTCTCGCCCTCTGTTTCAGCCCCTCTGTTTCAGTCCCTCTGTTTCTCGCCATCTGTTTCAGCCCCTCTGTTTGTCGCCCTCTGTTTCAGTCCCACTGTTTCAGCCCTTCTGTTTCAGCCCCACTGTTACATCCCCTCTGTTTCTCGCCCTCTGTTTCTCGCCTCAGTTTCAGCCCCTCTGTTTCAGCCCCTCTGTTTCAGCCCCTCTGTTTCTCGCCCTCTGTTTCAGCCCCTCTGTTTCAGCTCCTCTGTTTCAGCCCCTCTGTTTCTCGCTCTCTTATTCAGCCCCTCTGTTTCTCGCCCTCTGTTTCAGCCGCTCTGTTTGAGCCCCTCTGTTTCAGCCCCTCTGTTTCTCGCCCTCTGTTTCAGCCCCTCTGTTTCTCGCCCTCTGTTTCAGCCCCTCTGTTTCAGCCCCTCTGTTTCAGCCCCTCTGTTTCTCGCCCTCTGTTTCAGCCCCTCGGTTTCTCGCCCTCTGTTTCAGCCCCTCTGTTTCAGCCACACTGCTCCTCGCCCTCTGTTTCAGCCCCTCTGATTCTCGCCCTCTGTTTCAGTCCCTCTGTTTCAGCCCCTCTGTTTCTCGCCCTCTGTTTCAGCCCCTCTCTTTCTCGCACTCTGTTTCAGCTCCTCTGTTTCAGCCCCTCTGTTTCTCGCCCTCTGTTTCAGCCCCTCGGTTTCTTGCCCTCTGTTTCAGCCCCTCTGTTTCTCGCCCTCTGTTTCAGCCCCTCTGTTTCAGCTCTTCTGTTTCAGCCCCTCTTTTTCTCACCCACTGTTTCAGCCCCTCTGCTTCTCGCCCTCTGTTTCAGCCCCTCTGTCAGCCCCTCTTCTTCTCACCCTCTGTTTCAGCCCCTCTGTTTCAGCCCTTCTTTTTCAGCCCCACTGTTTCTCGCCCTCTGTTTCAGCCCCTCGGTTTCTCGCCCTCTGTTTCAGCCCCTCTGTTTCAGCTCCTCTGTTTCAGCCCCTCTGTTTCTCGCCCTCTTATTCAGCCCCTCTGTTTCTCGCCCTCTGTTTCAGCCGCTCTGTTTGAGCCCCTCTGTTTCAGCCCCTCTGTTTCTCGCCCTCTGTTTCAGCCCCTCGGTTTCTCGCCCTCTGTTTCAGCCCCTCTGTTTCAGCCCCTCTGTTTCAGCCCCTCTGTTTCTCGCCCTCTGTTTCAGCCCCTCTGTTTCTCGCCCTCTGTTTCAGCCCCTCTGTTTCAGCCCCTCTGTTTCAGCCTCTCTGTTTCTCGCCCTCTGTTTCAGCCCCTCGGTTTCTCGCCCTCTGTTTCAGCCCCTCTGTTTCAGCCCCTCTGTTTCAGGCCCTCTGTTTCTCGCCATCGGTTTGAGCCCCTCGGTTTCTCGCCCTCTGTTTCAGCCCCACTGTTTCAGCCCTTCTGTTTCTCGCCCTCTGTTTAATCCCCTCTGTTTCAGCCCCTCTGTTTCTCGCCCTCTGATTCTCGCCCTCTGTTTCAGCCCCTCTGTTTCAGCACCTCTGTTTCAGCCCCTCGATTTCTCGCCCTCTGTTTCAGCCCCTCTGTTTCAGCCCTTCTGTTTCAGCACATCTGTTTCAGCCCTTCTGTCTCTCGCCCTCTGTTTCTCGCCCTCTGTTTCTCGCCTTCTGTTTCAGCCCCTCTGTTTCAGCCCCTCTGTTTCAGCCCCTCTGTTTCAGCCCCTCGGTTTCTCGCCCTCTGTTTCAGCCGCTCTGTTTCTCGCCCTCTGTTTCAGCCACTCTGTTTCAGCCCCTCGGTTTCTCCCGCTCTGTTTCAGCCCCTCTGTTTCAGCCCCTCTGTTTCAGCCCCTCTGTTTCAGCCCCCCTGTTTCACGCCCCCTGTTTCTCGCCCCCTGTTTCTCGCCCCCTGTTTCAGCCCCTCTGTTTCAGCCCCTCTGTTTCTCGCCCCCTGTTTCAGCCCATCTGTTTCAGCCCCTCTGTTTCTCGCCCCCTGTTTCAGCCTCTCTGTTTCAGCCCCTCTGTTTCTCACCCTCTGTTTCAGCCCTTCTGATTCTCGTCCTCTGTTTCTCGCCCTCTGTTTCAGCCCCTCTGTTTCAGCCCCGCTGTTTCTCGCCCTCTATTTCAGCCTCTCTGATTCTCGCCCTCTGTTTCAGCCCCTCTGTTTCTCACCCTCTGTTTCAGCCCCTCTGTTTCAGCCGCTCTGTTTCTCGCCCCCTGTTTCAGCCCCTCTGTTTCAGCCCCTCTGTTTCTCGCCCTCTGTTTCAGCCCCTCTGTTTCTCACCCTCTGTTTCAGCCCCTCTGTTTCTCGCCCTCTGTTTCAGCTCCTCTGTTTCAGCCCCTCTGTTTCAGCCCCTCTGTTTCTAGCCCTCTGTTTCAGCCCCTCTATTTCAGCCCCTCTGTTTCAGCCCCTCTGTTTCAGCCCCTCTGTTTCTCGCCCTCTGTTTCAGCCCCTCTGTTTCAGCCCCTCTGTTTCTCGCCCTCTGTTTCAGACCCTCTGTTTCTCGCCCCCTGTTTCAGCCCCTCTGTTTCAGCCCCTCTGTTTCTCGCCCTCTGTTTCAGCCCCTCTGTTTCAGCCCCTCTGTTTCAGCCCCTCTGTTTCTCGCCCTCTGTTTCAACCCCTCTGTTTCTCGCCCTCTGTTTCAGCCCCTCTGTTTCAGCCCCTCTGTTTCAGCCCCTCTGTTCAGCCCCTCGGTTTCTCGCCCTCTGTTTCAGCCCCTCGGTTTCTCGCCCTCTGTTTCAGCCCCTCTGTTTCAGCCCCTCTGTTTCAGCCCCTCTGTTTCTCGCCCTCTGTTTCAGCCCCTCTGTTTCTCGCCCTCTGTGTCAGCCCCTCTGTTTCAGCCCCTCTGTTTCAGCCTCTCTGTTTCTCGCCCTCTGTTTCAGCCCCTCGGTTTCTCGCCCTCTGTTTCAGCCCCTCTGTTTCAGCCCCTCTGTTTCAGGCCCTCTGTTTCTCGCCATCGGTTTGAGCCCCTCGGTTTCTCGCCCTCTGTTTCAGCCCCACTGTTTCAGCCCTTCTGTTTCTCGCCCTCTGTTTAATCCCCTCTGTTTCAGCCCCTCTGTTTCTCGCCCTCTGATTCTCGCCCTCTGTTTCAGCCCCTCTGTTTCAGCACCTCTGTTTCAGCCCCTCGATTTCTCGCCCTCTGTTTCAGCCCCTCTGTTTCAGCCCTTCTGTTTCAGCACATCTGTTTCAGCCCTTCTGTCTCTCGCCCTCTGTTTCTCGCCCTCTGTTTCTCGCCTTCTGTTTCAGCCCCTCTGTTTCAGCCCCTCTGTTTCAGCCCCTCTGTTTCAGCCCCTCGGTTTCTCGCCCTCTGTTTCAGCCGCTCTGTTTCTCGCCCTCTGTTTCAGCCACTCTGTTTCAGCCCCTCGGTTTCTCCCGCTCTGTTTCAGCCCCTCTGTTTCAGCCCCTCTGTTTCAGCCCCTCTGTTTCAGCCCCCCTGTTTCACGCCCCCTGTTTCTCGCCCCCTGTTTCCCGCCCCCTGTTTCAGCCCCTCTGTTTCAGCCCCTCTGTTTCTCGCCCCCTGTTTCAGCCCATCTGTTTCAGCCCCTCTGTTTCTCGCCCCCTGTTTCAGCCTCTCTGTTTCAGCCCCTCTGTTTCTCACCCTCTGTTTCAGCCCTTCTGATTCTCGTCCTCTGTTTCTCGCCCTCTGTTTCAGCCCCTCTGTTTCAGCCCCGCTGTTTCTCGCCCTCTATTTCAGCCTCTCTGATTCTCGCCCTCTGTTTCAGCCCCTCTGTTTCTCACCCTCTGTTTCAGCCCCTCTGTTTCAGCCGCTCTGTTTCTCGCCCCCTGTTTCAGCCCCTCTGTTTCAGCCCCTCTGTTTCTCGCCCTCTGTTTCAGCCCCTCTGTTTCTCACCCTCTGTTTCAGCCCCTCTGTTTCTCGCCCTCTGTTTCAGCTCCTCTTTTTCAGCCCCTCTGTTTCAGCCCCTCTGTTTCTAGCCCTCTGTTTCAGCCCCTCTATTTCAGCCCCTCTGTTTCAGCCCCTCTGTTTCAGCCCCTCTGTTTCTCGCCCTCTGTTTCAGCCCCTCTGTTTCAGCCCCTCTGTTTCTCGCCCTCTGTTTCAGACCCTCTGTTTCTCGCCCCCTGTTTCAGCCCCTCTGTTTCAGCCCCTCTGTTTCTCGCCCTCTGTTTCAGCCCCTCTGTTTCAGCCCCTCTGTTTCAGCCCCTCTGTTTCTCGCCCTCTGTTTCAACCCCTCTGTTTCTCGCCCTCTGTTTCAGCCCCTCTGTTTCAGCCCCTCTGTTTCAGCCCCTCTGTTCAGCCCCTCGGTTTCTCGCCCTCTGTTTCAGCCCCTCGGTTTCTCGCCCTCTGTTTCAGCCCCTCTGTTTCAGCCCCTCTGTTTCAGCCCCTCTGTTTCTCGCCCTCTGTTTCAGCCCCTCGGTTTCTCGCCCTCTGTTTCAGCCCCTCTGTGTCAGCCCCTCTGTTTCAGCCCCTCTGTTTCAGCCCCTCTGTTTCTCGCCTTCTGTTTCAGCCCCTCTTTTTCAGCCCCTCTGTTTCTCGCCCTCTGTTTCAGCCCCTCGGTTTCTCGCCCTCTGTTTCAGCCGCTCTGTTTGAGCCCCTCTGTTTCAGCCCCTCTGTTTCCCGCGCTCTGTTTCAGCCCCTCGGTTTCTCGCCCTCTGTTTCAGCCCCGCTGTTTCAGCCCCTCTGTTTCAGCCCCTCTGTTTCTCGCCCTCTGTTTCAGCCCCTCTGTTTCTCGCCCTCTGTTTCTCGCCCTCTGTTTCAGCCCCTCTGTTTCTCGACCTCTGTTTCTCGCCCTCTGTTTCAGCCCCTCTGTTTCAGCCCCTCTGTTTCAGCCCCTCTGTTTCAGCCCCTCTGTTTCTCGCCCTCTGTTTCAGCCCCTCGGTTTCTCGCCCTCTGTTTCAGCCCCTCTGTTTCAGCCCCTCTGTTTCAGGCCCTCTGTTTCTCGCCATCGGTTTGAGCCCCTCGGTTTCTCGCCCTCTGTTTCAGCCCCACTGTTTCAGCCCTTCTGTTTCTCGCCCTCTGTTTAATCCCCTCTGTTTCAGCCCCTCTGTTTCTCGCCCTCTGATTCTCGCCCTCTGTTTCAGCCCCTCTGTTTCAGCACCTCTGTTTCAGCCCCTCGATTTCTCGCCCTCTGTTTCAGCCCCTCTGTTTCAGCCCTTCTGTTTCAGCACATCTGTTTCAGCCCTTCTGTCTCTCGCCCTCTGTTTCTCGCCCTCTGTTTCTCGCCTTCTGTTTCAGCCCCTCTGTTTCAGCCCCTCTGTTTCAGCCCCTCTGTTTCAGCCCCTCGGTTTCTCGCCCTCTGTTTCAGCCGCTCTGTTTCTCGCCCTCTGTTTCAGCCACTCTGTTTCAGCCCCTCGGTTTCTCCCGCTCTGTTTCAGCCCCTCTGTTTCAGCCCCTCTGTTTCAGCCCCTCTGTTTCAGCCCCCCTGTTTCACGCCCCCTGTTTCTCGCCCCCTGTTTCTCGCCCCCTGTTTCAGCCCCTCTGTTTCAGCCCCTCTGTTTCTCGCCCCCTGTTTCAGCCCATCTGTTTCAGCCCCTCTGTTTCTCGCCCCCTGTTTCAGCCTCTCTGTTTCAGCCCCTCTGTTTCTCACCCTCTGTTTCAGCCCTTCTGATTCTCGTCCTCTGTTTCTCGCCCTCTGTTTCAGCCCCTCTGTTTCAACCCCGCTGTTTCTCGCCCTCTATTTCAGCCTCTCTGATTCTCGCCCTCTGTTTCAGCCCCTCTGTTTCTCACCCTCTGTTTCAGCCCCTCTGTTTCAGCCGCTCTGTTTCTCGCCCCCTGTTTCAGCCCCTCTGTTTCAGCCCCTCTGTTTCTCGCCCTCTGTTTCAGCCCCTCTGTTTCTCACCCTCTTGTTTCAGCCCCTCTGTTTCTCGCCCTCTGTTTCAGCTCCTCTGTTTCAGCCCCTCTGTTTCAGCCCCTCTGTTTCTAGCCCTCTGTTTCAGCCCCTCTATTTCAGCCCCTCTGTTTCAGCCCCTCTGTTTCAGCCCCTCTGTTTCTCGCCCTCTGTTTCAGCCCCTCTGTTTCAGCCCCTCTGTTTCTCGCCCTCTGTTTCAGACCCTCTGTTTCTCGCCCCCTGTTTCAGCCCCTCTGTTTCAGCCCCTCTGTTTCTCGCCCTCTGTTTCAGCCCCTCTGTTTCAGCCCCTCTGTTTCAGCCCCTCTGTTTCTCGCCCTCTGTTTCAACCCCTCTGTTTCTCGCCCTCTGTTTCAGCCCCTCTGTTTCAGCCCCTCTGTTTCAGCCCCTCTGTTCAGCCCCTCGGTTTCTCGCCCTCTGTTTCAGCCCCTCGGTTTCTCGCCCTCTGTTTCAGCCCCTCTGTTTCAGCCCCTCTGTTTCAGCCCCTCTGTTTCTCGCCCTCTGTTTCAGCCCCTCTGTTTCTCGCCCTCTGTTTCAGCCCCTCTGTTTCAGCCCCTCTGTTTCAGCCTCTCTGTTTCTCGCCCTCTGTTTCAGCCCCTCGGTTTCTCGCCCTCTGTTTCAGCCCCTCTGTTTCAGCCCCTCTGTTTCAGGCCCTCTGTTTCTCGCCATCGGTTTGAGCCCCTCGGTTTCTCGCCCTCTGTTTCAGCCCCACTGTTTCAGCCCTTCTGTTTCTCGCCCTCTGTTTAATCCCCTCTGTTTCAGCCCCTCTGTTTCTCGCCCTCTGATTCTCGCCCTCTGTTTCAGCCCCTCTGTTTCAGCACCTCTGTTTCAGCCCCTCGATTTCTCGCCCTCTGTTTCAGCCCCTCTGTTTCAGCCCTTCTGTTTCAGCACATCTGTTTCAGCCCTTCTGTCTCTCGCCCTCTGTTTCTCGCCCTCTGTTTCTCGCCTTCTGTTTCAGCCCCTCTGTTTCAGCCCCTCTGTTTCAGCCCCTCTGTTTCAGCCCCTCGGTTTCTCGCCCTCTGTTTCAGCCGCTCTGTTTCTCGCCCTCTGTTTCAGCCACTCTGTTTCAGCCCCTCGGTTTCTCCCGCTCTGTTTCAGCCCCTCTGTTTCAGCCCCTCTGTTTCAGCCCCTCTGTTTCAGCCCCCCTGTTTCACGCCCACCTGTTTCTCGCCCCCTGTTTCTTGCCCCCTGTTTCAGCCCCTCTGTTTCAGCCCCTCTGTTTCTCGCCCCCTGTTTCAGCCCATCTGTTTCAGCCCCTCTGTTTCTCGCCCCCTGTTTCAGCCTCTCTGTTTCAGCCCCTCTGTTTCTCACCCTCTGTTTCAGCCCTTCTGATTCTCGTCCTCTGTTTCTCGCCCTCTGTTTCAGCCCCTCTGTTTCAGCCCCGCTGTTTCTCGCCCTCTATTTCAGCCTCTCTGATTCTCGCCCTCTGTTTCAGCCCCTCTGTTTCTCACCCTCTGTTTCAGCCCCTCTGTTTCAGCCGCTCTGTTTCTCGCCCCCTGTTTCAGCCCCTCTGTTTCAGCCCCTCTGTTTCTCGCCCTCTGTTTCAGCCCCTCTGTTTCTCACCCTCTGTTTCAGCCCCTCTGTTTCTCGCCCTCTGTTTCAGCTCCTCTTTTTCAGCCCCTCTGTTTCAGCCCCTCTGTTTCTAGCCCTCTGTTTCAGCCCCTCTATTTCAGCCCCTCTGTTTCAGCCCCTCTGTTTCAGCCCCTCTGTTTCTCGCCCTCTGTTTCAGCCCCTCTGTTTCAGCCCCTCTGTTTCTCGCCCTCTGTTTCAGACCCTCTGTTTCTCGCCCCCTGTTTCAGCCCCTCTGTTTCAGCCCCTCTGTTTCTCGCCCTCTGTTTCAGCCCCTCTGTTTCAGCCCCTCTGTTTCAGCCCCTCTGTTTCTCGCCCTCTGTTTCAACCCCTCTGTTTCTCGCCCTCTGTTTCAGCCCCTCTGTTTCAGCCCCTCTGTTTCAGCCCCTCTGTTCAGCCCCTCGGTTTCTCGCCCTCTGTTTCAGCCCCTCGGTTTCTCGCCCTCTGTTTCAGCCCCTCTGTTTCAGCCCCTCTGTTTCAGCCCCTCTGTTTCTCGCCCTCTGTTTCAGCCCCTCGGTTTCTCGCCCTCTGTTTCAGCCCCTCTGTGTCAGCCCCTCTGTTTCAGCCCCTCTGTTTCAGCCCCTCTGTTTCTCGCCTTCTGTTTCAGCCCCTCTTTTTCAGCCCCTCTGTTTCTCGCCCTCTGTTTCAGCCCCTCGGTTTCTCGCCCTCTGTTTCAGCCGCTCTGTTTGAGCCCCTCTGTTTCAGCCCCTCTGTTTCCCGCGCTCTGTTTCAGCCCCTCGGTTTCTCGCCCTCTGTTTCAGCCCCGCTGTTTCAGCCCCTCTGTTTCAGCCCCTCTGTTTCTCGCCCTCTGTTTCAGCCCCTCTGTTTCTCGCCCTCTGTTTCTCGCCCTCTGTTTCAGCCCCTCTGTTTCTCGACCTCTGTTTCTCGCCCTCTGTTTCAGCCCCTCTGTTTCAGCCCCTCTGTTTCAGCCCCTCTGTTTCAGCCCCTCTGTTTCTCGCCCTCTGTTTCAGCCCCTCGGTTTCTCGCCCTCTGTTTCAGCCCCTCTGTTTCAGCCCCTCTGTTTCAGGCCCTCTGTTTCTCGCCATCGGTTTGAGCCCCTCGGTTTCTCGCCCTCTGTTTCAGCCCCACTGTTTCAGCCCTTCTGTTTCTCGCCCTCTGTTTAATCCCCTCTGTTTCAGCCCCTCTGTTTCTCGCCCTCTGATTCTCGCCCTCTGTTTCAGCCCCTCTGTTTCAGCACCTCTGTTTCAGCCCCTCGATTTCTCGCCCTCTGTTTCAGCCCCTCTGTTTCAGCCCCTCTGTTTCAGCCCCTCTGTTTCAGCCCCTCGGTTTCTCGCCCTCTGTTTCAGCCGCTCTGTTTCTCGCCCTCTGTTTCAGCCACTCTGTTTCAGCCCCTCGGTTTCTCCCGCTCTGTTTCAGCCCCTCTGTTTCAGCCCCTCTGTTTCAGCCCCTCTGTTTCAGCCCCCCTGTTTCACGCCCCCTGTTTCTCGCCCCCTGTTTCTCGCCCCCTGTTTCAGCCCCTCTGTTTCAGCCCCTCTGTTTCTCGCCCCCTGTTTCAGCCCATCTGTTTCAGCCCCTCTGTTTCTCGCCCCCTGTTTCAGCCTCTCTGTTTCAGCCCCTCTGTTTCTCACCCTCTGTTTCAGCCCTTCTGATTCTCGTCCTCTGTTTCTCGCCCTCTGTTTCAGCCCCTCTGTTTCAGCCCCGCTGTTTCTCGCCCTCTAATTCAGCCTCTCTGATTCTCGCCCTCTGTTTCAGCCCCTCTGTTTCTCACCCTCTGTTTCAGCCCCTCTGTTTCAGCCGCTCTGTTTCTCGCCCCCTGTTTCAGCCCCTCTGTTTCAGCCCCTCTGTTTCTCGCCCTCTGTTTCAGCCCCTCTGTTTCTCACCCTCTGTTTCAGCCCCTCTGTTTCTCGCCCTCTGTTTCAGCTCCTCTGTTTCAGCCCCTCTGTTTCAGCCCCTCTGTTTCTAGCCCTCTGTTTCAGCCCCTCTATTTCAGCCCCTCTGTTTCAGCCCCTCTGTTTCAGCCCCTCTGTTTCTCGCCCTCTGTTTCAGCCCCTCTGTTTCAGCCCCTCTGTTTCTCGCCCTCTGTTTCAGACCCTCTGTTTCTCGCCCCCTGTTTCAGCCCCTCTGTTTCAGCCCCTCTGTTTCTCGCCCTCTGTTTCAGCCCCTCTGTTTCAGCCCCTCTGTTTCAGCCCCTCTGTTTCTCGCCCTCTGTTTCAACCCCTCTGTTTCTCGCCCTCTGTTTCAGCCCCTCTGTTTCAGCCCCTCTGTTTCAGCCCCTCTGTTCAGCCCCTCGGTTTCTCGCCCTCTGTTTCAGCCCCTCTGTTTCTCGCCCTCTGTTTCAGCCCCTCTGTTTCAGCCCCTCTGTTTCAGCCCCTCTGTTTCTCGCCCTCTGTTTCAGCCCCTCTGTTTCTCGCCCTCTGTTTCAGCCCCTCTGTTTCAGCCCCTCTGTTTCAGCCTCTCTGTTTCTCGCCCTCTGTTTCAGCCCCTCGGTTTCTCGCCCTCTGTTTCAGCCCCTCTGTTTCAGCCCCTCTGTTTCAGGCCCTCTGTTTCTCGCCATCGGTTTGAGCCCCTCGGTTTCTCGCCCTCTGTTTCAGCCCCACTGTTTCAGCCCTTCTGTTTCTCGCCCTCTGTTTAATCCCCTCTGTTTCAGCCCCTCTGTTTCTCGCCCTCTGATTCTCGCCCTCTGTTTCAGCCCCTCTGTTTCAGCACCTCTGTTTCAGCCCCTCGATTTCTCGCCCTCTGTTTCAGCCCCTCTGTTTCAGTCCTTCTGTTTCAGCACATCTGTTTCAGCCCTTCTGTCTCTCGCCCTCTGTTTCTCGCCCTCTGTTTCTCGCCTTCTGTTTCAGCCCCTCTGTTTCAGCCCCTCTGTTTCAGCCCCTCTGTTTCAGCCCCTCGGTTTCTCGCCCTCTGTTTCAGCCGCTCTGTTTCTCGCCCTCTGTTTCAGCCACTCTGTTTCAGCCCCTCGGTTTCTCCCGCTCTGTTTCAGCCCCTCTGTTTCAGCCCCTCTGTTTCAGCCCCTCTGTTTCAGCCCCCCTGTTTCACGCCCCCTGTTTCTCGCCCCCTGTTTCTCGCCCCCTGTTTCAGCCCCTCTGTTTCAGCCCCTCTGTTTCTCGCCCCCTGTTTCAGCCCATCTGTTTCAGCCCCTCTGTTTCTCGCCCCCTGTTTCAGCCTCTCTGTTTCAGCCCCTCTGTTTCTCACCCTCTGTTTCAGCCCTTCTGATTCTCGTCCTCTGTTTCTCGCCCTCTGTTTCAGCCCCTCTGTTTCAGCCCCGCTGTTTCTCGCCCTCTATTTCAGCCTCTCTGATTCTCGCCCTCTGTTTCAGCCCCTCTGTTTCTCACCCTCTGTTTCAGCCCCTCTGTTTCAGCCGCTCTGTTTCTCGCCCCCTGTTTCAGCCCCTCTGTTTCAGCCCCTCTGTTTCTCGCCCTCTGTTTCAGCCCCTCTGTTTCTCACCCTCTGTTTCAGCCCCTCTGTTTCTCGCCCTCTGTTTCAGCTCCTCTGTTTCAGCCCCTCTGTTTCAGCCCCTCTGTTTCTAGCCCTCTGTTTCAGCCCCTCTATTTCAGCCCCTCTGTTTCAGCCCCTCTGTTTCAGCCCCTCTGTTTCTCGCCCTCTGTTTCAGCCCCTCTGTTTCAGCCCCTCTGTTTCTCGCCCTCTGTTTCAGACCCTCTGTTTCTCGCCCCCTGTTTCAGCCCCTCTGTTTCAGCCCCTCTGTTTCTCGCCCTCTGTTTCAGCCCCTCTGTTTCAGCCCCTCTGTTTCAGCCCCTCTGATTCTCGCCCTCTGTTTCAACCCCTCTGTTTCTCGCCCTCTGTTTCAGCCCCTCTGTTTCAGCCCCTCTGTTTCAGCCCCTCTGTTCAGCCCCTCGGTTTCTCGCCCTCTGTTTCAGCCCCTCGGTTTCTCGCCCTCTGTTTCAGCCCCTCTGTTTCAGCCCCTCTGTTTCAGCCCCTCTGTTTCTCGCCCTCTGTTTCAGCCCCTCGGTTTCTCGCCCTCTGTTTCAGCCCCTCTGTGTCAGCCCCTCTGTTTCAGCCCCTCTGTTTCAGCCCCTCTGTTTCTCGCCTTCTGTTTCAGCCCCTCTTTTTCAGCCCCTCTGTTTCTCGCCCTCTGTTTCAGCCCCTCGGTTTCTCGCCCTCTGTTTCAGCCGCTCTGTTTGAGCCCCTCTGTTTCAGCCCCTCGATTTCTCGCCCTCTGTTTCAGCCCCTCTGTTTCAGCACCTCTGTTTCAGCCCCTCGATTTCTCGCCCTCTGTTTCAGCCCCTCTGTTTCAGCCCTTCTGTTTCAGCACATCTGTTTCAGCCCTTCTGTCTCTCGCCCTCTGTTTCTCGCCCTCTGTTTCTCGCCTTCTGTTTCAGCCCCTCTGTTTCAGCCCCTCTGTTTCAGCCCCTCTGTTTCAGCCCCTCGGTTTCTCGCCCTCTGTTTCAGCCGCTCTGTTTCTCGCCCTCTGTTTCAGCCACTCTGTTTCAGCCCCTCGGTTTCTCCCGCTCTGTTTCAGCCCCTCTGTTTCAGCCCCTCTGTTTCAGCCCCTCTGTTTCAGCCCCCCTGTTTCACGCCCCCTGTTTCTCGCCCCCTGTTTCTCGCCCCCTGTTTCAGCCCCTCTGTTTCAGCCCCTCTGTTTCTCGCCCCCTGTTTCAGCCCATCTGTTTCAGCCCCTCTGTTTCTCGCCCCCTGTTTCAGCCTCTCTGTTTCAGCCCCTCTGTTTCTCACCCTCTGTTTCAGCCCTTCTGATTCTCGTCCTCTGTTTCTCGCCCTCTGTTTCAGCCCCTCTGTTTCAGCCCCGCTGTTTCTCGCCCTCTATTTCAGCCTCTCTGATTCTCGCCCTCTGTTTCAGCCCCTCTGTTTCTCACCCTCTGTTTCAGCCCCTCTGTTTCAGCCGCTCTGTTTCTCGCCCCCTGTTTCAGCCCCTCTGTTTCAGCCCCTCTGTTTCTCGCCCTCTGTTTCAGCCCCTCTGTTTCTCACCCTCTGTTTCAGCCCCTCTGTTTCTCGCCCTCTGTTTCAGCTCCTCTGTTTCAGCCCCTCTGTTTCAGCCCCTCTGTTTCTAGCCCTCTGTTTCAGCCCCTCTATTTCAGCCCCTCTGTTTCAGCCCCTCTGTTTCAGCCCCTCTGTTTCTCGCCCTCTGTTTCAGCCCCTCTGTTTCAGCCCCTCTGTTTCTCGCCCTCTGTTTCAGACCCTCTGTTTCTCGCCCCCTGTTTCAGCCCCTCTGTTTCAGCCCCTCTGTTTCTCGCCCTCTGTTTCAGCCCCTCTGTTTCAGCCCCTCTGTTTCAGCCCCTCTGTTTCTCGCCCTCTGTTTCAACCCCTCTGTTTCTCGCCCTCTGTTTCAGCCCCTCTGTTTCAGCCCCTCTGTTTCAGCCCCTCTGTTCAGCCCCTCGGTTTCTCGCCCTCTGTTTCAGCCCCTCGGTTTCTCGCCCTCTGTTTCAGCCCCTCTGTTTCAGCCCCTCTGTTTCAGCCCCTCTGTTTCTCGCCCTCTGTTTCAGCCCCTCTGTTTCTCGCCCTCTGTTTCAGCCCCTCTGTTTCAGCCCCTCTGTTTCAGCCTCTCTGTTTCTCGCCCTCTGTTTCAGCCCCTCGGTTTCTCGCCCTCTGTTTCAGCCCCTCTGTTTCAGCCCCTCTGTTTCAGGCCCTCTGTTTCTCGCCATCGGTTTGAGCCCCTCGGTTTCTCGCCCTCTGTTTCAGCCCCACTGTTTCAGCCCTTCTGTTTCTCGCCCTCTGTTTAATCCCCTCTGTTTCAGCCCCTCTGTTTCTCGCCCTCTGATTCTCGCCCTCTGTTTCAGCCCCTCTGTTTCAGCACCTCTGTTTCAGCCCCTCGATTTCTCGCCCTCTGTTTCAGCCCCTCTGTTTCAGCCCTTCTGTTTCAGCACATCTGTTTCAGCCCTTCTGTCTCTCGCCCTCTGTTTCTCGCCCTCTGTTTCTCGCCTTCTGTTTCAGCCCCTCTGTTTCAGCCCCTCTGTTTCAGCCCCTCTGTTTCAGCCCCTCGGTTTCTCGCCCTCTGTTTCAGCCGCTCTGTTTCTCGCCCTCTGTTTCAGCCACTCTGTTTCAGCCCCTCGGTTTCTCCCGCTCTGTTTCAGCCCCTCTGTTTCAGCCCCTCTGTTTCAGCCCCTCTGTTTCAGCCCCCCTGTTTCACGCCCCCTGTTTCTCGCCCCCTGTTTCTTGCCCCCTGTTTCAGCCCCTCTGTTTCAGCCCCTCTGTTTCTCGCCCCCTGTTTCAGCCCATCTGTTTCAGCCCCTCTGTTTCTCGCCCCCTGTTTCAGCCTCTCTGTTTCAGCCCCTCTGTTTCTCACCCTCTGTTTCAGCCCTTCTGATTCTCGTCCTCTGTTTCTCGCCCTCTGTTTCAGCCCCTCTGTTTCAGCCCCGCTGTTTCTCGCCCTCTATTTCAGCCTCTCTGATTCTCGCCCTCTGTTTCAGCCCCTCTGTTTCTCACCCTCTGTTTCAGCCCCTCTGTTTCAGCCGCTCTGTTTCTCGCCCCCTGTTTCAGCCCCTCTGTTTCAGCCCCTCTGTTTCTCGCCCTCTGTTTCAGCCCCTCTGTTTCTCACCCTCTGTTTCAGCCCCTCTGTTTCTCGCCCTCTGTTTCAGCTCCTCTTTTTCAGCCCCTCTGTTTCAGCCCCTCTGTTTCTAGCCCTCTGTTTCAGCCCCTCTATTTCAGCCCCTCTGTTTCAGCCCCTCTGTTTCAGCCCCTCTGTTTCTCGCCCTCTGTTTCAGCCCCTCTGTTTCAGCCCCTCTGTTTCTCGCCCTCTGTTTCAGACCCTCTGTTTCTCGCCCCCTGTTTCAGCCCCTCTGTTTCAGCCCCTCTGTTTCTCGCCCTCTGTTTCAGCCCCTCTGTTTCAGCCCCTCTGTTTCAGCCCCTCTGTTTCTCGCCCTCTGTTTCAACCCCTCTGTTTCTCGCCCTCTGTTTCAGCCCCTCTGTTTCAGCCCCTCTGTTTCAGCCCCTCTGTTCAGCCCCTCGGTTTCTCGCCCTCTGTTTCAGCCCCTCGGTTTCTCGCCCTCTGTTTCAGCCCCTCTGTTTCAGCCCCTCTGTTTCAGCCCCTCTGTTTCTCGCCCTCTGTTTCAGCCCCTCGGTTTCTCGCCCTCTGTTTCAGCCCCTCTGTGTCAGCCCCTCTGTTTCAGCCCCTCTGTTTCAGCCCCTCTGTTTCTCGCCTTCTGTTTCAGCCCCTCTTTTTCAGCCCCTCTGTTTCTCGCCCTCTGTTTCAGCCCCTCGGTTTCTCGCCCTCTGTTTCAGCCGCTCTGTTTGAGCCCCTCTGTTTCAGCCCCTCTGTTTCCCGCGCTCTGTTTCAGCCCCTCGGTTTCTCGCCCTCTGTTTCAGCCCCGCTGTTTCAGCCCCTCTGTTTCAGCCCCTCTGTTTCTCGCCCTCTGTTTCAGCCCCTCTGTTTCTCGCCCTCTGTTTCTCGCCCTCTGTTTCAGCCCCTCTGTTTCTCGACCTCTGTTTCTCGCCCTCTGTTTCAGCCCCTCTGTTTCAGCCCCTCTGTTTCAGCCCCTCTGTTTCTCGCCCTCTGTTTCAGCCCCTCGGTTTCTCGCCCTCTGTTTCAGCCCCTCTGTTTCAGCCCCTCTGTTTCAGGCCCTCTGTTTCTCGCCATCGGTTTGAGCCCCTCGGTTTCTCGCCCTCTGTTTCAGCCCCACTGTTTCAGCCCTTCTGTTTCTCGCCCTCTGTTTAATCCCCTCTGTTTCAGCCCCTCTGTTTCTCGCCCTCTGATTCTCGCCCTCTGTTTCAGCCCCTCTGTTTCAGCACCTCTGTTTCAGCCCCTCGATTTCTCGCCCTCTGTTTCAGCCCCTCTGTTTCAGCCCCTCTGTTTCAGCCCCTCTGTTTCAGCCCCTCGGTTTCTCGCCCTCTGTTTCAGCCGCTCTGTTTCTCGCCCTCTGTTTCAGCCACTCTGTTTCAGCCCCTCGGTTTCTCCCGCTCTGTTTCAGCCCCTCTGTTTCAGCCCCTCTGTTTCAGCCCCTCTGTTTCAGCCCCCCTGTTTCACGCCCCCTGTTTCTCGCCCCCTGTTTCTCGCCCCCTGTTTCAGCCCCTCTGTTTCAGCCCCTCTGTTTCTCGCCCCCTGTTTCAGCCCATCTGTTTCAGCCCCTCTGTTTCTCGCCCCCTGTTTCAGCCTCTCTGTTTCAGCCCCTCTGTTTCTCACCCTCTGTTTCAGCCCTTCTGATTCTCGTCCTCTGTTTCTCGCCCTCTGTTTCAGCCCCTCTGTTTCAGCCCCGCTGTTTCTCGCCCTCTAATTCAGCCTCTCTGATTCTCGCCCTCTGTTTCAGCCCCTCTGTTTCTCACCCTCTGTTTCAGCCCCTCTGTTTCAGCCGCTCTGTTTCTCGCCCCCTGTTTCAGCCCCTCTGTTTCAGCCCCTCTGTTTCTCGCCCTCTGTTTCAGCCCCTCTGTTTCTCACCCTCTGTTTCAGCCCCTCTGTTTCTCGCCCTCTGTTTCAGCTCCTCTGTTTCAGCCCCTCTGTTTCAGCCCCTCTGTTTCTAGCCCTCTGTTTCAGCCCCTCTATTTCAGCCCCTCTGTTTCAGCCCCTCTGTTTCAGCCCCTCTGTTTCTCGCCCTCTGTTTCAGCCCCTCTGTTTCAGCCCCTCTGTTTCTCGCCCTCTGTTTCAGACCCTCTGTTTCTCGCCCCCTGTTTCAGCCCCTCTGTTTCAGCCCCTCTGTTTCTCGCCCTCTGTTTCAGCCCCTCTGTTTCAGCCCCTCTGTTTCAGCCCCTCTGTTTCTCGCCCTCTGTTTCAACCCCTCTGTTTCTCGCCCTCTGTTTCAGCCCCTCTGTTTCAGCCCCTCTGTTTCAGCCCCTCTGTTCAGCCCCTCGGTTTCTCGCCCTCTGTTTCAGCCCCTCTGTTTCTCGCCCTCTGTTTCAGCCCCTCTGTTTCAGCCCCTCTGTTTCAGCCCCTCTGTTTCTCGCCCTCTGTTTCAGCCCCTCTGTTTCTCGCCCTCTGTTTCAGCCCCTCTGTTTCAGCCCCTCTGTTTCAGCCTCTCTGTTTCTCGCCCTCTGTTTCAGCCCCTCGGTTTCTCGCCCTCTGTTTCAGCCCCTCTGTTTCAGCCCCTCTGTTTCAGGCCCTCTGTTTCTCGCCATCGGTTTGAGCCCCTCGGTTTCTCGCCCTCTGTTTCAGCCCCACTGTTTCAGCCCTTCTGTTTCTCGCCCTCTGTTTAATCCCCTCTGTTTCAGCCCCTCTGTTTCTCGCCCTCTGATTCTCGCCCTCTGTTTCAGCCCCTCTGTTTCAGCACCTCTGTTTCAGCCCCTCGATTTCTCGCCCTCTGTTTCAGCCCCTCTGTTTCAGTCCTTCTGTTTCAGCACATCTGTTTCAGCCCTTCTGTCTCTCGCCCTCTGTTTCTCGCCCTCTGTTTCTCGCCTTCTGTTTCAGCCCCTCTGTTTCAGCCCCTCTGTTTCAGCCCCTCTGTTTCAGCCCCTCGGTTTCTCGCCCTCTGTTTCAGCCGCTCTGTTTCTCGCCCTCTGTTTCAGCCACTCTGTTTCAGCCCCTCGGTTTCTCCCGCTCTGTTTCAGCCCCTCTGTTTCAGCCCCTCTGTTTCAGCCCCTCTGTTTCAGCCCCCCTGTTTCACGCCCCCTGTTTCTCGCCCCCTGTTTCTCGCCCCCTGTTTCAGCCCCTCTGTTTCAGCCCCTCTGTTTCTCGCCCCCTGTTTCAGCCCATCTGTTTCAGCCCCTCTGTTTCTCGCCCCCTGTTTCAGCCTCTCTGTTTCAGCCCCTCTGTTTCTCACCCTCTGTTTCAGCCCTTCTGATTCTCGTCCTCTGTTTCTCGCCCTCTGTTTCAGCCCCTCTGTTTCAGCCCCGCTGTTTCTCGCCCTCTATTTCAGCCTCTCTGATTCTCGCCCTCTGTTTCAGCCCCTCTGTTTCTCACCCTCTGTTTCAGCCCCTCTGTTTCAGCCGCTCTGTTTCTCGCCCCCTGTTTCAGCCCCTCTGTTTCAGCCCCTCTGTTTCTCGCCCTCTGTTTCAGCCCCTCTGTTTCTCACCCTCTGTTTCAGCCCCTCTGTTTCTCGCCCTCTGTTTCAGCTCCTCTGTTTCAGCCCCTCTGTTTCAGCCCCTCTGTTTCTAGCCCTCTGTTTCAGCCCCTCTATTTCAGCCCCTCTGTTTCAGCCCCTCTGTTTCAGCCCCTCTGTTTCTCGCCCTCTGTTTCAGCCCCTCTGTTTCAGCCCCTCTGTTTCTCGCCCTCTGTTTCAGACCCTCTGTTTCTCGCCCCCTGTTTCAGCCCCTCTGTTTCAGCCCCTCTGTTTCTCGCCCTCTGTTTCAGCCCCTCTGTTTCAGCCCCTCTGTTTCAGCCCCTCTGATTCTCGCCCTCTGTTTCAACCCCTCTGTTTCTCGCCCTCTGTTTCAGCCCCTCTGTTTCAGCCCCTCTGTTTCAGCCCCTCTGTTCAGCCCCTCGGTTTCTCGCCCTCTGTTTCAGCCCCTCGGTTTCTCGCCCTCTGTTTCAGCCCCTCTGTTTCAGCCCCTCTGTTTCAGCCCCTCTGTTTCTCGCCCTCTGTTTCAGCCCCTCGGTTTCTCGCCCTCTGTTTCAGCCCCTCTGTGTCAGCCCCTCTGTTTCAGCCCCTCTGTTTCAGCCCCTCTGTTTCTCGCCTTCTGTTTCAGCCCCTCTTTTTCAGCCCCTCTGTTTCTCGCCCTCTGTTTCAGCCCCTCGGTTTCTCGCCCTCTGTTTCAGCCGCTCTGTTTGAGCCCCTCTGTTTCAGCCCCTCTGTTTCCCGCGCTCTGTTTCAGCCCCTCGGTTTCTCGCCCTCTGTTTCAGCCCCGCTGTTTCAGCCCCTCTGTTTCAGCCCCTCTGTTTCTCGCCCTCTGTTTCAGCCCCTCTGTTTCTCGCCCTCTGTTTCTCGCCCTCTGTTTCAGCCCCTCTGTTTCTCGACCTCTGTTTCTCGCCCTCTGTTTCAGCCCCTCTGTTTCAGCCCCTCTGTTTCTCACCCTCTGTTTCTCGCCCTCTGTTTCAGCCCCTCTGTTTCAGCCCCTCTGATTCTCGCCCTCTGTTTCAGCCCCTCTGTTTCAGCCCCTCTGTTTCAGCCCCTCTGTTTCTCGCCCTCTGGTTCTGCCCCTCTGTTTCAGCGCCTCTGTTTCAGCCCCTCTTTTTCTCACCCACTGTTTCAGCCCCTCTGCTTCTCGCCCTCTGTTTCAGCCCCTCTGTTTCAGCCCCTCTGTTTCTCACCCTCTGTTTCAGCCCCTCTGTTTCAGCCCCTCAGTTTCTCACCCTCTGTTTCAGCCCCTCTGTTTCAGCCCCTCTGTTTCAACCCCTCTGTTTCTCGCCCTCTTATTCAGCACCTCTGTTTCTCGCCCTCTGTTTCAGCCGCTCTGTTTGAGCCCCTCTGTTTCAGCCCCTCTGTTTCTCGCCCTCTGTTTCACCCCTCGGTTTCTCGCCCTCTGTTCCAGCCCCTCTGTTTCAGCCCCACTGTTTCAGCCCCTCTGTTTCAGCCCCTCTGTTTCTCGCCCTCTGTTTCACCCCTCGGTTTCTCGCCCTCTGTTTCAGCCCCGCTGTTTCAGCCCCACTGTTTCAGCCCCTCTGTTTCAGCCTCTCTGTTTCTCGCCCTCTGTTTCAGCCCCTCGGTTTCTCGCCCTCTGTTTCAGCCCCTCTCTTTCTCACCCTCTGATTCTCGCCCTCTGTTTCAGCCCCTCGGTTTCTCGCCCTCTGTTTCAGCCCCACTGTTTCAGCCCTTCTGTTTCTCGCCCTCTGTTTAATCCCCTCTGTTTCAGCCCCTCTGTTTCAGCCCCTCTGTTTCAGCCCCTCTGTTTCTCGCCCTCTGTTTCAGCCCCTCTGTTTCTCGCCCTCTGATTCTCGCCCTCTGTTTCAGCCCCTCTGTTTCAGCACCTCTGTTTCAGCCCCTCGATTTCTCGCCCTCTGTTTCAGCCCCTCTGTTTCAGCACTTCTGTTTCAGCACCTCTGTTTCAGCCCCTCTGTCTCTCGCCCTCTGTTTCTCGCCCTCTGTTTCTCACCTTCTGTTTCAGCCCCTCTGTTTCAGCCCCTCTGTTTCAACCCCTCGGTTTCAGCCCCTCGGTTTCTCGCCTTCTGTTTCAGCCGCTCTGTTTCTCGCCCTCTGTTTCAGCCACTCTGTTTCAGCCCCTCGGTTTCTCCCCCTCTGTTTCAGCCCCTCTGTTTCAGCCCCTCAGTTTCTCGCCCTCTGTTTCAGCCCCTCTGTATCAGCCCCACTGTTTCACGCCCCCTGTTTCTCGCCCCCTGTTTCTCGCCCCCTGTTTCACCACCTCTGTTTCAGCCCCTCAGTTTCTCGCCCCCTGTTTCAGCCCATCTGTTTCAGCCCCTCTGTTTCTCGCCCCCTGTTTCAGCCCCTCTGTTTCAGCCCCTCTGATTCTCGCCCTCTGTTTCAGCCCCTCTGTTTCTCACCCTCTGTTTCAGCCCCTCTGTTTCTGCCCCTCTGTTTCTCGCACCCTGTTTCAGCCCCTCTGTTTCAGCCCCTCTGTTTCTCGCCCTCTGTTTCAGCCACTCTGTTTCTCGCCCTCTGTTTCTCGCCCTCTGTTTCAGCCCCTCTGTTTCAGCCCCTCAGTTTCAGCCCCTCTGTTTCTCGCCCTCTGTTTCAGACCCTCTGTTTCAGCCCCTCTGTTTCAGCCCCTCTGTTTCTCGCCCCCTGTTTCAGCCCCTCTGTTTCAGCCCCTCTGATTCTCGCCCTCTGTTTCAGCCCCTCTGTTTCTCACCCTCTGTTTCAGCCCCTCTGTTTCAGCCCCTCTGTTTCTCGCCCCCTGTTTCAGCCCCTCTGTTTCAGCCCCTCTGTTTCTCGCCCTCTGTTTCAGCCCCTCTGTTTCTCGCCCTCTGTTTCTCGCCCTCTGTTTCAGCCCCTCTGTTTCAGCCCCTCAGTTTCAGCCCCTCTGTTTCTCGCCCTCTGTTTCAGACCCTCTGTTTCAGCCCCTCTGTTTCAGCCCCTCTTTTTCAGCCCTCTGTTTCAGCCCCTCTGTTTCAGCCCCTCTGTATCATCCCCTCTGTCACTCGCCCTCTGTTTCTCGCCCCCTGTTTCAGCCCCTCTGTTTCAGCCCCTCGGTTTCTCGCCCTCTGTTTCAGCCCCTCTGTTTCAGCCCCTCGGTTTCTCGCCCTCTGTTTCAGCCCCTCTGTTTCTCGCACTCTGTTTCAGCCCCTCTGTTTCAGCCCCTCTGTTTCAGCCCTTCTGTTCAGCCCCACGGTTTCTCGCCCTCTGTTTCAGCCCCTCGGTTTCTCGCCCTCTGTTTCAGCCCCTCTGTTTCAGCCGCTCTGTTTCAGCCCCTCTGTTTCTCGCACTCTGTTTCAGCCCCTCTGTTTCAGCCCCTCTGTTTCAGCCCCTCTGTTCAGCCCCTCGGTTTCTCGCCCTCTGTTTCAGCCCCTCGGTTTCTCGCCCTCTGTTTCAGCCCCTCTGTTTCAGCCGCTCTGTTTCAGCCCCTCTGTTTCTCGCCCTCTGTTTCAGCCCCTCTGTTTCAGCCCCTCTGTTTCTCGCCCTCTGTTTCAGCCCCTCTGATTCTCACCCTCTGTTTCAGCCCCTCTGTTTCAGCTCCTCTGTTTCAGCCCCTCTGTTTCTCGCCCTCTGTTTCAGCCCCTCTGTTTCAGCCCCTCTGTTTCTCGCCCTCTGTTTCAGCCCCTCTGTTTCAGCCCCTCTTTTTCTCGCCCTCACTTTCAGCCCCTCTGTTTCAGCCCCTCTGTTTCAGCCCCTCTGTTTCAGCCCCTCTTTTTCTGGCCCTCTGTTTCAGCCCCACTGTTTCAGCCGCTCTGTTTCTCGCCCTCTGTTTCAGCCCCTCGGTTTCTCGCCCTCTGTTTCAGCCCCTCTGTTTCAGCCCCTCTGTTTCAGCCACTCTGTTTCTCGCCCTCTGTTTCAGCCCCTCTGTTTCAGCCCCTCTGTTTCAGCCCCTCGGTTTCTCGCCCTCTGTTTCAGCCCCTCTGTTTCTCGCCCTCTGTTTCAGCCCCTCTGTTTCAGCCCCTCTGTTTCTCGCCCTCTGTTTCAGCCCCTCTGTTTCAGCCCCTCTGTTTCTCACCCTCTGTTTCAGCCCCTCTGTTTCAGCCCCTCGGTTTCTCCTCCTCTGTTTCAGCCCCTCGGTTTCTCGCCCTCTGTTTCAGCCCCTCTGTTTCAGCCCCTCTGTTTCTCGCCCTCAGTTTCAGCCCCTCTGTTTCAGCCTCTCTGTTTCAGCCCCTCTTTTTCTGGCCCTCTGTTTCAGCCCCACTGTTTCAGCCCCTCTGTTTCTCGCCCTCTGTTTCAGCCCCTCTGTTTCAGCCCCTCTTTTTCTCGCACTCTGTTTCACCCCCACTGTTTCAGCCACTCTGTTTCAGCCCCTCTGTTTCAGCCCCTCTGTTTCTCGCCCTCTGTTTCAGCCCCTCGGTTTCTCGCCCTCTGTTTCATCGCCTCTGTTTCAGCCCCTCTGTTTCAGCCCCTCTGTTTCTCGCCCTCTGTTTCAGCCCCTCGGTTTCTCGCCCTCTGTTTCAGCGCATCTATTTCAGCCCCTCTGTTTCAGCCCCTCTGTTTCAGCCCCTCTATTTCAGCCCCTCTGTTTCAGCCCCTCTGTCTCTCGCCCTCTGTTTCAGCCCCTCTGTTTCTCGCCCCGTTTCAACCCCTCTGATTCAGCCCCTCTGTTTCTCGCCCCCTGTTTCAGCCCCTCTGTTTCAGCCCCTCTGTTTCTCGCCCTCTGTTTCAGCCCCTCTGTTTCTCGCCCTCTGTTTCTCGCCCTCGGTTTCTCGCCCTCTGTTTCAGCGCCTCTATTTCAGCCCCACTGTTTCAGCCCCTCTGTTTCAGCCCCTCTGTTTCAGCCCCTCTGTTTCAGCCCCTCTGTTTCTGCCCCTCTGTTTCTCGCCCTCTGTTTCAGCCCCTCTGTTTCTCGCCTTCTGTTTCAGCCCCTCTGTTTCAGCCCCTCTGTTTCAGACCCTCTGTTTCTCGCCCCCTGTTTCTCGCCCCCTGTTTCAGCCCCTCTGTTTCAGCCCCTTTGTTTCAGCCACTCTGTTTCTCACCCCCTGTTCCAGCCCCTCTGTTTCAGCCCCTCTGTTTCTCGCCCCGTTTCAGCCCCTCTGTTTCAGCCCCTCTGTTTCTCGCCCTCTGTTTCTGCCCCTCTGTTTCAGTCCCTCTGTTTCAGCCCCTCTGTTTCAGCCCGTCTGTTTCTCGCCTTCTGTTTCAGCCCCTCTGTTTCTAGCCCTCTGTTTCAGCCCCTCTGTTTCAGCCCCTCTGTTTCAGCCCCTCTGTTTCGCGCCATCTGTTTCAGCCCCTCTGTTTCAGCCCCTCTGTTTCAGCCCCTCTGTGTCTCGCCTTCTGTTTCTCGCCCCCTGTTTCAGCCCCTCTGTTTCAGCCCCTTGGTTATTCGCCCTCTGTTTCAGCCCCTCTGTTTCAGCCCCTCTGTTTCAGCCCCTCTGTTTCTTGCCCTCTGTTTCAGCCCCTCTGTTTCTCGCCCTCTGTTTCAGCCGCTGTGTTTCAGCCCCTCTGTTTCTCGCCCTCTGTTTCAGCCCCTCGGTTTCTCGCCCTCTGTTTCAGCCCCTCTATTTCAGCTCCTCTGTTTCAGCCCCTCTGTTTCTCGTCCTCTGTTTCTCACCCTCTGTTTCAGCACCCTGTTTCTCGCCCTCTGTTTCAGCCCCTCTGTTTCAGCTCCTCTGTTTCTCACCCTCTGTTTCAGCCCCACTGTTTCTCGCTTCCTGTTTCAGCCCCTCCGTTTCTCGCCCTCTGTTTCAGCCCCGCTGTTTTAACCCTTCTGTTTCAGCCCCTCTGTTTCTCGCCCTCTGTTTCAGCCCCTCTGTTTCAGCCCCTCTGTTACTCGCCCCCTGTTTCATCCCCTCTGTTTCTCGCCCTCTGTTTCAGCCCCTCTGTTTCAGCTCCTCTGTTTCTCACCCTCTGTTTCAGCCCCACTGTTTCTCGCCCTCTGTTTCAGCCCCTCTTTTTCTCGCCCTCTGTTTCAGCCCCGCTGTTTCAGCCCCCCTGTTTCAGCCCGTCTCTTTCTCGCCCTCTGTTTCAGCCCCTCTGTTTCAGCCCCTCTGTTACTCGCCCCCTGTTTCAGCCCCTCTGTTTCTCGCCCTCTGTTTCAGCCCCTCTGTTTTAGCCCCTCGGTTTCTCGCCCACTGTTTCAGCCCCTCGGTTTCTCGCCCTCTGTTTCAGCCCCTCTGTTTCAACCGCACTGTTTCAGCCCCTCTGTTTCTCGCCCTCTGTTTCAGCCCCTCTGTTTCAGCCCCACTGTTTCAGCCCCTCTGTTTCTCGCCCTCTGTTTCAGCCCCTCTGTTTCTCGCCCTCTGTTTCAGCCCCTCTGTTTCTCGCCCACTGTTTCAGCCCCTCTGTTTCAGCCCCTCTGTTTCAGCCCTCTGTTTCTCGCCCTCGGTTTCAGCCCCTCGGTTTCTCGCCCTCTGTTTCAGCCCCTCTGTTTCAGCCCCTCTGTTTCTCGCCCTCTGTTTCAGCCCCTCTGTATCAGCCCCCCTGTTTCACGCCCCCTGTTTCTCGCCCCCTGTTTCTCGCCCCCTGTTTCAGCCCCTCTGTTTCAGCCCCTCTGTTTCTCGCCCCCTGTTTCAGCCCCTCTGTTTCTCGCCCCCTGTTTCAGCCCATCTGTTTCAGCCCCTCTGTTTCTCGCCCCCTGTTTCAGCCCCTCTGTTTCAGCCCCTCTGATTCTCGCCCTCTGTTTCAGCCCCTCTGTTTCTCACCCTCTGTTTCAGCCCCTCTGTTTCAGCCCCTCTGTTTCTCGCCCCCTGTTTCAGCCCCTCTGTTTCAGCCCCTCTGTTTCTCGCCCTCTGTTTCAGCCCCTCTGTTTCTCGCCCTCTGTTTCTCGCCCTCTGTTTCAGCCCCTCTGTTTCAGCCCCTCAGTTTCAGCCCCTCTGTTTCTCGCCCTCTGTTTCAGACCCTCTGTTTCAGCCCCTCTTTTTCAGCCCTCTGTTTCAGCCCCTCTGTTTCAGCCCCTCTGTATCATCCCCTCTGTCTCTCGCCCTCTGTTTCTCGCCCCCTGTTTCAGCCCCTCTGTTTCAGCCCCTCGGTTTCTCGCCCTCTGTTTCAGCCCCTCTGTTTCAGCCCCTCGGTTTCTCGCCCTCTGTTTCAGCCCCTCTGTTTCAGCCCCTCTGTTTCTCGCAATCTGTTTCAGCCCCTCTGTTTCAGCCCCTCTGTTTCAGCCCCTCTGTTCAGCCCCTCGGTTTCTCGCCCTCTGTTTCAGCCCCTCGGTTTCTCGCCCTCTGTTTCAGCCCCTCTGTTTCAGCCGCTCTGTTTCAGCCCTTCTGTTTCTCGCCCTCTGTTTCAGCCCCTCTGTTTCAGCCCCTCTGTTTCTCGCCCTCTGTTTCAGCCCCTCTGTTTCTCGCCCTCTGTTTCAGCCCCTCTGTTTCTCACCCTCTGTTTCAGCCCCTCTGTTTCAGCCCCTCTGTTTCAGCCCCTCTGTTTCTCGCCCTCTGTTTCAGCCCCTCTGTTTCAGCCCCTCTGTTTCTCGCCCTCTGTTTCAGCCCCTCTGTTTCAGCCCCTCTTTTTCTCGCCCTCACTTTCAGCCCCTCTGTTTCAGCCCCTCTGTTTCAGCCCCTCTGTTTCAGCCCCTCTTTTTCTGGTCCTCTGTTTCAGCCCCACTGTTTCAGCCGCTCTGTTTCTCACCCTCTGTTTCAGCCCCTCGGTTTCTCGCCCTCTGTTTCAGCCCCTCTGTTTCAGCCCCTCTGTTTCAGCCACTCTGTTTCTCGCCCTCTGTTTCAGCCCCTCTGTTTCAGCCCCTCTGTTTCAGCCCCTCGGTTTCTCGCCCTCTGTTTCAGCCCCTCTGTTTCTCGCCCTCTGTTTCAGCCCCTCTGTTTCAGCCCCTCGGTTTCTCGCCCTCTGTTTTAGCCCCTCGGTTTCTCGCCCTCAGTTTCAGCCCCTCTGTTTCAGCCCCTCTGTTTCAGCCCCTCTTTTTCTCGCCCTCTCTTTCAGCCCCTCTGTTTCAGCCCCTCTGTTTCAGCCCCTCTGTTTCAGCCCCTCTTTTTCTGGCCCTCTGTTTCAGCCCCACTGTTTCAGCCCCTCTGTTTCTCGCCCTCTGTTTCAGCCCCTCTGTTTCAGCCCCTCTTTTTCTCGCAATCTGTTTCACCCCCACTGTTTCAGCCCCTCTGTTTCAGCCCCTCTGTTTCAGCCCCTCTGTTTCTCGCCCTCTGTTTCAGCCCCTCGGTTTCTCGCCCTCTGTTTCAGCGCCTCTGTTTCAGCCCCTCTGTTTCAGCCCCTCGATTTCTCGCCCTCTGTTTCAGCCCCTCTGTTTCTCGCCCTCTGTTTCAGCCCCTCTGTTTCAGGCCCTCTGTTTCTCGCCCTCTGTTTCAGCCCCTCGGTTTCTCGCCCTCTGTTTCAGCGCCTCTATTTCAGCCCCACTTTTTCAGCCCCTCTGTTTCAGCCCCTCTATTTCAGCCCCTCTGTTTCAGCCCCTCTGTCTCTCGCCCTCTGTTTCAGCCCCTCTGTTTCTCGCCCCGTTTCAACCCCTCTGATTCAGCCCCTCTGTTTCTCGCCCCCTATTTCAGCCCCTCTGTTTCAGCCCCTCTGTTTCTCGCCCTCTGTTTCAGCCCCTCTGTTTCTCGCCCTCTGTTTCTCGCCCTCTGTTACTCGCCCCCAGTTTCAGCCGCTCTGTTTCAGCCCCTCTGTTTCAGCCCCTCTGTTTCAGCCCCTCTGTTTCTCGCCCTCTGTATCAGCCCATCTGTTTCTCGCCCTCTGTTTCAGCCCCTCTGTTTCTCGGCCTCTGTTTCAGCCCCTCTGTTTTTCGCCCTCTTTTTCAGCCTTTCTGTTTCAGCCACTCTGTTTCTCGCACTCTGTTTCAGCCCCTCTGTTTCTCACCCTCTGTTTCAGCCCCTCTGATTCAGCCCCTCTGTTTCAGCCCCTCTGAATCAGCCCCTCTGATTCAGCCCCTCTGTTTCAGGCCTCTGTTTCAGCCCCTCTGTTTCTCGCCCTCTTTTTCAGCCCCTCTGTTTCTCGCCCTCTGTTTCAGCCCCTCTGTTTCAGCCGCTCTGTTTCAGCCCCTCTGTTTCTCGCCCTCTGTTTCAGCCCCTCTGTTTCTCGCCCCCTGTTTCAGCCCCTCTGTTTCTCGCCCTCTGTTTCAGCCTCTCTGTTTCTCGCTCTCTGTTTCTGCCCCTCTGTTTCATCCCCTCTGTTTCAGCCCCTCTATTTCAGCCCCTCTGTTTCAGCCCCACTGTTTCAGCCCCTCTGATTCAGCCCCTCTGTTTCAGCCACTCTGAATCAGCCCCTCTGTTTCAGCCCTTCTGTTTCAGCCGCTCTGTTTCAGCCCCTCTGTTTCTCGCCCTCTGTTTCAGCCCCTCTGTTTCAGAAGCTCTGTTTCAGCCCCTCTGTTTCTCGCCCTCTGTTTCAGCCCCTCTGATTCAGCCCCTCTGTTTCAGCCCCTCTGTTTCTCCCCCTCTGATTCAGCCCCTCTGATTCAGCCCCACTCATTCAGCCCCTCTGTTTCAGCCCCTCTGTTTCAGCCCCTCTGTTTCAGCCTCTCTGTTTCAGCCCCTCTGTTTCAGCCCCTCTGTTTCAGCCCCTCTATTTCAGCCCCTCTGTTTCAGCCGCTCTGTTTCATCCCCTCTGTTTCTCGCCCTCTGTTTCTCACCCTCTGATTCTCGCCCTCTGTTTCAGCCCCTATGTTTCTCGCCCTCTGTTTCAGCCCCACTGTTTCAGCCCCTCTCTTTCAGCCCCTCTGATTCAGCCCCTCTGTTTCAGCCCCTCTGTTTCAGCCTCTCTGTTTCAGCCCCTCTGTTTCAGCCCGTCTGTTTCTCGCCCTCTGTTTCAGCCCCTCTGTTTCTCGCCCTCTGTTTCAGGCTCTCTGTTTCAGCCCGTCTGTTTCAGCCCCTCTGTTTCAGCCCCTTTGTTTCTCGCCCTCTGTTTCAGCCCCTCTGTTTCTCGCCCTCGGTTTCAGCCCCCCTGTTTCTCGCCCTCTGTTTCAGCCCCTCTGTTTCAGCCCATCTGTTTCAGCCCTTCTGTTTCAGCCCGTCTCTTTCTCGCCCTCTGTTTCAGCCCCTCTGTTTCTCGCCCTCTGTATCAGCCCATCTGTTTCTCGCCCTCTGTTTCAGCCCCTCTGTTTCAGCCCCTCTGTTTCTCACCCTCTGTTTCAGCCCCTCTATTTCTCGCCCTCTGTTTCAGCCCCTCTGATGCAGCCCCTCTCTTCAGCCCCTCTGATTCAGCCCCTCTGTTTCAGCCCCTCTGTTTCAGCCCCTCTGTTTCAGCCCCGCTGTTTCAGCCCCTCTGTTTCTCGCCCTATGTTTCAGCCCCTCTGTTTCAGCCCCTCTGTTTCAGCTCCTCTGTTTCTCGCCCTCTGTTACAGCCCCTCTGTTTCTCGCCCTCTGTTTCAGCCCCTTTGTTTCTCGCCCTCTGTTTCAGCCCCTCTGTTTCAGCCCCACTGTTTCTCGCCCTCTGTTTCAGCCCCTCTGTTTCTCGCCTTCTGTTTCAGCCCCTCTGATTCAGCCCCTCTGTTTCAGCCCCTCTGATTCAGCCCCTCTGTTTCAGCCCCTCTGTTTCAGCCCCTCTGTTTCAGCCCCTCTGTTTCATCCCCTCTGTTTCTCGCCCTCTGTTTCTCGCCCTCTGTTTCTCGCCCTCTGTTTCAGCCCCTCTGTTTTTCGCCCTCTGTTTCAGCCCCTCTGTTTCAGCCCCTCTGTTTCTCGCCCTCTGTTTCTGCCCCACTGTTTCTCGCCCTCTGTTTCCGCCCCTCTGTTTCTCGCACTCTGTTTCAGCCACTCTGTTTCAGCCCCTCTGATTCAGCCCCTCTGATTCAGCCCCACTCATTCAGCCCCTCTGTATCAGCCCCTCTGTTTCAGCCCCTCTGTTTCTCGGCCTCTGTTTCAGCCCCTCTGTTTTTCGCCCTCTTTTTCAGCCTTTCTGTTTCAGCCCGTCTGTTTCAGCCACTCTGTTTCTCGCACTCTGTTTCAGCCCCTCTGTTTCTCACCCTCTGTTTCAGCCCCTCTGATTCAGCCCCTCTGTTTCAGCCCCTCTTAATCAGCCCCTCTGATTCAGCCCCTCTGTTTCAGGCCTCTGTTTCAGCCCCTCTGTTTCTCGCCCTCTTTTTCAGCCCCTCTGTTTCTCGCCCTCTGTTTCAGCCCCTCTGTTTCAGCCGCTCTGTTTCAGCCCCTCTGTTTCTCGCCCTCTGTTTCAGCCCCTCTGTTTCTCGCCCCCTGTTTCAGCCCCTCTGTTTCTCGCCCTCTGTTTCAGCCTCTCTGTTTCTCGCTCTCTGTTTCTGCCCCTCTGTTTCATCCCCTCTGTTTCAGCCCCTCTATTTCAGCCCCTCTGTTTCAGCCCCTCTGTTTCAGCCCCTCTGATTCAGCCCCTCTGTTTCAGCCACTCTGAATCAGCCCCTCTGATTCAGCCCTTCTGTTTCAGCCGCTCTGTTTCAGCCCCTCTGTTTCTCGCCCTCTGTTTCAGCCCCTCTGTTTCAGAAGCTCTGTTTCAGCCCCTCTGTTTCTCGCCCTCTGTTTCAGCCCCTCTGATTCAGCCCCTCTGTTTCAGCCCCTCTGTTTCTCCCCCTCTGATTCAGCCCCTCTGATTCAGCCCCACTCCTTCAGCCCCTCTGTTTCAGCCCCTCTGTTTCAGCCGCTCTGTTTCAGACACTCTGTTTCTCGCCCTCTGTTTCAGCCCCACTGTTTCTCGCCCACTGTTTCAGCCCCTCTGATTCAGCCCCTCTGTTTCAGCCCCTCTGAATCAGCCCCTCTAATTCAGCCCCTCTGTTTCAGCCCCTCTGTATCAGCCCCTCTGTTTCTCGCCCTCTTTTTCAGCGCCTCTGTTTCTCGCCCTCTGTTTCAGCCCCTCTATTTCAGAAGCTCTGTTTCAGCCCTTCTGTTTCTCGCCCTCTGTTTCAGCCCCTCTGTTTCTCGCCCTCTGTTTCAGCCTCTCTGTTTCTCGCCCTCTGTTTCAGCCCCTCTGTTTCATCCCCTCTGTTTCAGCCCCTCTGTTTCAGCCCCTCTGTTTCTCGCCCTCTGTTTCAGCCCCTCTGTTTCTCGCCGTCTGTTTCAGCCCCTCTGTTTCTCGCCCTCTGTTTCAGCTCCTCTGATTCAGCCCCTCTGTTTCAGCCACTCTGAATCAGCCCCTCTGTTTCAGCCCTTCTGTTTCAGCCGCTCTGTTTCAGCCCCTCTGTTTCTCGCCCTCTGTTTCAGCCCCTCTGTTTCAGAAGCTCTGTTTCAGCCCCTCTGTTTCTCGCCCTCTGTTTCAGCCCCTCTGTTTCTCGCCCTCTGTTTCAGCCCCTCTGTTTCAGAAGCTCTGTTTCAGCCCCTCTGTTTCTCGCCCTCTGTTTCAGCCCCTCTGATTCAGCCCCTCTGTTTCAGCCCCTCTGTTTCTCCCCCTCTGATTCAGCCCCTCTGATTCAGCCCCACTCATTCAGCCCCTCTGTTTCAGCCCCTCTGTTTCAGCCCCTCTGTTTCAGCCTCTCTGTTTCAGCCCCTCTGTTTCAGCCCCTCTGTTTCAGCCCCTCTATTTCAGCCCCTCTGTTTCAACCGCTCTGTTTCATCCCCTCTGTTTCTCGCCCTCTGTTTCTCACCCTCTGATTCTCGCCCTCTGTTTCAGCCCCTATGTTTCTCGCCCTCTGTTTCAGCCCCACTGTTTCAGCCCCTCTCTTTCAGCCCCTCTGATTCAGCCCCTCTGTTTCAGCCCCTCTGTTTCAGCCTCTCTGTTTCAGCCCCTCTGTTTCAGCCCGTCTGTTTCTCGCCCTCTGTTTCAGCCCCTCTGTTTCTCGCCCTCTGTTTCAGGCTCTCTGTTTCAGCCCGTCTGTTTCAGCCCCTCTGTTTCAGCCCCTTTGTTTCTCGCCCTCTGTTTCAGCCCCTCTGTTTCTCGCCCTCGGTTTCAGCCCCCCTGTTTCTCGCCCTCTGTTTCAGCCCCTCTGTTTCAGCCCATCTGTTTCAGCCCTTCTGTTTCAGCCCGTCTCTTTCTCGCCCTCTGTTTCAGCCCCTCTGTTTCTCGCCCTCTGTATCAGCCCATCTGTTTCTCGCCCTCTGTTTCAGCCCCTCTGTTTCAGCCCCTCTGTTTCTCACCCTCTGTTTCAGCCCCTCTATTTCTCGCCCTCTGTTTCAGCCCCTCTGATGCAGCCCCTCTCTTCAGCCCCTCTGATTCAGCCCCTCTGTTTCAGCCCCTCTGTTTCAGCCCCTCTGTTTCAGCCCCGCTGTTTCAGCCCCTCTGTTTCTCGCCCTATGTTTCAGCCCCTCTGTTTCAGCCCCTCTGTTTCAGCTCCTCTGTTTCTCGCCCTCTGTTACAGCCCCTCTGTTTCTCGCCCTCTGTTTCAGCCCCTTTGTTTCTCGCCCTCTGTTTCAGCCCCTCTGTTTCAGCCCCACTGTTTCTCGCCCTCTGTTTCAGCCCCTCTGTTTCTCGCCTTCTGTTTCAGCCCCTCTGATTCAGCCCCTCTGTTTCAGCCCCTCTGATTCAGCCCCTCTGTTTCAGCCCCTCTGTTTCAGCCCCTCTGTTTCAGCCCCTCTGTTTCATCCCCTCTGTTTCTCGCCCTCTGTTTCTCGCCCTCTGTTTCTCGCCCTCTGTTTCAGCCCCTCTGTTTTTCGCCCTCTGTTTCAGCCCCTCTGTTTCAGCCCCTCTGTTTCTCGCCCTCTGTTTCTGCCCCACTGTTTCTCGCCCTCTGTTTCCGCCCCTCTGTTTCTCGCACTCTGTTTCAGCCACTCTGTTTCAGCCCCTCTGATTCAGCCCCTCTGATTCAGCCCCACTCATTCAGCCCCTCTGTATCAGCCCCTCTGTTTCAGCCCCTCTGTTTCTCGGCCTCTGTTTCAGCCCCTCTGTTTTTCGCCCTCTTTTTCAGCCTTTCTGTTTCAGCCCGTCTGTTTCAGCCACTCTGTTTCTCGCACTCTGTTTCAGCCCCTCTGTTTCTCACCCTCTGTTTCAGCCCCTCTGATTCAGCCCCTCTGTTTCAGCCCCTCTTAATCAGCCCCTCTGATTCAGCCCCTCTGTTTCAGGCCTCTGTTTCAGCCCCTCTGTTTCTCGCCCTCTTTTTCAGCCCCTCTGTTTCTCGCCCTCTGTTTCAGCCCCTCTGTTTCAGCCGCTCTGTTTCAGCCCCTCTGTTTCTCGCCCTCTGTTTCAGCCCCTCTGTTTCTCGCCCCCTGTTTCAGCCCCTCTGTTTCTCGCCCTCTGTTTCAGCCTCTCTGTTTCTCGCTCTCTGTTTCTGCCCCTCTGTTTCATCCCCTCTGTTTCAGCCCCTCTATTTCAGCCCCTCTGTTTCAGCCCCTCTGTTTCAGCCCCTCTGATTCAGCCCCTCTGTTTCAGCCACTCTGAATCAGCCCCTCTGATTCAGCCCTTCTGTTTCAGCCGCTCTGTTTCAGCCCCTCTGTTTCTCGCCCTCTGTTTCAGCCCCTCTGTTTCAGAAGCTCTGTTTCAGCCCCTCTGTTTCTCGCCCTCTGTTTCAGCCCCTCTGATTCAGCCCCTCTGTTTCAGCCCCTCTGTTTCTCCCCCTCTGATTCAGCCCCTCTGATTCAGCCCCACTCCTTCAGCCCCTCTGTTTCAGCCCCTCTGTTTCAGCCGCTCTGTTTCAGACACTCTGTTTCTCGCCCTCTGTTTCAGCCCCACTGTTTCTCGCCCACTGTTTCAGCCCCTCTGATTCAGCCCCTCTGTTTCAGCCCCTCTGAATCAGCCCCTCTAATTCAGCCCCTCTGTTTCAGCCCCTCTGTATCAGCCCCTCTGTTTCTCGCCCTCTTTTTCAGCGCCTCTGTTTCTCGCCCTCTGTTTCAGCCCCTCTATTTCAGAAGCTCTGTTTCAGCCCTTCTGTTTCTCGCCCTCTGTTTCAGCCCCTCTGTTTCTCGCCCTCTGTTTCAGCCTCTCTGTTTCTCGCCCTCTGTTTCAGCCCCTCTGTTTCATCCCCTCTGTTTCAGCCCCTCTGTTTCAGCCCCTCTGTTTCTCGCCCTCTGTTTCAGCCCCTCTGTTTCTCGCCGTCTGTTTCAGCCCCTCTGTTTCTCGCCCTCTGTTTCAGCTCCTCTGATTCAGCCCCTCTGTTTCAGCCACTCTGAATCAGCCCCTCTGTTTCAGCCCTTCTGTTTCAGCCGCTCTGTTTCAGCCCCTCTGTTTCTCGCCCTCTGTTTCAGCCCCTCTGTTTCAGAAGCTCTGTTTCAGCCCCTCTGTTTCTCGCCCTCTGTTTCAGCCCCTCTGATTCAGCCCCTCTGTTTCAGCCCCTCTGTTTCTCCCCCTCTGATTCAGCCCCTCTGATTCAGCCCCACTCATTCAGCCCCTCTGTTTCAGCCCCTCTGTTTCAGCCCCTCTGTTTCAGCCTCTCTGTTTCAGCCCCTCTGTTTCAGCCCCTCTGTTTCAGCCCCTCTATTTCAGCCCCTCTGTTTCAGCCGCTCTGTTTCATCCCCTCTGTTTCTCGCCCTCTGTTTCTCACCCTCTGATTCTCGCCCTCTGTTTCAGCCCCTATGTTTCTCGCCCTCTGTTTCAGCCCCACTGTTTCAGCCCCTCTCTTTCAGCCCCTCTGATTCAGCCCCTCTGTTTCAGCCCCTCTGTTTCAGCCTCTCTGTTTCAGCCCCTCTGTTTCAGCCCGTCTGTTTCTCGCCCTCTGTTTCAGGCTCTCTGTTTCAGCCCGTCTGTTTCAGCCCCTCTGTTTCAGCCCCTTTGTTTCTCGCCCTCTGTTTCAGCCCCTCTGTTTCTCGCCCTCGGTTTCAGCCCCCCTGTTTCTCGCCCTCTGTTTCAGCCCCTCTGTTTCAGCCCATCTGTTTCAGCCCTTCTGTTTCAGCCCGTCTCTTTCTCGCCCTCTGTTTCAGCCCCTCTGTTTCTCGCCCTCTGTATCAGCCCATCTGTTTCTCGCCCTCTGTTTCAGCCCCTCTGTTTCAGCCCCTCTGTTTCTCACCCTCTGTTTCAGCCCCTCTATTTCTCGCCCTCTGTTTCAGCCCCTCTGATGCAGCCCCTCTCTTCAGCCCCTCTGATTCAGCCCCTCTGTTTCAGCCCCTCTGTTTCAGCCCCTCTGTTTCAGCCCCGCTGTTTCAGCCCCTCTGTTTCTCGCCCTATGTTTCAGCCCCTCTGTTTCAGCCCCTCTGTTTCAGCTCCTCTGTTTCTCGCCCTCTGTTACAGCCCCTCTGTTTCTCGCCCTCTGTTTCAGCCCCTTTGTTTCTCGCCCTCTGTTTCAGCCCCTCTGTTTCAGCCCCACTGTTTCTCGCCCTCTGTTTCAGCCCCTCTGTTTCTCGCCTTCTGTTTCAGCCCCTCTGATTCAGCCCCTCTGTTTCAGCCCCTCTGATTCAGCCCCTCTGTTTCAGCCCCTCTGTTTCAGCCCCTCTGTTTCATCCCCTCTGTTTCTCGCCCTCTGTTTCTCGCCCTCTGTTTCTCGCCCTCTGTTTCAGCCCCTCTGTTTTTCGCCCTCTGTTTCAGCCCCTCTGTTTCAGCCCCTCTGTTTCTCGCCCTCTGTTTCTGCCCCACTGTTTCTCGCCCTCTGTTTCCGCCCCTCTGTTTCTCGCACTCTGTTTCAGCCACTCTGTTCCAGCCCCTCTGATTCAGCCCCTCTGATTCAGCCCCACTCATTCAGCCCCTCTGTATCAGCCCCTCTGTTTCAGCCCCTCTGTTTCTCGGCCTCTGTTTCAGCCCCTCTGTTTTTCGCCCTCTTTTTCAGCCTTTCTGTTTCAGCCCGTCTGTTTCAGCCACTCTGTTTCTCGCACTCTGTTTCAGCCCCTCTGTTTCTCACCCTCTGTTTCAGCCCCTCTGATTCAGCCCCTCTGTTTCAGCCCCTCTGAATCAGCCCCTCTGATTCAGCCCCTCTGTTTCAGGCCTCTGTTTCAGCCCCTCTGTTTCTCGCCCTCTTTTTCAGCCCCTCTGTTTCTCGCCCTCTGTTTCAGCCCCTCTGTTTCAGCCGCTCTGTTTCAGCCCCTCTGTTTCTCGCCCTCTGTTTCAGCCCCTCTGTTTCTCGCCCCCTGTTTCAGCCCCTCTGTTTCTCGCCCTCTGTTTCAGCCTCTCTGTTTCTCGCTCTCTGTTTCTGCCCCTCTGTTTCATCCCCTCTGTTTCAGCCCCTCTATTTCAGCCCCTCTGTTTCAGCCCCTCTGTTTCAGCCCCTCTGATTCAGCCCCTCTGTTTCAGCCACTCTGAATCAGCCCCTCTGATTCAGCCCTTCTGTTTCAGCCGCTCTGTTTCAGCCCCTCTGTTTCTCGCCCTCTGTTTCAGCCCCTCTGTTTCAGAAGCTCTGTTTCAGCCCCTCTGTTTCTCGCCCTCTGTTTCAGCCCCTCTGATTCAGCCCCTCTGTTTCAGCCCCTCTGTTTCTCCCCCTCTGATTCAGCCCCTCTGATTCAGCCCCACTCCTTCAGCCCCTCTGTTTCAGCCCCTCTGTTTCAGCCGCTCTGTTTCAGACACTCTGTTTCTCGCCCTCTGTTTCTGCCCCACTGTTTCTCGCCCACTGTTTCAGCCCCTCTGATTCAGCCCCTCTGTTTCAGCCCCTCTGAATCAGCCCCTCTAATTCAGCCCCTCTGTTTCAGCCCCTCTGTATCAGCCCCTCTGTTTCTCGCCCTCTTTTTCAGCGCCTCTGTTTCTCGCCCTCTGTTTCAGCCCCTCTATTTCAGAAGCTCTGTTTCAGCCCCTCTGTTTCTCGCCCTCTGTTTCAGCCCCTCTGTTTCTCGCCCTCTGTTTCAGCCTCTCTGTTTCTCGCCCTCTGTTTCAGCCCCTCTGTTTCATCCCCTCTGTTTCAGCCCCTCTGTTTCAGCCCCTCTGTTTCTCGCCCTCTGTTTCAGCCCCGCTGTTTCTCGCCGTCTGTTTCAGCCCCTCTGTTTCTCGCCCTCTGTTTCAGCTCCTCTGATTCAGCCCCTCTGTTTCAGCCCCTCTGATTCAGCCCCTCTGTTTCAGCCCCTCTATTTCAGCCCCTCTGTTTCAGCCGCTCTGTTTCATCCCCTCTGTTTCTCGCCCTCTGTTTCTCACACTCTGATTCTCGCCCTCTGTTTCAGCCCCTATGTTTCTCGCCCTATGTTTCAGCCCCTCTGTTTCAGCCCCTCTGTTTCAGCCCCTCTGTTTCTCGCCCTCTGTTTCAGCCCCTCTGTTTTTCGCCCTCTGTTTCAGCCCCTCTGTTTCAGCCCCTCTGTTTCTCGCCCTCTGTTTCTGCCCCACTGTTTCTCGCCCTCTGTTTCCGCCCCTCTGTTTCTCGCACTCTGTTTCAGCCACTCTGTTTCAGCCCCTCTGATTCAGCCCCTCTGATTCAGCCCCACTCATTCAGCCCCTCTGTATCAGCCCCTCTGTTTCAGCCCCTCTGTTTCTCGGCCTCTGTTTCAGCCCCTCTGTTTTTCGCCCTCTTTTTCAGCCTTTCTGTTTCAGCCCGTCTGTTTCAGCCACTCTGTTTCTCGCACTCTGTTTCAGCCCCTCTGTTTCTCACCCTCTGTTTCAGCCCCTCTGATTCAGCCCCTCTGTTTCAGCCCCTCTGAATCAGCCCCTCTGATTCAGCCCCTCTGTTTCAGGCCTCTGTTTCAGCCCCTCTGTTTCTCGCCCTCTTTTTCAGCCCCTCTGTTTCTCGCCCTCTGTTTCAGCCCCTCTGTTTCAGCCGCTCTGTTTCAGCCCCTCTGTTTCTCGCCCTCTGTTTCAGCCCCTCTGTTTCTCGCCCCCTGTTTCAGCCCCTCTGTTTCTCGCCCTCTGTTTCAGCCTCTCTGTTTCTCGCTCTCTGTTTCTGCCCCTCTGTTTCATCCCCTCTGTTTCAGCCCCTCTATTTCAGCCCCTCTGTTTCAGCCCCTCTGTTTCAGCCCCTCTGATTCAGCCCCTCTGTTTCAGCCACTCTGAATCAGCCCCTCTGATTCAGCCCTTCTGTTTCAGCCGCTCTGTTTCAGCCCCTCTGTTTCTCGCCCTCTGTTTCAGCCCCTCTGTTTCAGAAGCTCTGTTTCAGCCCCTCTGTTTCTCGCCCTCTGTTTCAGCCCCTCTGATTCAGCCCCTCTGTTTCAGCCCCTCTGTTTCTCCCACTCTGATTCAGCCCCTCTGATTCAGCCCCACTCCTTCAGCCCCTCTGTTTCAGCCCCTCTGTTTCAGCCGCTCTGTTTCAGACACTCTGTTTCTCGCCCTCTGTTTCAGCCCCACTGTTTCTCGCCCACTGTTTCAGCCCCTCTGATTCAGCCCCTCTGTTTCAGCCCCTCTGAATCAGCCCCTCTAATTCAGCCCCTCTGTTTCAGCCCCTCTGTATCAGCCCCTCTGTTTCTCGCCCTCTTTTTCAGCGCCTCTGTTTCTCGCCCTCTGTTTCAGCCCCTCTATTTCAGAAGCTCTGTTTCAGCCCCTCTGTTTCTCGCCCTCTGTTTCAGCCCCTCTGTTTCTCGCCCTCTGTTTCAGCCTCTCTGTTTCTCGCCCTCTGTTTCAGCCCCTCTGTTTCATCCCCTCTGTTTCAGCACCTCTGTTTCAGCCCCTCTGTTTCTCGCCCTCTGTTTCAGCCCCGCTGTTTCTCGCCGTCTGTTTCAGCCCCTCTGTTTCTCGCCCTCTGTTTCAGCTCCTCTGATTCAGCCCCTCTGTTTCAGCCCCTCTGATTCAGCCCCTCTGTTTCAGCCCCTCTATTTCAGCCCCTCTGTTTCAGCCGCTCTGTTTCATCCCCTCTGTTTCTCGCCCTCTGTTTCTCACACTCTGATTCTCGCCCTCTGTTTCAGCCCCTATGTTTCTCGCCCTATGTTTCAGCCCCTCTGTTTCAGCCCCTCTGTTTCAGCCCCTCTGTTTCTCACCCTCTGTTTCAGCCCCTCTGATTCAGCCCCTCTGATTCAGCCCCACTCATTCAGCCCTTCTGTTTCAGCCCCTTTGTTTCTCGCCCTCTGTTTCAGCCCCTCTGTTTCTCGCCCTCTGTTTCAGCCCCTCTGTTTCAGCCCATCTGTTTCAGCCCGTTTGTTTCAGCCACTCTGTTACTCGCACTCTGTTTCAGCCCCTCTGTTACTAACCCTCTGTTTCAGCCCCTCTGATTCAGCCCCTCTGTTTCAGCCCCTCTGAATCAGCCCCTCTGATTCAGCCCCTCTGTTTCAGCCCCTCTGTTTCAGCCCCTCTGTTTCTCACCCTCTTTTTCAGCCCCTCTGTTTCTCGCCCTCTGTTTCAGCCCCTCTGTTTCAGCCGCTCTGTTTCAGCCCCTCTGTTTCTCGCCCTCTGTTTCAGCCCCTCTGTTTCTCGCCCCCTGTTTCAGCCCCTCTGTTTCTCGCCCTCTGTTTCAGCCTCTCTGTTTCTCGCTCTCTGTTTCAGCCCCTCTGTTTCATCCCCTCTGTTTCAGCCCCTCTATTTCAGCCCCTCTGTTTCAGCCCCTCTGTTTCAGCCCCTCTGATTCAGCCCCTCTGTTTCAGCCACTCTGAATCAGCCCCTCTGATTCAGCCCCTCTGTTTCAGCCCCTCTGTTTCAGCCCCTCTGTTTCTCGCCCTCTTTTTCAGCCCCTCTGTTTCTCGCCCTCTGTTTCAGCCCGTCTGATTCAGCCCCTCTGTTTCAGCCCCTCTGTTTCTCCCCCTCTGTTCCAGCCCCTCTGTTTCTGCCCCTCTCTTTCAGCCACTCTGTTTCAGCCCCTCTGATTCAGCCCCTCTGATTCAGCCCCACTCATTCAGCCCCTCTGTTTCAGCCCCTCTGTTTCAGCCCCTCTGTTTCTCGGCCTCTGTTTCAGCCCCTCTGTTTTTCGCCCTCTTTTTCAGCCCCTCTGTTTCAGCCCGTCTGTTTCAGACACTCTGTTTCTCGCCCTCTGTTTCAGCCTCTCTGTTTCTCGCTCTCTGTTTCAGCCCCTCTGTTTCATCCCCTCTGTTTCAGCCCCTCTGTTTCAGCCCCTCTGATTCAGCCCCTCTGTTTCAGCCACTCTGAATCAGCCCCTCTGATTCAGCCCCTCTGTTTCAGCCCCTCTGTTTCATCCCCTCTGTTTCTCGCCCTCTTTTTCAGCCCCTCTGTTTCTCGCCCTCTGTTTCAGCCCCTCTGATTCAGCCCCTCTGTTTCAGCCCCTCTGTTTCTCCCCCTCTGTTCCAGCCCCTCTGTTTCTGCCCCTCTCTTTCAGCCACTCTGTTTCAGCCCCTCTGATTCAGCCCCTCTGATTCAACCCCACTCATTCAGCCCCTCTGTTTCAGCCCCTCTGTTTCAGCCCCTCTGTTTCTCGGCCTCTGTTTCAGCCCCTCTGTTTTTCGCCCTCTTTTTCAGCCCCTCTGTTTCAGCCCGTCTGTTTCAGACACTCTGTTTCTCGCCCTCTGTTTCAGCCCCACTGTTTCTCGCCCACTGTTTCAGACCCTCTGATTCAGACCCTCTGTTTCAGCCCCTCTGAATCAGCCCCTCTGATTCAGCCCCTCTGTTTCAGCCCCTCTGTTTCAGCCCCTCTGTTTCTCGCCCTCTTTTTCAGCGCCTCTGTTTCTCGCCCTCTGTTTCAGCCCCTCTGTTTCAGCCGCTCTGTTTCAGCCCCTCTGTTTCTCGCCCTCTGTTTCAGCCCCTCTGTTTCTCGCCCTCTGTTTCAGCCTCTCTGTTTCTCGCCCTCTGTTTCAGCCCCTCTGTTTCATCCCCTCTGTTTCAGCCCCTCTGTTTCAGCCCCTCTGTTTCTCGCCCTCTGTTTCAGCCCCTCTGTTTCTCGCCGTCTGTTTCAGCCCCTCTGTTTCTCGCCCTCTGTTTCAGCTCCTCTGATTCAGCCCCACTGTTTCAGCCCCTCTGATTCAGCCCCTCTGTTTCAGCCCCTCTATTTCAGCACCTCTGTTTCAGCCGCTCTGTTTCATCCCCTCTGTTTCTCGCCCTCTGTTTCTCACCCTCTGATTCTCGCCCTCTGTTTCAGCCCCTATGTTTCTAGCCCTCTGTTTCAGCCCCACTGTTTCAGCACCTCTGTTTCAGGCCCTCTGTTTCTCACCCTCTGTTTCAGCCCCACTCATTCAGCCCTTCTGTTTCAGCCCCTTTGTTTCTCGCCCTCTGTTTCAGCCCCTCTGTTTCTCGCCCTCTGTTTCAGCCCCTCTGTTTCAGCCCCTCTGTTTCAGTCCCTCTGTTTCTCGCCCACTGTTTCTCGCCCTCGGTTTCAGCCCCTCTGTTTCTCGCCCTCTGTTTCAGCCCCACTGTTTCTCGCCCTCTGTTTCAGCCCCTCTGTTTCAGCCGCTCTGTTTCAGCCCCTCTGTTTCAGCCCCTCTGTTTCTCGCCCTCTGTTTCAGCCCCTCTGTTTCTCGCCCTCTGATTCAGCCTCTCTGTTTCTCACACTCTCTTTCAGCCCCTCTGTTTCGCCCCTCTGTTTCAGCCCCTCTGTTTCAGCCCCTCTGTTTCAGCCCCTCTGTTTCTCGCCCTCTGTTTCAGCCCCTCTGTTTCTCGACCTCTGTATCAGCCCCTCTGTTTCGGTCCTTCTGTTTCAGCCCCTCTGTTTCAGCCCCTCTGTTTCTCGCCCTCTGTTTCTCGCCCTCTGTTACTCCCCCTCTGTTTCAGCCCCTCTGATTCAGCCCCACTGATTCAACCCCTCTGTTTCTCGCCCTGTGTTTCAGCCCCTCTGTTTCAGCCCCTCTATTTCTCGCCCTCTGTTTCAGCCCCTCTGTTTCTCACCCTCTGTTTCAGCCTCTCTGTTTCTCGCCCTCTGTTTCAGCCCCTCTGTTTCAGCCCCTCTGTTTCAGCCCCTCTGTTTCAGCCCCTCTGTTTCTCGCCCTCTGTTTCAGCCCCTCTGTTTCTCGCCCTCTTTATCAGCCCCTCTGTTTCAGCCCCTGTGTTTCAGCCCCACTGTTTCTCGCCCTCTATTTCTCTCCCTCTGTTTCAGCCCCTGTGATTCAGCCCCTCTGATTCAGCCCCTCTGATTCAGCCCCTCTGTTTCTCGCCATCTGTTTCAGCCCCTCTGTTTCAGCTCTTTGTTTCAGCCCCTGTGTTTCAGCCCCTCTGTTTATCGCCCTCTGTTTCAGCCACTCTATTTCTCGCCCTCTGTTTCAGCCCCTCTGTTTCAGCCCCTCTGTTTCTCGCGCTCTGTTTCACCCCCTCTGTTTCTCGCCCTCTGCTTCAGCCCCTCTGTTTTTCGCCCTCTGTTTCAGCCCCTGTGTTTAAACCCCTCTGATTCAGTCCCTCTTTTTCTCGCCCTCTGTTTCAGCCCCTCTGTTTCTCGCCCTCTGTTTCAGCCCCTCTGTTTCTCGCCCTCTGTTCCAGCCCCTCTGTTTCAGCCCCTCTGTTTCTGCCCCTCTGATTCAGCCTCTCTGTTTCTCGCCCTCTGTTTCAGCCCCTCTGTTTCTCGCCCTCTGTTTCAGCCCCTCAGATTCAGCCCCTCTCTTTCAGCCCCTCTGATTCAGCCCCTCTGTTTCAGTCCCTCTGTTTCTGCCCCTCTGTTTCAGCCCGTCTGTTTCTCGCCCTCTGTTTCAGCCCCTCTCTTTCTCGCCCTCTGTTTCAGGCTCTCTGTTTCAGCCCGTCTGTTTCAGCCCCTCTGTTTCTCCCCCTCTGTTTCAGCCCCTCTTTTTCTCGCCCTCTGTTTCAGCCCCTCTGATTCAGCCCCTCTCTTTCAGCCCCTCTAATTCAGCCCCTCTGTTTCAGCCCCTCTGTTTCAGCCCCTCTGTTTCAGCCCCTCTGTTTCAGCCCGTCTGTTTCTTACCCTCTGTTTCAGCCCCACTGTTTCTCGCCCTCTGTTTCAGGCTCTCTGTTTCAGCCCGTCTGTTTCAGCCCCTCTGTTTCTCGCCCTCTTTTTCTCGCCCACTGTTTCTGCCCGTTTGTTTCTCGCCCTCTGTTTCAGCCCCTCTGTTTCAGCCCATCTGATTCAGCCCCTCTGATTCAGCCCCTCTGTTTCTCGTCCTCTGTTTCAGCCCCTCTGTTTCAGCCCCTCTGTTTCAGCCCCTCTGTTTCTCGCCCTCTGTTTCAGCCACACTGTTTCTCGGCCTCTGTTTCAGCCCCTCTGTTTCTCGCCCTATGTTTCAGCCCCTCTGTTTCAGCCCCTCTGTTTCAGCTCCTCTGTTTCTCGCCCTCTGTTTCAGCCCCTCTGTTTCTCACCCTCTGTTTCAGCCCCTCTGTTTCAGCCCCTCTGTTTCAGCCCCACTGTTTCTCGCCCTCTGTTTCAGCCGCTCTGTTTCAGCCGCTCTGTTTCAGCCCCTCTGTTTCATCCCCTCTATTTCTCGCCCTCTGTTTCAGCCCCTCTGTTTCTCGCCTTCTGTTTCAGCCCCTCTGATTAGCCCCTCTGTTTCAGCCCCTCTGATTCAGCCCCTCTGTTTCAGCCCCTCTGTTTCAGCCCCTCTGTTTCTGCCTCTCTGTTTCATCCCCTCTGTTTCTCGCCCTCTGTTTCTCACCCTCTGTTTCTCGCCCTCTGTTTCAGCCCCTCTGTTTTTCGCCCTCTGTTTCAGCCCCTCTGTTTCAGCCCCTCTGTTTCTCGCCCTCTGTTTCTGCCCCTCTGTTTCTCGCCCTCTGTTTCAGCCCCTTTGTTTCTCGCCCTCTCTTTCAGCCCCTCTGATTCAGCCCCTCTGTTTCAGCTCCTCTGTTTCTCCCCCTCTGTTCCAGCCCCTCTGTTTCTGCCCCTCTCTTTCAGCCACTCTGTTTCAGCCCCTCTGATTCAGCCCCTCTGTTTCAGCCCCTCTGATTCAGCCCCTCTGTTTCAGCCACTCTGAATCAGCCCCTCTGATTCAGCCCCTCTGTTTCAGCCCCTCTGTTTCAGCCCCTCTGTTTCTCGCCCTCTTTTTCAGCCCCTCTGTTTCTCGCCCTCTGTTTCAGCCCCTCTGATTCAGCCCCTCTGTTTCAGCCCCTCTGTTTCTCCCCCTCTGTTCCAGCCCCTCTGTTTCTGCCCCTCTCTTTCAGCCACTCTGTTTCAGCCCCTCTGATTCAGCCCCTCTGATTCAACCCCACTCATTCAGCCCCTCTGTTTCAGCCCCTCTGTTTCAGCCCCTCTGTTTCTCGGCCTCTGTTTCAGCCCCTCTGTTTTTCGCCCTCTTTTTCAGCCCCTCTGTTTCAGCCCGTCTGTTTCAGACACTCTGTTTCTCGCCCTCTGTTTCAGCCCCACTGTTTCTCGCCCACTGTTTCAGACCCTCTGATTCAGACCCTCTGTTTCAGCCCCTCTGAATCAGCCCCTCTGATTCAGCCCCTCTGTTTCAGCCCCTCTGTTTCAGCCCCTCTGTTTCTCGCCCTCTTTTTCAGCGCCTCTGTTTCTCGCCCTCTGTTTCAGCCCCTCTGTTTCAGCCGCTCTGTTTCAGCCCCTCTGTTTCTCGCCCTCTGTTTCAGCCCCTCTGTTTCTCGCCCTCTGTTTCAGCCTCTCTGTTTCTCGCCCTCTGTTTCAGCCCCTCTGTTTCATCCCCTCTGTTTCAGCCCCTCTGTTTCAGCCCCTCTGTTTCTCGCCCTCTGTTTCAGCCCCTCTGTTTCTCGCCGTCTGTTTCAGCCCCTCTGTTTCTCGCCCTCTGTTTCAGCTCCTCTGATTCAGCCCCACTGTTTCAGCCCCTCTGATTCAGCCCCTCTGTTTCAGCCCCTCTATTTCAGCACCTCTGTTTCAGCCGCTCTGTTTCATCCCCTCTGTTTCTCGCCCTCTGTTTCTCACCCTCTGATTCTCGCCCTCTGTTTCAGCCCCTATGTTTCTAGCCCTCTGTTTCAGCCCCACTGTTTCAGCACCTCTGTTTCAGGCCCTCTGTTTCTCACCCTCTGTTTCAGCCCCACTCATTCAGCCCTTCTGTTTCAGCCCCTTTGTTTCTCGCCCTCTGTTTCAGCCCCTCTGTTTCTCGCCCTCTGTTTCAGCCCCTCTGTTTCAGCCCCTCTGTTTCAGTCCCTCTGTTTCTCGCCCACTGTTTCTCGCCCTCGGTTTCAGCCCCTCTGTTTCTCGCCCTCTGTTTCAGCCCCACTGTTTCTCGCCCTCTGTTTCAGCCCCTCTGTTTCAGCCGCTCTGTTTCAGCCCCTCTGTTTCAGCCCCTCTGTTTCTCGCCCTCTGTTTCAGCCCCTCTGTTTCTCGCCCTCTGATTCAGCCTCTCTGTTTCTCACACTCTCTTTCAGCCCCTCTGTTTCGCCCCTCTGTTTCAGCCCCTCTGTTTCAGCCCCTCTGTTTCAGCCCCTCTGTTTCTCGCCCTCTGTTTCAGCCCCTCTGTTTCTCGACCTCTGTATCAGCCCCTCTGTTTCGGTCCTTCTGTTTCAGCCCCTCTGTTTCAGCCCCTCTGTTTCTCGCCCTCTGTTTCTCGCCCTCTGTTACTCCCCCTCTGTTTCAGCCCCTCTGATTCAGCCCCACTGATTCAACCCCTCTGTTTCTCGCCCTGTGTTTCAGCCCCTCTGTTTCAGCCCCTCTATTTCTCGCCCTCTGTTTCAGCCCCTCTGTTTCTCACCCTCTGTTTCAGCCTCTCTGTTTCTCGCCCTCTGTTTCAGCCCCTCTGTTTCAGCCCCTCTGTTTCAGCCCCTCTGTTTCAGCCCCTCTGTTTCTCGCCCTCTGTTTCAGCCCCTCTGTTTCTCGCCCTCTTTATCAGCCCCTCTGTTTCAGCCCCTGTGTTTCAGCCCCACTGTTTCTCGCCCTCTATTTCTCTCCCTCTGTTTCAGCCCCTGTGATTCAGCCCCTCTGATTCAGCCCCTCTGATTCAGCCCCTCTGTTTCTCGCCATCTGTTTCAGCCCCTCTGTTTCAGCTCTTCTGTTTCAGCCCCTGTGTTTCAGCCCCTCTGTTTATCGCCCTCTGTTTCAGCCACTCTATTTCTCGCCCTCTGTTTCAGCCCTTCTGTTTCAGCCCCTCTGTTTCAGCCCCTCTGTTTCTCGCGCTCTGTTTCACCCCCTCTGTTTCTCGCCCTCTGCTTCAGCCCCTCTGTTTCTCCCCCTCTGTTTCAGCCCCTCTTTTTCTCGCCCTCTGTTTCAGCCCCTCTGATTCAGCCCCTCTCTTTCAGCCCCTCTAATTCAGCCCCTCTGTTTCAGCCCCTCTGTTTCAGCCCCTCTGTTTCAGCCCCTCTGTTTCAGCCCGTCTGTTTCTTACCCTCTGTTTCAGCCCCTCTGTTTCTCGCCCTCTGTTTCAGGCTCTCTGTTTCAGCCCGTCTGTTTCAGCCCCTCTGTTTCTCGCCCTCTTTTTCTCGCCCACTGTTTCTGCCCGTTTGTTTCTCGCCCTCTGTTTCAGCCCCTCTGTTTCAGCCCATCTGATTCAGCCCCTCTGATTCAGCCCCTCTGTTTCTCGTCCTCTGTTTCAGCCCCTCTGTTTCAGCCCCTCTGTTTCAGCCCCTCTGTTTCTCGCCCTCTGTTTCAGCCACACTGTTTCTCGGCCTCTGTTTCAGCCCCTCTGTTTCTCGCCCTATGTTTCAGCCCCTCTGTTTCAGCCCCTCTGTTTCAGCTCCTCTGTGTCTCGCCCTCTGTTTCAGCCCCTCTGTTTCTCGCCCTCTGTTTCAGCCCCTCTGTTTCAGCCCCTCTGTTTCAGCCCCACTGTTTCTCGCCCTCTGTTTCAGCCGCTCTGTTTCAGCCGCTCTGTTTCAGCCCCTCTGTTTCATCCCCTCTATTTCTCGCCCTCTGTTTCAGCCCCTCTGTTTCTCGCCTTCTGTTTCAGCCCCTCTGATTAGCCCCTCTGTTTCAGCCCCTCTGATTCAGCCCCTCTGTTTCAGCCCCTCTGTTTCAGCCCCTCTGTTTCTGCCTCTCTGTTTCATCCCCTCTGTTTCTCGCCCTCTGTTTCTCACCCTCTGTTTCTCGCCCTCTGTTTCAGCCCCTCTGTTTTTCGCCCTCTGTTTCAGCCCCTCTGTTTCAGCCCCTCTGTTTCTCGCCCTCTGTTTCTGCCCCTCTGTTTCTCGCCCTCTGTTTCAGCCCCTTTGTTTCTCGCCCTCTCTTTCAGCCCCTCTGATTCAGCCCCTCTGTTTCAGCCCCTCTGTTTCTCCCCCTCTGTTCCAGCCCCTCTGTTTCTGCCCCTCTCTTTCAGCCACTCTGTTTCAGCCCCTCTGATTCAGGCCCTCTGATTCAGCCCCACTCATTCAGCCCCTCTGTTTCAGCGCCTCTGTTTCAGCCCCTCTGTTTCTCGGCCTCTGTTTCTGCACCTCTGTTTCAGCCACTCTGTTTCAGCCCCTCTGATTCAGCCCTTCTGATTCAGCCCCACTCATTCAGCCCCTCTGTTTCAGCCCCTCTGTTTCAGCCCCTCTGTTTCTCGGCCTCTGTTTCAGCCACTCTGTTTCTCGCCCTCTGTTTCAGCCCCTCTGTTTCTCACTCTCTGTTTCAGCCCCTCTGATTCAGCCCCTCTGTTTCAGCCCCTCTGTTTCAGCCCCTCTGTTTCTCGCCCTCTGTTTCAGCCCCTCTGTTTCAGCCGCTCTGTTTCAGCCCCTCTGTTTCTCGCCCTCTGTTTCAGCCTCTCTGTTTCTCGCCCTCTGTTTCAGCCCCTCAGTTTCTCGCCCTCTGTTTCAGCCTCTCTGTTTCTCGCTCTTTGTTTCAGCCCCTCTGTTTCTTCCCCTCTGTTTCAGCCCCTCTATTTCAGCCCCTCTGTTTCAGCCCCTCTGTTTCAGCCCCTCTGATTCAGCCCCTCTGTTTAAGCCCCTCTGAATCAGCCCCTCTGATTCAGCCCCTCTGTTTCAGCCCCTCTGTGTCAGCCCCCCTGTTTCTCGCCTTCTTTTTCAGCCCCTCTGTTTCTCGCCCTCTGTTTCAGCCTCTCTGTTTCTCGCCCTCTGTTTCAGCCACTCTGATTCAGCCCCTGTGTTTCAGCCCCTCTGTTTCTCCCCCTCTGTTCCAGCCCCTCTGTTTCTGACCCTCTCTTTCAGCCACTCTGTTTCAGCCCCTCTGATTCAGCCCCTCTGATTCAGCCCCACTCATTCAGCCCCTCTGTTTCAGCCCCTCTGTTTCAGCCCCTCTGTTCCTCGGCCTCTGTTTCAGCCCCTCTGTTTTTCGCCCTCTTTTTCAGCACCTCTGTTTCAGCCCGTCTGTTTCAGCCACTCTGTTTCTCGCCCTCTGTTTCAGCCCCTCTGTTTCTCGCTCTCTGTTTCAGCCCCTCTGATTCAGCCCCTCTGTTTCAGCCCCTCTGAATCAGCCCCTCTGATTCAGCCCCTCTGTTTCAGCCCCTCTGTTTCAGCCCCTCTGTTTCTCGCCCTCTGTGTCAGCCCCCCTGTTTCTCGCCCTCTTTTTCAGCCCCTCTGTTTCTCGCCCTCTATTTCAGCCCCTCTGTTTCTCGCCCTCTGTTTCAGCCCCTCTGATTCAGCCCCACTGTTTCTCCCCCTCTGTTCCAGCCCCTCTGTTTCTGCCCCTCTCTTTCAGCCACTCTGTTTCAGCCCCTCTGATTCAGCACCTCTGATTCAGCCCCACTCATTCAGCCCCTCTGTTTCAGCCCCTCTGTTTCAGCCCCTCTGTTCCTCGGCCTCTGTTTCAGCCCCTCTGTTTCTCGCCTTCTGTTTCAGCCCCTCTGATTAAGCCCCTCTGTTTCAGCCCCTCTGATTCAGCCCCTCTGTTTCAGCCCCTCTGTTTCAGCCCCTCTGTTTCAGCCCCTCTGTTTCAGCCCCTCTGTTTCTCGGACTCTGTTTCTGCCCCTCTGTATCAGCCACTCTGTTTCAGCCCCTCTGATTCAGCCCCTCTGATTCAGCCCCACTCATTCAGCCCCTCTGTTTCAGCCCCTCTCTTTCAGCCCCTCTGTTTCTCGGCCTCTGTTTCAGCCCCTCTGTTTCTCACTCTCTGTTTCAGCCCCTCTGATTCAGCCCCTCTGTTTCAGCCCCTCTGTTTCAGCCCCTCTGTTTCTCGCCCTCTTTTTCAGCCCCTCTGTTTCTAGCCCTCTGTTTCAGCCCCTCTGTTTCAGCCGCTCTGTTTCAGCCCCTCTGTTTCTCGCCCTCTGTTTCAGCCCCTCTGTTTCTCGCCCTCTGTTTCAGCCCCTCTGTTTCTCGCCCTCTGTTTCAGCCTCTCTGTTTCTCGCTCTCTGTTTCAGCCCCTCTGTTTCTTCCCCTCTGTTTCAGCCCCTCTATTTCAGCCCCTCTGTTTCAGCCCGTCTGTTTCAGCCCCTCTGATTCAGCCCCTCTGTTTCAGCCCCTCTGAATCAGCCCCTCTGATTCAGCCCCTCTGTTTCAGCCCCTCTGTGTCAGCCCCCCTGTTTCTCGCCCTCTTTTTCAGCCCCTCTGTTTCTCGCCCTCTGTTTCAGCCCCTCTGTTTCTCGCCCTCTGTTTCAGCCCCTCTGATTCAGCCCCTCTGTTTCAGCCCCTCTGTTTCTCCCCCTCTGTTCCAGCCCTCTGTTTCTGACCCTCTCTTTCAGCCACTCTGTTTCAGCCCCTCTGATTCAGCCCCTCTGATTCAGCCCCACTCATTCAGCCCCTCTGTTTCAGCCCCTGTGTTTCAGCCCCTCTGTTCCTCGGCCTCTGTCTCAGCCCCTCTGTTTTTCGCCCTCTTTTTCAGCCCCTCTGTTTCAGCCCATCTGTTTCAGCCACTCTGTTTCTCGCCCTCTGTTTCAGCCCCTCTGATTCAGCCCCTCTGTTTCAGCCCCTCTGTTTCTCCCCCTCTGTTCCAGCCCCTCTGTTTCTGACCCTCTCTTTCAGCCACTCTGTTTCAGCCCCTCTGATTCAGCCCCTCTGATTCAGCCCCACTCATTCAGCCCCTCTGTTTCAGCCCCTGTGTTTCAGCCCCTCTGTTCCTCGGCCTCTGTCTCAGCCCCTCTGTTTTTCGCCCTCTTTTTCAGCCCCTCTGTTTCAGCCCCTCTGATTCAGCCCCTCTGTTTCAGCCCCTCTGAATCAGCCCCTCTGATTCAGCCCCTCTGTTTCAGCCCCTCTGTTTCAGCCCCTCTGTTTCTCGCCCTCTTTATCAGCGCCTCTGTTTCTCGCCCTCTGTTTCAGCCCCTCTGTTTCAGCCGCTCTGTTTCAGCCCCTCTGTTTCTCGCCATCTGTTTCAGCCCATCTGTTTCTCGTCCTCTGTTTCAGCCCCTCTGATTCAGCCCCTCTCTTTCAGCCCCTCTGATTCAGCCCCTCTGCTTCAGCCCCTCTGTTTCAGCCTCTCTGTTTCAGCCCCTCTGTTTCAGCCCGTCTGTTTCAGCCCCTCTGTTTCAGCCCCTCTGTTTCTCGCCCTCTGTTTCAGCCCCTCTGTTTCTCGCCCTCGGTTTCAGCCCCTCTGTTTCTCGCCGTCTGTTTCAGCCCCTCTGTTTCTCGCCCTCTGTTTCAGGCTCTCTGTTTCAGCCCCTCTGTTTCAGCCCCTCTGTTTCAGCCCCTCTGTTTCTCGCCCTCTGTTTCAGCCCCTCTGTTTCTCGCCCTCGGTTTCAGCCCCTCTGTTTCTCGCCGTCTGTTTCAGCCCCTCTGTTTCAGCCCCTCTGTTTCAGCCCCTCTGTTCCAGCCCGTCTCTTTCTCGCCCTCTGTTTCAGCCCCTCTGTTTCTCGCCCTCTGTTTCAGCCCATCTGTTTCTCGACTCTGTTTCAGCCTCTCTGTTTCTCGCCCTCTGTTTCAGCCCCTCTGTTTCAGCCCCTCTGTTTCTCACCCTCTGCTTCAGCCCCTCTGTTTCTCGCCCTCTGTTTCAGCCCCTCTGATTCAGCCCCTCTCTTTCAGCCCCTCTGATTCAGCCCCTCTGTTTCAGCCCCTCTGTTTCAGCCCCTCTGTTTCAGCCCCTCTGGTTCAGCCCCTCTGTTTCTCGCCCTCTGTTTCAGGCTCTCTGTTTCAGCCCGTCTGTTTCAGCCCCTCTGTTTCAGCCCCTCTGTTTCTCGCCCTCTGTTTCTCGCCCGCTGTTTCAGCCCGTTTGTTTCTCGCTCTCTGTTTCAGCCCCTCTGTTTCAGCCCCTCTGATTCAGCCCCTCTGATTCAGCCCCTCTGTTTCAGCCCCTCTGTTTCAGCCCCTCTGTTTCTCGCCCTCTTTTTCAGCCTTTCTGTTTCAGCCCGTCTGTTTCAGCCACTCTGTTTCTCGCACTCTGTTTCAGCCCCTCTGTTTCTCACCCTCTGTTTCAGCCCCTCTGATTCAGCCCCTCTGTTTCAGCCCCTCTGAATCAGCCCCTCTGATTCAGCCCCTCTGTTTCAGCCCCTCTGTTTCAGCCCCTCTGTTTCTCGCCCTCTTTTTCAGCCCCTCTGTTTCTCGCCCCCTGTTTCAGCCCCTCTGTTTCAACCGCTCTGTTTCAGCCCCTCTGTTTCTCGCCCTCTGTTTCAGCCCCTCTGTTTCTCGCCCCCTGTTTCAGCCCCTCTGTTTCTCGCCCTCTGTTTCAGCCTCTCTGTTTCTTGCTCTCTGTTTCTGCCCCTCTGTTTCATCCCCTCTGTTTCAGCCCCTCTATTTCAGCCCCTCTGTTTCAGCCCCTCTGTTTCAGCCCCTCTGATTCAGCCCCTCTGTTTCAGCCACTCTGAATCAGCCCCTCTGATTCAGCCGTTCTGTTTCAGCCGCTCTGTTTCAGCCCCTCTGTTTCTCGCCCTCTTTTTCAGCCCCTCTGTTTCTCGCCCTCTGTTTCAGCCCCTCTGTTTCTCGCCCTCTGTTTCAGCCCCTCTGATACAGCCCGTCTGTTTCAGCCCCTCTGTTTCTCCCCCTCTGTTCCAGCCCCTCTGTTTCTGCCCCTCTCTTTCAGCAACTCTGTTTCAGCCCCTCTGATTCAGCCCCTCTGATTCAGCCCCACTCATTCAGCCCCTCTGTTTCAGCCCCTCTGTTTCAGCCGCTCTGTTTCAGACACTCTGTTTCTCGCCCTCTGTTTCAGCCCCACTGTTTCTCGCCCACTGTTTCAGCCCCTCTGATTCAGCCCCTCTGTTTCAGCCCCTCTGAATCAGCCCCTCTGATTCAGCCCCTCTGTTTCAGCCCCTCTGTTTCAGCCCCTCTGTTTCTCGCCCTCTTTTTCAGCGCCTCTGTTTCTCGCCCTCTGTTTCAGCCCCTCTGTTTCAGAAGCTCTGTTTCAGCCCCTCTGTTTCTCGCCCTCTGTTTCAGCCCCTCTGTTTCTCGCCCTCTGTTTCAGCCTCTCTGTTTCTCGCCCTCTGTTTCAGCCCCTCTGTTTCATCCCCTCTGTTTCAGCCCCTCTGTTTCAGCCCCTCTGTTTCTCGCCCTCTGTTTCAGCCCCTCTGTTTCTCGCCGTCTGTTTCAGCCCCTCTGTTTCTCGCCCTCTGTTTCAGCTCCTCTGATTCAGCCCCTCTGTTTCAGCCCCTCTGATTCAGCCCCTCTGTTTCAACCCCTCTATTTCAGCCCCTCTGTTTCAGCCGCTCTGTTTCATCCCCTCTGTTTCTCGCCCTCTGTTTCTCACCCTCTGATTCTCGCCCTCTGTTTCAGCCCCTATGTTTCTCGCCCTATGTTTCAGCCCCTCTGTTTCAGCCCCTCTGTTTCAGCCCCTCTGTTTCAGCCCCTCTGTTTCAGCCCCTCTGTTTCTCACCCTCTGTTTCAGCCCCTCTGATTCAGCCCCTCTGATTCAGCCCCACTCATACAGCCCTTCTGTTTCAGCCCCTTTGTTTCTCGCCCTCTGTTTCAGCCCCTCTGTTTCTCGCCCTCTGTTTCAGCCCCTCTGTTACTCACCCTCTGTTTCAGCCCCTCTGATTCAGCCCCTGTGTTTCAGCCCCTCTGAATCAGCCCCTCTGATTCAGCCCCTCTGTTTCAGCCCCTCTGTTTCTGCCCCTCTGTTTCTCGCTCTCTTTTTCAGCCCCTCTGTTTCTCGCCCTCTGTTTCAGCCCCTCTGTTTCTAGCCCCCTGTTTCAGCCCCTCTGTTTCTCGCCCCCTGTTTCAGCCTCTCTGTTTCTCGCTCTCTGTTTCAGCCCCTCTGTTTCATCCCCTCTGTTTCAGCCCCTCTATTTCTGCCCCTCTGTTTCAGCCCCTCTGTTTCAGCCCCTCTGATTCAGCCCCTCTGTTTCAGCCACTCTGAATCAGCCCCTCTGATTCAGCCCCTCTGTTTCAGCCCCTCTGTTTCAGCCCCTCTGTTTCTCGCCCTCTTTTTCAGCCCCTCTGTTTCTCGCCCTCTGTTTCAGCCCCTCTGAATCAGCCCCTCTGTTTCAGCCCCTCTGTTTCTCCCACTCTGTTCCAGCCCCTCTGTTTCTGCCCCTCTCTTTCAGCCACTCTGTTTCAGCCCCTCTGATTCAGCCCCTCTGATTCAGCCCCACTCATTCAGCCCCTCTGTTTCAGCCCCTCTGTTTCAGCCCCTCTGTTTCTCGGCCTCTGTTTCAGCCCCTCTGTTTTTCGCCCTCTTTTTCAGCCCCTCTGTTTCAGCCCGTCTGTTTCAGACACTCTGTTTCTCGCCCTCTGTTTCAGCCCCACTGTTTCTCGCCCACTGTTTCAGCCCCTCTGATTCAGCCCCTCTGTTTCAGCCCCTCTGAATCAGCCCCTCTGATTCAGCCCCTCTGTTTCAGCCCCTCTGTTTCAGCCCCTCTGTTTCTCGCCCTCTTTTTCAGCGCCTCTGTTTCTCGCCCTCTGTTTCAGCCCCTCTGTTTCAGTCGCTCTGTTTCAGCCCCTCTGTTTCTCGCCCTCAGTTTCAGCCCCTCTGTTTCTCGCCCTCTGTTTCAGCCTCTCTGTTTCTCGCCCTCTGTTTCAGCCCCTCTGTTTCATCCCCTCTGTTTCAGCCCCTCTGTTTCAGCCCCTCTGTTTCTCACCCTCTGTTTCAGCCCCTCTGTTTCTCGCCGTCTGTTTCAGCCCCTCTGTTTCTCGCCCCCTGTTTCAGCTCCTCTGATTCAGCCCCACTGTTTCAGCCCCTCTGATTCAGCCCTTCTGTTTCAGCCCCTCTATTTCAGCCCCTCTGTTTCAGCCGCTCTGTTTCATCCCCTCTGTTTCTCGCCCTCTGTTTCTCACCCTCTGATTCTCGCCCTCTGTTTCAGCCCCTATGTTTCTCGCCCTCTGTTTCAGCCCCACTGTTTCAGCCCCTCTGTTTCAGGCCCTCTGTTTCTCACCCTCTGTTTCAGCCCCTCTGATTCAGCCCCTCTGATTCAGCCCCACTCATTCAGCCCTTCTGTTTCAGCCCCTTTGTTTCTCGCCCTCTGTTTCAGCCCCTCTGTTTCTCGCCCTCTGTTTCAGCCCCTCTTTTTCAGCCCCTCTGTTTCAGTCCCTCTGTTTCTCGCCCTCGGTTTCAGCCCCTCTGTTTCTCGCCCTCTGTTTCAGCCCATCTGTTTCTCGCCCTCTGTTTCAGCCCCTCTGTTTCAGCCCCTCTGTTTCAGCCCCTCTGTTTCAGCCCCTCTGTTTCTCGCCCTCTGTTTCAGCCCCTCTGTTTCTCGCCCTCTGATTCAGCCTCTCTGTTTCTCACCCTCTCTTTCAGCCCCTCTGTTTCGCCCCTCTGTTTCAGCCCCTCTGTTTCAGCCCCTCTGTTTCTCGCCCTCTGTTTCAGCCCCTCTGTTCCTCGCCCTCTGTTTCAGCCCCTCTGTTTCTCGCCCTCTGTATCAGCCCCTCTTTTTCGGTCCTTCTGTTTCAGCCCCTCTGTTTCAGCCCCTCTGTTTCAGGCCCTCTGTTTCTCGCCCTCTGTTACTCCCCCTCTGTTTCAGCCCCCCTGTTTCAGCCCCTCTGATTCAGCCCCACTGATTCAACCCCTCTGTTTCTCGCCCTGTGTTTCAGCCCCTCTGTTTCAGCCCCTCTGTTTCAGCCCCTCTGTTTCAGCCCCTCTGTTTCTCGCCCTCTGTTTCAGCCCCTCTGTTTCTCGCCCTCTGTTTCAGCCTCTCTGTTTCTCGCCCTCTGTTTCAGCCCCTCTGTTTCAGCCCCTCTGTTTCAGCCCCTCTGTTTCAGCCCCTCTGTTTCTCGCCCTCTGTTTCAGCCCCTCTGTTTCTCGCCCTCTGTATCAGCCCCTCTGTTTCAGCCCCTGTGTTTCAGCCCCACTGTTTCTCGCCCTCTATTTCTCTCCCTCTGTTTCAGCCCCTGTGATTCAGCCCCTCTGATTCAGCCCCTCTGATTCAGCCCCTCTGTTTCTCGCCATCTGTTTCAGCCCCTCTGTTTCAGCTCTTCTGTTTCAGCCCCTGTGTTTCAGCCCCTCTGTTTCTCGCCCTCTGTTTCAGCCCCTCTATTTCTCGCCCTCTGTTTCAGCCCCACTGTTTCAGCCCCTCTGTTTCAGCCCCTCTGTTTCTCGCGCTCTGTTTCACCCCCTCTGTTTCTCGCCCTCTGTTTCAGCCCCTCTGTTTCTCGCCCTCTGTTTCAGCCCCTCTATTTCTCGCCCTCTGTTTCAGCCCCTGTGTTTAAACCCCTCTGTTTCAGTCCCTCTTTTTCTCTCCCTCTGTTTCAGCCCTTCTGTTTCTCGCCCTCTGTTTCAGCCCCTCTGTTTCTCGCCCTCTGTTCCAGCCCCTCTGTTTCAGCCCCTCAGTTTCAGCCCCTCTCTTTCTCGCCCTCTGTTTCAGCCTCTCTGTTTCTCGCCATCTGTTTCAGCCACTCTGTTTCTCGCCCTCTGTTTCAGCCCCTCTGTTTCAGCCCTTCTGTTTCTCGCCCTCTGATTCAGCCCCTCTGTTTCTCGCCCTCTGTTTCAGCCCCTCAGATTCAGCCCCTCTCTTTCAGCCCCTCTGATTCAGCCCCTCTGTTTCAGCCCCTCTGATTCAGCCTCTGTGTTTCAGCCCCTCTGTTTCTCCCCCTCTGTTCCAGCCCCTCTGTTTCTGCCCCTCTCTTTCAGCCACTCTGTTTCAGCCCCTCTGATTCAGCCCCTCTGATTCAGCCCCACTCATTCAGCCCCTCTGTTTCAGCCCCTCTGTTTCAGCCCCTCTGTTCCTCGGCCTCTGTTTCAGCCCCTCTGTTTCTCGCCTTCTGTTTCAGCCCCTCTGATTCAGCCCCTCTGTTTCAGCCCCTCTGATTCAGCCCCTCTGTTTCAGCCCCTCTGTTTCAGCCCCTCTGTTTCAGCCCCTCTGTTTCATCCCCTCTGTTTCTCGCCCTCTGTTTCTCACCCTCTGTTTCTCGCCCTCTGTTTCAGCCCCTCTGTTTTTCGCCCTCTGTTTCAGCCCCTCTGTTTCAGCCCCTCTGTTTCTCGCCCTCTGTTTCTGCCCCTCTGTTTCTCGCCCTCTGTTTCAGCCCCTTTGTTTCTCGCTCTCTGTTTCAGCCCCTCTGATTCAGCCCCTCTGTTTCAGCCCTTCTGTTTCTCCCCCTCTGTTCCAGCCCCTCTGTTTCTGCCCCTCTCTTTCAGCCACTCTGTTTCAGCCCCTCTGATTCAGCCCCTCTGATTCAGCCCCACTCATTCAGCCCCTCTGTTTCAGCCCCTCTGTTTCAGCCCCTCTGTTTCTCGGCCTCTGTTTCTGCCCCTCTGTTTCAGCCACTCTGTTTCAGCCCCTCTGATTCAGCCCCTCTGATTCAGCCCCACTCATTCAGCCCCTCTGTTTCAGCCCCTCTGTTTCACCCCCTCTGTTTCTCGGCCTCTGTTTCAGCCACTCTGTTTCTCGCCCTCTGTTTCAGCCCCTCTGTTTCTCACTCTCTGGTTCAGCCCCTCTGATTCAGCCCCACTGTTTCAGCCCCTCTGTTTCAGCCCCTCTGTTTCTCGCCCTCTTTTTCAGCCCCTCTGTTTCTAGCCCTCTGTTTCAGCCCCTCTGTTTCAGCCGCTCTGTTTCAGCCCCTCTGTTTCTCGCCCTCTGTTTCAGCCCCTCTGTTTCTCGCCCTCTGTTTCAGCCCCTCTGATTCAGCCCCTCTGTTTCAGCCCCTCTGAATCAGCCCCTCTGAATCAGCCCCTCTGTTTCAGCCCCTCTGTTTCAGCCCCTCTGTTTCTCGCCCTCTTTATCAGCGCCTCTGTTTCTCGCCCTCTGTTTCAGCCCCTCTGTTTCAGCCGCTCTGTTTCAGCCCCTCTGTTTCTCGCCATCTGTTTCAGCCCATCTGTTTCTCGCCCTCTGTTTCAGCCTCTCTGTTTCTCGCCCTCTGTTTCAGCCCCTCTGTTTCAGCCCCCCTGTTTCTCGCCCTCTGTTTCAGCACCTCTGTTTCTCGCCCTCTGTTTCAGCCCCTCTGATTCAGCCCCTCTCTTTCAGCCCCTCTGATTCAGCCCCTCTGCTTCAGCCCTTCTGTTTCAGCCTCTCTGTTTCAGCCCCTCTGTTTAGCCCGTCTGTTTCCCGCACTCTATTTCAGCCCCTCTGTTTCTCGCCCTCTGTTTCAGGCTCTCTGTTTCAGCCCGTCTGTTTCAGCCCCTCTGTTTCAGCCCCTCTGTTTCTCGCCCTCTGTTTCAGCCCCTCTGTTTCTCGCCCTCGGTTTCAGCCCCTCTGTTTCTCGCCGTCAGTTTCAGCCCCTCTGTTTCAGCCCCTCTGTTTCAGCCCGTCTCTTTCTCGCCCTCTGTTTCAGCCCCTCTGTTTCTCGCCCTCTGTTTCAGCCCATCTGTTTCTCGACTCTGTTTCAGCCTCTCTGTTTCTCGCCCTCTGTTTCAGCCCCTCTGTTTCAGCCCCTCTGTTTCTCACCCTCTGTTTCAGCCCCTCTGTTTCTCGCCCTCTGTTTCAGCCCCTCTGATTCAGCCCCTCTCTTTCAGCCCCTCTGATTCAGCCCCTCTGTTTCAGCCCCGCTGTTTCAGCCCCTCTGGTTCAGCCCCTCTGTTTCTCGCCCTCTGTTTCAGGCTCTCTGTTTCAGCCCGTCTGTTTCAGCCCCTCTGTTTCAGCCCCTCTGTTTCTCGCCCTCTGTTTCTCGCCCGCTGTTTCAGCCCGTTTGTTTCTCGCTCTCTGTTTCAGCCCCTCTGTTTCAGCCCGTCTGATTCAGCCCCTCTGATTCAGCCCCACTCATTCAGCCCTTCTGTTTCAGCCCCTTTGTTTCTCGCCCTCTGTTTCAGCCCCTCTGTTTCTCGCCCTCTGTTTCAGCCCCTCTGTTTCAGCCCCTCTGTTTCAGCCCGTTTGTTTCAGCCACTCTGTTTCTCGCACTCTGTTTCAGCCCCTCTGTTACTCACCCTCTGTTTCAGCCCCTCTGATTCAGCCCCTGTGTTTCAGCCCCTCTGTTTCAGCCCCTCTGTTTCTCGCCCTCCTTTTCAGCCCCTCTGTTTCTTGCCCTCTGTTTCAGCCCCTCTGTTTCAGCCGCTCTGTTTCAGCCCCTCTGTTTCTCGCCCTCTCTTTCAGCCCCTCTGTTTCTCGCCCCCTGTTTCAGCCCCTCTGTTTCTCGCCCTCTGTTTCAGCATCTCTGTTTCTCGCTCTCTGCTTCTGCCCCGCTGTTTCATCCCCTCTGTTTCAGCCCCTCTGATTCAGCCCCTCTGTTTCAGCACCTCTGTTTCTCCCCCTCTGTTCCAGCCCCTCTGTTTCTGCCCCTCTCTTTCAGCAACTCTGTTTCAGCCCCTCTGATTCAGCCCCTCTGATTCAGCCCCACTCATTCAGCCCCTCTGTTTCAGCCCCTCTGTTTCAGCCGCTCTGTTTCAGACACTCTGTTTCTCGCCCTCTGTTTCAGCCCCACTGTTTCTCGCCCACTGTTTCAGCCCCTCTGATTCAGCCCCTCTGTTTCAGCCCCTCTGAATCAGCCCCTCTGATTCAGCCCCTCTGTTTCAGCCCCTCTGTTTCAGCCCCTCTGTTTCTCGCCCTCTTTTTCAGCGCCTCTGTTTCTCGCCCTCTGTTTCAGCCCCTCTGTTTCTGAAGCTCTGTTTCAGCCCCTCTGTTTCTCGCCCTCTGTTTCAGCCCCTCTGTTTCTCGCCCTCTGTTTCAGCCTCTCTGTTTCTCGCCCTCTGTTTCAGCCCCTCTGTTTCATCCCCTCTGTTTCAGCCCCTCTGTTTCAGCCCCTCTGTTTCTCGCCCTCTGTTTCAGCCCCTCTGTTTCTCGCCGTCTGTTTCAGCCCCTCTGTTTCTCGCCCTCTGTTTCAGCTCCTCTGATTCAGCCCCTCTGTTTCAGCCCCTCTGATTCAGCCCCACTGTTTCAACCCCTCTATTTCAGCCCCTCTGTTTCAGCCGCTCTGTTTCATCCCCTCTGTTTCTCGCCCTCTGTTTCTCACCCTCTGATTCTCGCCCTCTGTTTCAGCCCCTATGTTTCTCGCCCTATGTTTCAGCCCCTCTGTTTCAGCCCCTCTGTTTCAGCCCCTCTGTTTCTCACCCTCTGTTTCAGCCCGTCTGATTCAGCCCCTCTGATTCAGCCCCACTCATTCAGCCCTTCTGTTTCAGCCAATTTGTTTCTCGCCCTCTGTTTCAGCCCCTCTGTTTCTCGCCCTCTGTTTCAGCCCCTCTGTTTCAGCCCCTCTGTTTCAGCCCGTTTGTTTCAGCCACTCTGTTTCTCGCACTCTGTTTCAGCCCCTCTGTTACTCACCCTCTGTTTCAGCCCCTCTGATTCAGCCCCTGTGTTTCAGCCCCTCTGAATCAGCCCCTCTGATTCAGCCCCTCTGTTTCAGCCACTCTGTTTCAGCCCCTCTGTTTCTCGCCCTCTTTTTCAGCCCCTCTGTTTCTCGCCCTCTGTTTCAGCCCCTCTGTTTCAGCCGCACTGTTTCAGCCCCTCTGTTTCTCGCCCTCTGTTTCAGCCCCTCTGTTTCTCGCCCCCTGTTTCAGCCCCTCTGTTTCTCGCCCTCTGTTTCAGCCTCTCTGTTTCTCGCTCTCTGTTTCAGCCCCTCTGTTTCATCCCCTCTGTTTCAGCCCCTCTATTTCAGCCCCTCTGTTTCAGCCCCTCTGTTTCAGCCCCTCTGATTCAGCCCCTCTGTTTCAGCCACTCTGAATCAGCCCCTCTGATTCAGCCCCTCTGTTTCAGCCCCTCTGTTTCTCGCCCTCTTTTTCAGCCCCTCTGTTTCTCGCCCTCTGTTTCAGCCCCTCTGATTCAGCCCCTCTGTTTCAGCCCCTCTGTTTCTCCCCCTCTGTTCCAGCCCCTCTGTTTCTGCCCCTCTCTTTCAGCCACTCTGTTTCAGCCCCTCTGATTCAGCCCCTCTGATTCAGCCCCACTCATTCAGCCCCTCTGTTTCAGCCCCTCTGTTTCAGCCCCTCTGTTTCTCGGCCTCTGTTTCAGCCCCTCTGTTTTTCGCCCTCTTTTTCAGCCCCTCTGTTTCAGCCCGTCTGTTTCAGACACTCTGTTTCTCGCCCTCTGTTTCAGCCCCACTGTTTCTCGCCCACTGTTTCAGCCCCTCTGATTCAGCCCCTCTGTTTCAGCCCCTCTGAATCAGCCCCTCTGATTCAGCCGCTCAGTTTCAGCCCCTCTGTTTCAGCCCCTCTGTTTCTCGCCCTCTTTTTCAGCGCCTCTGTTTCTCGCCCTCTGTTTCAGCCCCTCTGTTTCAGCCGCTCTGTTTCAGCCCCTCTGTTTCTCGCCCTCTGTTTCAGCCCCTCTGTTTCTCGCCCTCTGTTTCAGCCTCTCTGTTTCTCGCCCTCTGTTTCAGCCCCTCTGTTTCATCCCCTCTGTTTCAGCCCCTCTGTTTCAGCCCCTCTGTTTCTCACCCTCTGTTTCAGCCCCTCTGTTTCTCGCCGTCTGTTAAGCCCCTCTGTTTCTTGCCCTCTGTTTCAGCTCCTCTGATTCAGCCCCACTGTTTCAGCCCCTCTGATTCAGCCCCTCTGTTTCAGCCCCTCTATTTCAGCCCCTCTGTTTCAGCCGCTCTGTTTCATCCCCTCTGTTTCTCGCTCTCTGTTTCTCACCCTCTGATTCTCGCCCTCTGTTTCAGCCCCTATGTTTCTCGCCCTCTGTTTCAGCCCCACTGTTTCAGCCCCTCTGTTTCAGGCCCTCTGTTTCTCACCCTCTGTTTCAGCCCCTATGATTCAGCCCCTCTGTTTCAGACCCTTTGTTTCTCGCCCTCTGTTTCAGCCCCTCTGTTTCTCGCCGTCTGTTTCAGCCCCTCTGTTTCAGCCCCTCTGTTTCAGTCCCTCTGTTTCTCGCCCACTGTTTCTCGCCCTCGGTTTCAGCCCCTCTGTTTCTCGCCCTCTGTTTCAGCCCCACTGTTTCTCGCCCTCTGTTTCAGCCCCTCTGTTTCAGCCCCTCTGTTTCAGCCCCTCTGTTTCTCGCCCTCTGTTTCAGCCCCTCTGTTTCTCGCCCTCTGTTTCAGCCCCTCTGATTCAGCCCCTCTGATTCAGCACCACTCATTCAGCCCTTCTGTTTCAGCCCCTCTGTTACTCACCCTCTGTTTCAGCCCCTCTGATTCAGCCCCTGTGTTTCAGCCCCTCTGAATCAGCCCCTCTGATTCAGCCCCTCTGTTTCAGCCCCTCTGTTTCAGCCCCTCTGTTTCTCGCCCTCTGTTTCAGCCCCTCTGTTTCAGCCGCACTGTTTCAGCCCCTCTGTTTCTCGCCCTCTGTTTCAGCCCCTCTGTTTCTCGCCCCCTGTTTCAGCCCCTCTGTTTCTCGCCCTCTGTTTCAGCCTCTCTGTTTCTCGCTCTCTGTTTCAGCCCCTCTGTTTCATCCCCTCTGTTTCAGCCCCTCTATTTCAGCCCCTCTGTTTCAGCCCCTCTGTTTCAGCCCCTCTGATTCAGCCCCTCTGTTTCAGCCACTCTGAATCAGCCCCTCTGATTCAGCCCCTCTGTTTCAGCCCCTCTGTTTCAGCCCCTCTGTTTCTCGCCCTCTTTTTCAGCCCCTCTGTTTCTCGCCCTCTGTTTCAGCCCCTCTGATTCAGCCCCTCTGTTTCAGCCCCTCTGTTTCTCCCCCTCTGTTCCAGCCCCTCTGTTTCTGCCCCTCTCTTTCAGCCACTCTGTTTCAGCCCCTCTGATTCAGCCCCTCTGATTCAGCCCCACTCATTCAGCCCCTCTGTTTCAGCCCCTCTGTTTCAGCCCCTCTGTTTCTCGGCCTCTGTTTCAGCCCCTCTGTTTTTCGCCCTCTTTTTCAGCCCCTCTGTTTCAGCCCCTCTGTTTCAGACACTCTGTTTCTCGCCCTCTGTTTCAGCCCCACTGTTTCTCGCCCACTGTTTCAGCCCCTCTGATTCAGCCCCTCTGTTTCAGCCCCTCTGAATCAGCCCCTCTGATTCAGCCCCTCTGTTTCAGCCCCTCTGTTTCATCCCCTCTGTTTCAGCACCTCTGTTTCAGCCCCTCTGTTTCTCGCCCTCTGTTTCAGCCCCTCTGTTTCTCGCCGTCTGTTTCAGCCCCTCTGTTTCTCGCCCTCTGTTTCAGCTCCTCTGATTCAGCCCCTCTGTTTCAGCCCCTCTGATTCAGCCCCTCTGTTTCAACCCCTCTATTTCAGCCCCTCTGTTTCAGCCGCTCTGTTTCATCCCCTCTGTTTCTCGCCCTCTGTTTCTCACCCTCTGATTCTCGCCCTCTGTTTCAGCCCCTATGTTTCTCGCCTTATGTATCAGCCCCTCTGTTTCAGCCCCTCTGTTTCAGCCCCTCTGTTTCTCACCCTCTGTTTCAGCCCCTCTGATTCAGCCCCACTCATTCAGCCCTTCTGTTTCAGCCCCTTTGTTTCTCGCCCTCTGTTTCAGCCCCTCTGTTTCTCGCCCTCTGTTTCAGCCCCTCTGTTTCAGCCCCTCTGTTTCAGCCCGTTTGTTTCAGCCACTCTGTTTCTCGCACTCTGTTTCAGCCCCTCTGTTACTCACCCTCTGTTTCAGCCCCTCTGATTCAGCCCCTGTGTTTCAGCCCCTCTGAATCAGCCCCTCTGATTCAGCCCCTCTGTTTCAGCCCCTCTGTTTCAGCCCCTCTGTTTCTCGCCCTCTTTTTCAGCCCCTCTGTTTCTCGCCCTCTGTTTCAGCCCCTCTGTTTCAGCCGCACTGTTTCAGCCCCTCTGTTTCTCGCCCTCTGTTTCAGCCCCTCTGTTTCTCGCCCCCTGTTTCAGCCCCTCTGTTTCTCGCCCTCTGTTTCAGCCTCTCTGTTTCTCGCTCTCTGTTTCAGCCCCTCTGTTTCATCCCCTCTGTTTCAGCCCCTCTATTTCAGCCCCTCTGTTTCAGCCCCTCTGTTTCAGCCCCTCTGATTCAGCCCCTCTGTTTCAGCCACTCTGAATCAGCCCCTCTGATTCAGCCCCTCTGTTTCAGCCCCTCTGTTTCTCGCCCTCTGTTTCAGCCCCTCTGTTTCTCGCCCTCTGATTCAGCCCCTCTGTTTCTCACGCTCTCTTTAAGCCCCTCTGTTTCGCCCCTCTGTTTCAGCCCCTCTGTTTCAGCCCCTCTGTTTCTCGCCCTCTGTTTCAGCCCCTCTGTTTCTCGCCCTCTGTTTCAGCCCCTCTGTTTCTCGCCCTCTGTATCAGCCCCTCTGTTTCGGTCCTTCTGTTTCAGCCCCTCTGTTTCAGCCCCTCTGATTCAGCCCCTCTGTTTCTCGCCATCTCTTTCAGTACCTCTGTTTCAGCCCCTCTGATTCAGCCCCACTGATTCAACCCCTCTGTTTCTCGCCCTCTGTTTCAGCCTCTCTGTTTCAGCCCCTCTATTTCTCGCCCTCTGTTTCAGCCCCTCTGTTTCTCGCCCTCTGTTACTCCCCCTCTGTTTCAGCCCCTCTGTTTCAGCCCTTCTGATTCAGCCCCACTGATTCAACCCCTCTGCTTCTCGCCCTCTGTTTCAGCCCCTCTGTTTCAGCCCCTCTATTTCTCGCTCTCTGTTTCAGCCCCTCTGTTTCTCGCCCTCTGTTTCAGCCTCTCTGTTTCTCGCCCTCTGTTTCAGCCCCTCTGTTTCAGCCCCTCTGTTTCAGCCCCTCTGTTTCAGCCCCTCTGTTTCTCGCCCTCTGTTTCAGCCCCTCTGTTTCTCGCCCGCTGTATCAGCCCCTCTGTTTCAGCCCCTGTGTTTCAGCCCCTCTGTTTCTCGCCCTCTATTTCTCTCCCTCTGTTTCAGCCCCTGTGATTCAGCCCCTCTGATTCAGCCCCTCTGATTCAGCCCCTCTGTTTCTCGCCATCTGTTTCAGCCCCTCTGTTTCAGCTCTTCTGTTTCAGCCCCTGTGTTTCAGCCCCTCTGTTTCTCGCCCTCTATTTCTCTCCCTCTGTTTCTCGCCCTCTGTTTCAGCCCCTCTATTTCTCGCCCTCTGTTTCAGCCCCCCTGTTTCAGCCCCTCTGTTTCTCGCCCTCTGATTCAGCCCCTCTGTTTCTCGCCCTCTGTTTCAGCCCCTCTGATTCAGCCCCTCTCTTTCAGCCCCTCTGATTCAGCCCCTCTGTTTCAGCCCCTCTGTTTCAGCCCCTCTGTTTCAGCCCGTCTGTTTCTCGCCCTCTGTTTCAGCCCCTCTCTTTCTCGCCCTCTGTTTCAGGCTCTCTGTTTCAGCCCGTCTGTTTCAGCCCCTCTGTTTCTCGCCCTCTGTTTCAGCCCCTCTGTTTCTCGCCCTCTGTTTCAGCCCCTCTGTTTCTCGCCCTCTGTTTCAGCCCCTGTGTTTAAACCCCTCTGTTTCAGGCCCTCTTTTTCTCGCCCTCTGTTTCTCGCACTGTGTTTCAGCCCCTCTGTTTCTCGACCTCTGTTTCAGCCCCTCTGTTTCAGCCCCTCTGTTTCAGCCCCTCTCTTTCTCGCCCTCTGTTTCAGCCCCTCTGTTTCTCGCCCTCTGTTTCAGCCCATGTGTTTCTCGCCCTCTGTTTCAGCCTCTCTGTTTCTCGCCCTCGGTTTCAGCCCCTCTGTTTCAGCCCCTCTGTTTCTCGCCATCTGTTTCAGCCCCTCTGTTTCTCGCCCTCTGTTTCAGCCCCTCTGATTCAGCCCCTCTGTTTCAGCCCCTCTGTTTCAGCCACTCTGTTTCAGCCCCTCTGATTCAGCCCCTCTGTTTCAGCCCGTCTGTTTCTCGCCCTCTGTTTCAGCCCCTCTGTTTCTCGCCCTCTGTTTCAGGCTCTCTGTTTCAGCCCGTCTGTTTCAGCCCCTCTGTTTCAGCCCCTCTGTTTCTCGCCCTCTTTTTCTCGCCCGCAGTTTCTGCCCGTTTGTTTCTCGCCCTCTGTTTCAGCCCCTCTGTTTCAGCCCCTATGATTCAGCCCCTCTGATTCAGCCCCTCTGTTTCTCGTCCTCTGTTTCAGCCCCTCTGTTTCAGCCCCTCTGTTTCAGCCCCTCTGTTTCTCGGCCTCTGTTTCAGCCCCACTGTTTCTCGGCCTCTGTTTCAGCCCCTCTGTTTCTCGCCCTATGTTTCAGCCCCTCTGTTTCAGCCCCTCTGTTTCAGCTCCTCTGTTTCTCGCCCTCTGTTTCAGCCCCTCTGTTTCAGCCACTCTGTTTCAGCCCCACTGTTTCTCGCCCTCTGTTTCAGCCCCTTTGTTTCTCGCCCTCTGTTTCAGCCCCTCTGTTTCATCCCCTCTGTTTCTCGCCCTCTGTTTCAGCCCCTCTGTTTCTCGCCTTCTGTTTCAGCCCCTCTGATTCAGCCCCTCTGTTTCAGCCCCTCTGATTCAGCCCCTCTGTTTCAGCCCCTCTGTTTCAGCCCCTCTGTTTCAGCCCCTCTGTTTCATCCCCTCTGTTTCTCGCCCTCTGTTTCTCACCCTCTGTTTCTCGCCCTCTGTTTTAGCCCCTCTGTTTTTCGCCCTCTGTTTCTCGCTCTCTGTTTCAGCCCCTCTGTTTCTCGCCCTCTGTTTCTGCCCCTCTGTTTCTCGCCCTCTGTTTCAGCCCCTTTGTTTCTAGCCCTCTGTTTCAGCCCCTCTGATTCAGCCCCTCTGTTTCAGCCCCTCTGTTTCTCCCCCTCTGTTCCAGCCCCTCTGTTTCTGCCCCTCAGTTTCAGCCACTCTGTTTCAGCCCCTCTGATTCAGCCCCTCTGATTCAGCCCCACTCATTCAGCCCCTCTGTTTCAGCCCCTCTGTTTCAGCCCCTCTGTTTCTCGGCCTCTGTTTCTGCCCCTCTGTTTCAGCCACTCTGTTTTAGCCCCTCTGATTCAGCCCCTCTGATTCAGCCTCACTCATTCAGCCCCTCTGTTTCAGCCCCTCTATTTCAGCCCCTCTGTTTCTCGCCCTCTGTTTCAGCCCCTCTGTTTCTCACTCTCTGTTTCAGCCCCTCTGATTCAGCCCCTCTGTTTCAGCCCCTCTGTTTCAGCCCCTCTGTTTCTCGCCCTCTTTTTCAGCCCCTCTGTTTCTCGCCCTCTGTTTCAGCCCCTCTGTTTCAGCCCCTCTGTTTCAGCCCCTCTGTTTCTCGCCCTCTGATTCAGCCCCTCTGTTTCTCGCCCTCTTTTTCAGCCCCTCTGTTTCTCGCCCTCTGTTTCAGCCCCTCTGTTTCTCGCCCTCTGTTTCAGCCCCTCTGATTCAGCCCCTGTGTTTCAGCCCCTCTGTTTCGCCCCCTCTGTTCCAGCCCCTCTGTTTCTGCCCCTCTCTTTCAGCCACTCTGTTTCAGCCCCTCTGATTCAGCCCCTCTGATTCAGCCCCACTCATTCAGCCCCTCTGTTTCAGCCCCTCTGTTTCAGCCCCTCTGTACCTCGGCCTCTGTTTCAGCCCCTCTGTTTTTCGCCCTCTTTTTCAGCCCCTCTGTTTCAGCCCGTCTGTTTCAGCCACTCTGTTTCTCGCCCTCTGTTTCAGCCCGTCTGTTTCTCGCTCTCTGTTTCAGCCCATCTGATTCAGCCCCTCTGTTTCAGCCCCTCTGAATCAGCCCCTCTGATTCAGCCCCTCTGTTTCAGCCCCTCTGTTTCAGCCCCTCTGTTTCTCGCCCTCTGTGTCAGCCCCCCTGTTTCTCGCCCTCTTTTTCAGCCCCTCTGTTTCTTGCCCTCTGTTTCAGCCCCTCTGATTCAGCCCCTGTGTTTCAGCCCCTCTGTTTCTCCCCCTCTGTTCCAGCCCCTCTGTTTCTGCCCCTCTCTTTCAGCCACTCTGTTTCAGCCCCTCTGATTCAGCCCCTCTGATTCAGCCCCACTCATTCAGCCCCTCTGTTTCAGCCCCTCTGTTTCAGCCCCTCTGTTCCTCGGCCTTTGTTTCAGCCCCTCTGTTTTTCGCCCTCTTTTTCAGCCCCTCTGTTTCAGCCCGTCTGTTTCATCCGCTCTGTTTCTCGCCCTCTGTTTCTCGCCTTCTGTTTCAGCCCCTCTGATTCAGCCCCTCTGTTTCAGCCCCTCTGATTCAGCCCCTCTGTTTCAGCCCCTCTGTTTCAGCCCCTCTGTTTCAGCCCCTCTGTTTCATCCCCTCTGTTTCTCGCCCTCTGTTTCTCACCCTCTGTTCCTCGCCCTCTGTTTCAGCCCCTCTGTTTTTCGCCCTCTGTTTCAGCGCCTCTGTTTCAGCCCCTCTGTTTCTCGCCCTCAGTTTCTGCCCCTCTGTTTCTCGCCCTCTGTTTCAGCCCCTTTGTTTCTCGCTCTCTGTTTCAGCCCCTCTGATTCAGCCCCTCTGTTTCAGCCCCTCTGTTTCTCCCCCTCTGTTCCAGCCCCTCTGTTTCTGCCCCTCTGTTTCAGCCACTCTGTTTCAGCCCCTCTGATTCAGCCCCACTCATTCAGCCCCTCTGTTTCAGCCCCTCTGTTTCAGCCCCTCTGTTTCTCGGCCTCTGTTTCTGCCCGTCTGTTACAGCCACTCTCTTTCAGCCCCTCTGATTCAGCCCCTCTGATTCAGCCCCACTCATTCAGCCCCTCTGTTTCAGCCCCTCTGTTTCAGCCCCTCTGTTTCTCGGCCTCTGTTTCAGACACTCTGTTTCTCGCCCTCTGTTTCAGCCCCTCTGTTTCTCACTCTCTGTTTCAGCCCCTCTGATTCAGCCCCTCTGTTTCAGCCCCTCTGTTTCAGCCCCTCTGTTTCTCGCCTCTTTTTCAGCCCCTCTGTTTCTCGCCCTCTGTTTCAGCCCCTCTGTTTCAGCCGCTCTGTTTCAGCCCCTCTGTTTCTCGCCCTCTGTTTCAGCCCCTCTGTTTCTCACCTTCTGTTTCAGCCCCTCTGTTTCTCGCCCTCTGTTTCAGCCTCTCTGTTTCTCGCTCTCTGTTTCAGCCCCTCTGTTTCTTCCCCTCTGTTTCAGCCCCTCTATTTCAGCCCCTCTGTTTCAGCCCCTCTGTTTCAGCCCCTCTGATTCAGCCCCTCTGTTTCAGCCCCTCTGAATCAGCCCCTCTGATTCAGCCCCTCTGTTTCAGCCCCTCTGTGTCACCCCCCCTGTTTCTCGCCCTCTTTTTCAGCCCCTCTGTTTCTCGCCCTCTGTTTCAGCCCCTCTGTTTCTCGCCCTCTGTTTCAGCCCCTCTGATTCAGCCCCTGTGTTTCAGCCCCTCTGTTTCTCCCCCTCTGTTCCAGCCCCTCTGTTTCTGCCCCTCTCTTTCAGCCACTCTGTTTCAGCCCCTCTGATTCAGCCCCTCTGATTCAGCCCCACTCATTCAGCCCCTCTGTTTCAGCACCTCTGTTTCAGCCCCTCTGTTCCTCGTCCTCTGTCTCAGCCCCACTGTTTTTCGCCCTCTTTTTCAGCCCCTCTGTTTCAGCCCATCTGTTTCAGCCACTCTGTTTCTCGCCCACTGTTTCAGCCCCTCTGTTTCTCGCTCTCTGTTTCAGCCCCTCTGATTCAGCCCCTCTGTTTCAGCCCCTCTGAATCAGCCCCTCTGACTCAGCCTCTCTGTTTCAGCCCCTCTGTTTCAGCCCCTCTGTTTCTCGCCCTCTTTAACAGCGCCTCTGTTTCTCGCCCTCTGTTTCAGCCCCTCTGTTTCAGCCCCTCTGTTTCAGCCCCTCTGTTTCTCGCCATCTGTTTCAGCCCATCTGTTTCTCGCCCTCTGTTTCAGCCTCTCTGTTTCTCGCCCTCTGTTTCAGCCCCTCTGTTTCAGCCCCCCTGTTTCTCGCCCTCTGTTTCAGCACCTCTGTTTCTCGCCCTCTGTTTCAGCCCCTCTGATTCAGCCCCTCTCTTTCAGCCCCTCTGATTCAGCCCCTCTGCTTCAGCCCCTCTGTTTCAGCCTCTATGTTTCAGCCCCTCTGTTTCAGCCCGTCTGTTTCCCGCCCTCTGTTTCAGCCCCTCTGTTTCTCGCCCTCTGTTTCAGGCTCTCTGTTTTAGCCCGTCTGTTTCAGCCCCTCTGTTTCAGCCCCTCTGTTTCTCGCCCTCTGTTTCAGCCCCTCTGGTTCTCGCCCTCGGTTTCAGCCCCTCTGTTTCTCGCCCTCTGTTTCAGCCCCTCTGTTTCAGCCCCTCTGTTTCAGCCCCTCTGTTTCAGCCCGTCTCTTTCTCGCCCTCTGTTTCAGCCCCTCTGTTTCTCGCCCTCTGTTTCAGCCCATCTATTTCTCGACTCTGTTTCAGCCTCTCTGTTTCTCGCCCTCTGTTTCAGCCCCTCTGTTTCAGCCCCTCTGTTTCTCACCCTCTGTTTCAGCCCCTCTGTTTCTCGCCCTCTGTTTCAGCCCCTCTGATTCAGCCCCTCTCTTTCAGCCCCTCTGATTCAGCCCCTCTGTTTCAGCCCCTCTGTTTCAGCCCCTCTGTTTCAGCCCCTCTGTTTCAGCCCGTCTGTTTCTCGGCCTCTGGTTCAGCCCCACTGTTTCTCTCCCTCTGTTTCAGGCTCTCTGTTTCAGCCCGTCTGTTTCAGCTCCTCTGTTTCAGCCCCTCTGTTTCTCGCCCTCTGTTTCTCGCCCGCTGTTTCAGCCCCTCTGTTTCTCGTCCTCTGTTTCAGCCCCTCTGTTTCAGCCCCTCTGTTTCAGCCCCTCTGTTTCTCGCCCTCTGTTTCAGCCCCACTGTTTCTCGGCCTCTGTTTCAGCCCCTCTGTTTCTCGCCCTATGTTTCAGCCCCTCTGTTTCAGCCCCTCTGTTTCACTCCTCTGTTTCTCGCCCTCTGTTTCAGCCCCTCTGTTTCTCGCCCTCTGTTTCAGCCCCTTTGTTTCTCTCCCTCTGTTTCAGCCCCTCTGTTTCAGCCCCATTGTTTCTCGCCCTCTGTTTCAGCCCCTCTGTTTCTCGCCTTCTGTTTCAGCCCCTCTGTTTTGCGCCCTCTGTTTCAGCCCCTCTGATTCAGCCCCTCTGTTTCAGCCCCTCTGTTTCAGCCCCTCTGTTTCAGCCCCTCTGTTTCATCCCCTCTGTTTCTCGCCCTCTGTTTCTCGCCCTCTGTTTCAGCCCCTCAGTTTCAGCCCCTCTGTTTTTCGCCCCCTGTTTCAGACCCTCTGTTTTAGCCCCTCTGTTTCTCGCCCTCTGTTTCTGCCCCTCTGTTTCTCGCCCTCTGTTTCAGCCCCTCTGTTTCTCGCACTCTGTTTCAGCCCCTCTGATTCAGCCCCTCTGTTTCAGCCCCTCTGTTTCTCCCCCTCTTTTCCAGCCACTCTGTTTCAGCCCCTCTGATTCAGCCCCTCTGATTCAGCCCCACTCATTCAGCCCCTCTGTATCAGCCCCTCTGTTTCAGCCCCTCTGTTTCTCGGCCTCTGTTTCAGCCCCTCTGTTTTTCGCCCTCTTTTTCAGCCCCTCTGTTTCAGCCCGTCTGTTTCAGCCACTCTGTTTCTCGCACTCTGTTTCAGCCCCTCTGTTTCTCACCCTCTGTTTCAACCCCTCTGATTCAGCCCCTCTGTTTCAGCCCCTCTGAATCAGCCCCTCTGATTCAGCCCCTCTGTTTCAGCCCCTCTGTTTCAGCCCCTCTGTTTCTCGCCCTCTTTTTCAGCCCCTCTGTTTCTCGCCCTCTGTTTCAGCCCCTCTGTTTCAGCCGCTCTGTTTCAGCCCCTCTGTTTCTCGCCCTCTGTTTCAGTCCCTCTGTTTCTCGCCCCCTGTTTCAGCCCCTCTGTTTCTCGCCCTCTGTTTCAGCCCCTCAGTTTCAGCCCCTCTGTTTCAGCCCCTCTGATTCAGCCCCTCTGTTTCAGCCACTCTGAAATATCCCCTCTGATTCAGCCCCTCTGTTTCAGCCCCTCTATTTCAGCCCCTCTGTTTCTCGCCCTCGTTTTCAGCCCCTCTGTTTCTCGTCCTCTGTTTCAGCCCCTCTGATTCAGCCCCTCTGTTTCAGCCCCTCTGTTTCTCCCCCTCTGTTCCAGCCCCTCTGTTTCTGCCCCTCTCTTTCAGCCACTCTGTTTTACCCCCTCTGATTCACCCCATCTGATTCAGCCCCACTCATTCAGCCCCTCTTTTTCAGTCCCTATGTTTCAGCCCATCTGTTTCTCGGCCTCTGTTCCAGCCCCTCTGTTTCTGCCCCTCTCTTTCAGCCACTCTGTTTTACCCCCTCTGATTCACCCCATCTGATTCAGCCCCACTCATTCAGCCCCTCTTTTTCAGCCCCTATGATTCAGCCCCTCTGATTCAGCCCCTCTGTTTCTCGTCCTCTGTTTCAGCCCCTCTGTTTCAGCCCCTCTGTTTCAGCCCCTCTGTTTCTCGGCCTCTGTTTCAGCCCCACTGTTTCTCGGCCTCTGTTTCAGCCCCTCTGTTTCTCGCCCTATGTTTCAGCCCCTCTGTTTCAGCCCCTCTGTTTCAGCTCCTCTGTTTCTCGCCCTCTGTTTCAGCCCCTCTGTTTCAGCCACTCTGTTTCAGCCCCACTGTTTCTCGCCCTCTGTTTCAGCCCCTTTGTTTCTCGCCCTCTGTTTCAGCCCCTCTGTTTCATCCCCTCTGTTTCTCGCCCTCTGTTTCAGCCCCTCTGTTTCTCGCCTTCTGTTTCAGCCCCTCTGATTCAGCCCCTCTGTTTCAGCCCCTCTGATTCAGCCCCTCTGTTTCAGCCCCTCTGTTTCAGCCCCTCTGTTTCAGCCCCTCTGTTTCATCCCCTCTGTTTCTCGCCCTCTGTTTCTCACCCTCTGTTTCTCGCCCTCTATTTTAGCCCCTCTGTTTTTCGCCCTCTGTTTCTCGCTCTCTGTTTCAGCCCCTCTGTTTCTCGCCCTCTGTTTCTGCCCCTCTGTTTCTCGCCCTCTGTTTCAGCCCCTTTGTTTCTAGCCCTCTGTTTCAGCCCCTCTGATTCAGCCCCTCTGTTTCAGCCCCTCTGTTTCTCCCCCTCTGTTCCAGCCCCTCTGTTTCTGCCCCTCAGTTTCAGCCACTCTGTTTCAGCCCCTCTGATTCAGCCCCTCTGATTCAGCCCCACTCATTCAGCCCCTCTGTTTCAGCCCCTCTGTTTCAGCCCCTCTGTTTCTCGGCCTCTGTTTCTGCCCCTCTGTTTCAGCCACTCTGTTTTAGCCCCTCTGATTCAGCCCCTCTGATTCAGCCTCACTCATTCAGCCCCTCTGTTTCAGCCCCTCTATTTCAGCCCCTCTGTTTCTCGCCCTCTGTTTCAGCCCCTCTGTTTCTCACTCTCTGTTTCAGCCCCTCTGATTCAGCCCCTCTGTTTCAGCCCCTCTGTTTCAGCCCCTCTGTTTCTCGCCCTCTTTTTCAGCCCCTCTGTTTCTCGCCCTCTGTTTCAGCCCCTCTGTTTCAGCCCCTCTGTTTCAGCCCCTCTGTTTCTCGCCCTCTGATTCAGCCCCTCTGTTTCTCGCCCTCTGTTTCAGCCCCTCTGTTTCTCGCCCTCTGTTTCAGCCTCTCTGTTTCTCGCTCTCTGTTTCAGCCCCTCTGTTTCTTCCCCTCTGTTTCAGCCCCTCTATTTCAGCCCCTCTGTTTCAGCCCCTCAGTTTCAGCCCCTCTGATTCAGCCCCTCTGTTTCAGCCCCTCTGAATCTGCCCCTCTGATTCAGCCCCTCTGTTTCAGCCCCTCTGTGTCAGCCCCCCTGTTTCTCGCCCTCTTTTTCAGCCCCTCTGTTTCTCGCCCTCTGTTTCAGCCCCTCTGTTTCTCGCCCTCTGTTTCAGCCCCTCTGATTCAGCCCCTGTGTTTCAGCCCCTCTGTTTCGCCCCCTCTGTTCCAGCCCCTCTGTTTCTGCCCCTCTCTTTCAGCCACTCTGTTTCAGCCCCTCTGATTCAGCCCCACTCATTCAGCCCCTCTGTTTCAGCCCCTCTGTTTCAGCCCCTCTGTACCTCGGCCTCTGTTTCAGCCCCTCTGTTTTTCGCCCTCTTTTTCAGCCCCTCTGTTTCAGCCCGTCTGTTTCAGCCACTCTGTTTCTCGCCCTCTGTTTCAGCCCGTCTGTTTCTCGCTCTCTGTTTCAGCCCATCTGATTCAGCCCCTCTGTTTCAGCCCCTCTGAATCAGCCCCTCTGATTCAGCCCCTCTGTTTCAGCCCCTCTGTTTCAGCCCCTCTGTTTCTCGCCCTCTGTGTCAGCCCCCCTGTTTCTCGCCCTCTTTTTCAGCCCCTCTGTTTCTTGCCCTCTGTTTCAGCCCCTCTGATTCAGCCCCTGTGTTTCAGCCCCTCTGTTTCTCCCCCTCTGTTCCAGCCCCTCTGTTTCTGCCCCTCTCTTTCAGCCACTCTGTTTCAGCCCCTCTGATTCAGCCCCTCTGATTCAGCCCCACTCATTCAGCCCCTCTGTTTCAGCCCCTCTGTTTCAGCCCCTCTGTTCCTCGGCCTTTGTTTCAGCCCCTCTGTTTTTCGCCCTCTTTTTCAGCCCCTCTGTTTCAGCCCGTCTGTTTCATCCGCTCTGTTTCTCGCCCTCTGTTTCTCGCCTTCTGTTTCAGCCCCTCTGATTCAGCCCCTCTGTTTCAGCCCCTCTGATTCAGCCCCTCTGTTTCAGCCCCTCTGTTTCAGCCCCTCTGTTTCAGCCCCTCTGTTTCATCCCCTCTGTTTCTCGCCCTCTGTTTCTCACCCTCTGTTCCTCGCCCTCTGTTTCAGCCCCTCTGTTTTTCGCCCTCTGTTTCAGCGCCTCTGTTTCAGCCCCTCTGTTTCTCGCCCTCAGTTTCTGCCCCTCTGTTTCTCGCCCTCTGTTTCAGCCCCTTTGTTTCTCGCTCTCTGTTTCAGCCCCTCTGATTCAGCCCCTCTGTTTCAGCCCCTCTGTTTCTCCCCCTCTGTTCCAGCCCCTCTGTTTCTGCCCCTCTGTTTCAGCCACTCTGTTTCAGCCCCTCTGATTCAGCCCCACTCATTCAGCCCCTCTGTTTCAGCCCCTCTGTTTCAGCCCCTCTGTTTCTCGGCCTCTGTTTCTGCCCGTCTGTTACAGCCACTCTCTTTCAGCCCCTCTGATTCAGCCCCTCTGATTCAGCCCCACTCATTCAGCCCCTCTGTTTCAGCCCCTCTGTTTCAGCCCCTCTGTTTCTCGGCCTCTGTTTCAGACACTCTGTTTCTCGCCCTCTGTTTCAGCCCCTCTGTTTCTCACTCTCTGTTTCAGCCCCTCTGATTCAGCCCCTCTGTTTCAGCCCCTCTGTTTCAGACCCTCTGTTTCTCGCCTCTTTTTCAGCCCCTCTGTTTCTCGCCCTCTGTTTCAGCCCCTCTGTTTCAGCCGCTCTGTTTCAGCCCCTCTGTTTCTCGCCCTCTGTTTCAGCCCCTCTGTTTCTCACCTTCTGTTTCAGCCCCTCTGTTTCTCGCCCTCTGTTTCAGCCTCTCTGTTTCTCGCTCTCTGTTTCAGCCCCTCTGTTTCTTCCCCTCTGTTTCAGCCCCTCTATTTCAGCCCCTCTGTTTCAGCCCCTCTGTTTCAGCCCCTCTGATTCAGCCCCTCTGTTTCAGCCCCTCTGAATCAGCCCCTCTGATTCAGCCCCTCTGTTTCAGCCCCTCTGTGTCACCCCCCCTGTTTCTCGCCCTCTTTTTCAGCCCCTCTGTTTCTCGCCCTCTGTTTCAGCCCCTCTGTTTCTCGCCCTCTGTTTCAGCCCCTCTGATTCAGCCCCTGTGTTTCAGCCCCTCTGTTTCTCCCCCTCTGTTCCAGCCCCTCTGTTTCTGCCCCTCTCTTTCAGCCACTCTGTTTCAGCCCCTCTGATTCAGCCCCTCTGATTCAGCCCCACTCATTCAGCCCCTCTGTTTCAGCACCTCTGTTTCAGCCCCTCTGTTCCTCGTCCTCTGTCTCAGCCCCACTGTTTTTCGCCCTCTTTTTCAGCCCCTCTGTTTCAGCCCATCTGTTTCAGCCACTCTGTTTCTCGCCCACTGTTTCAGCCCCTCTGTTTCTCGCTCTCTGTTTCAGCCCCTCTGATTCAGCCCCTCTGTTTCAGCCCCTCTGAATCAGCCCCTCTGACTCAGCCTCTCTGTTTCAGCCCCTCTGTTTCAGCCCCTCTGTTTCTCGCCCTCTTTAACAGCGCCTCTGTTTCTCGCCCTCTGTTTCAGCCCCTCTGTTTCAGCCCCTCTGTTTCAGCCCCTCTGTTTCTCGCCATCTGTTTCAGCCCATCTGTTTCTCGCCCTCTGTTTCAGCCTCTCTGTTTCTCGCCCTCTGTTTCAGCCCCTCTGTTTCAGCCCCCCTGTTTCTCGCCCTCTGTTTCAGCACCTCTGTTTCTCGCCCTCTGTTTCAGCCCCTCTGATTCAGCCCCTCTCTTTCAGCCCCTCTGATTCAGCCCCTCTGCTTCAGCCCCTCTGTTTCAGCCTCTCTGTTTCAGCCCCTCTGTTTCAGCCCGTCTGTTTCCCGCCCTCTGTTTCAGCCCCTCTGTTTCTCGCCCTCTGTTTCAGGCTCTCTGTTTTAGCCCGTCTGTTTCAGCCCCTCTGTTTCAGCCCCTCTGTTTCTCGCCCTCTGTTTCAGCCCCTCTGGTTCTCGCCCTCGGTTTCAGCCCCTCTGTTTCTCGCCCTCTGTTTCAGCCCCTCTGTTTCAGCCCCTCTGTTTCAGCCCCTCTGTTTCAGCCCGTCTCTTTCTCGCCCTCTGTTTCAGCCCCTCTGTTTCTCGCCCTCTGTTTCAGCCCATCTGTTTCTCGACTCTGTTTCAGCCTCTCTGTTTCTCGCCCTCTGTTTCAGCCCCTCTGTTTCAGCCCCTCTGTTTCTCACCCTCTGTTTCAGCCCCTCTGTTTCTCGCCCTCTGTTTCAGCCCCTCTGATTCAGCCCCTCTCTTTCAGCCCCTCTGATTCAGCCCCTCTGTTTCAGCCCCTCTGTTTCAGCCCCTCTGTTTCAGCCCCTCTGTTTCAGCCCGTCTGTTTCTCGGCCTCTGGTTCAGCCCCACTGTTTCTCTCCCTCTGTTTCAGGCTCTCTGTTTCAGCCCGTCTGTTTCAGCTCCTCTGTTTCAGCCCCTCTGTTTCTCGCCCTCTGTTTCTCGCCCGCTGTTTCAGCCCCTCTGTTTCTCGTCCTCTGTTTCAGCCCCTCTGTTTCAGCCCCTCTGTTTCAGCCCCTCTGTTTCTCGCCCTCTGTTTCAGCCCCACTGTTTCTCGGCCTCTGTTTCAGCCCCTCTGTTTCTCGCCCTATGTTTCAGCCCCTCTGTTTCAGCCCCTCTGTTTCACTCCTCTGTTTCTCGCCCTCTGTTTCAGCCCCTCTGTTTCTCGCCCTCTGTTTCAGCCCCTTTGTTTCTCTCCCTCTGTTTCAGCCCCTCTGTTTCAGCCCCATTGTTTCTCGCCCTCTGTTTCAGCCCCTCTGTTTCTCGCCTTCTGTTTCAGCCCCTCTGTTTTGCGCCCTCTGTTTCAGCCCCTCTGATTCAGCCCCTCTGTTTCAGCCCCTCTGTTTCAGCCCCTCTGTTTCAGCCCCTCTGTTTCATCCCCTCTGTTTCTCGCCCTCTGTTTCTCGCCCTCTGTTTCAGCCCCTCAGTTTCAGCCCCTCTGTTTTTCGCCCCCTGTTTCAGACCCTCTGTTTTAGCCCCTCTGTTTCTCGCCCTCTGTTTCTGCCCCTCTGTTTCTCGCCCTCTGTTTCAGCCCCTCTGTTTCTCGCACTCTGTTTCAGCCCCTCTGATTCAGCCCCTCTGTTTCAGCCCCTCTGTTTCTCCCCCTCTTTTCCAGCCACTCTGTTTCAGCCCCTCTGATTCAGCCCCTCTGATTCAGCCCCACTCATTCAGCCCCTCTGTATCAGCCCCTCTGTTTCAGCCCCTCTGTTTCTCGGCCTCTGTTTCAGCCCCTCTGTTTTTCGCCCTCTTTTTCAGCCCCTCTGTTTCAGCCCGTCTGTTTCAGCCACTCTGTTTCTCGCACTCTGTTTCAGCCCCTCTGTTTCTCACCCTCTGTTTCAACCCCTCTGATTCAGCCCCTCTGTTTCAGCCCCTCTGAATCAGCCCCTCTGATTCAGCCCCTCTGTTTCAGCCCCTCTGTTTCAGCCCCTCTGTTTCTCGCCCTCTTTTTCAGCCCCTCTGTTTCTCGCCCTCTGTTTCAGCCCCTCTGTTTCAGCCGCTCTGTTTCAGCCCCTCTGTTTCTCGCCCTCTGTTTCAGTCCCTCTGTTTCTCGCCCCCTGTTTCAGCCCCTCTGTTTCTCGCCCTCTGTTTCAGCCCCTCAGTTTCAGCCCCTCTGTTTCAGCCCCTCTGATTCAGCCCCTCTGTTTCAGCCACTCTGAATCATCCCCTCTGATTCAGCCCCTCTGTTTCAGCCCCTCTATTTCAGCCCCTCTGTTTCTCGCCCTCGTTTTCAGCCCCTCTGTTTCTCGTCCTCTGTTTCAGCCCCTCTGATTCAGCCCCTCTGTTTCAGCCCCTCTGTTTCTCCCCCTCTGTTCCAGCCCCTCTGTTTCTGCCCCTCTCTTTCAGCCACTCTGTTTTACCCCCTCTGATTCACCCCATCTGATTCAGCCCCACTCATTCAGCCCCTCTTTTTCAGTCCCTATGTTTCAGCCCATCTGTTTCTCGGCCTCTGTTTCAGCCCCTCTGTTTTTTGCCCTCTTTTTCAGCCCCTCTGTTTCAGCCCGCCTGTTTCAGACACTCTGTTTCTCACCCACTGTTTCAGCCCCTCTGTTTCTCGCTCTCTGTTTCAGCCCCTCTGATTCAGCCCCTCTGTTTCAGCCCCTCTGAATCAGCCCCTCTGTTTCAGCCTCTCTGTTTCAGCCCCTCTGTTTCAGCCCCTCTGTTTCTCGCCCTCTTTAACAGCGCCTCTGTTTCTCGCCCTCTGTTTCAGCCCCTCTGTTTCAGCCCCTCTGTTTCAGCCCCTCTGTTTCTCGCCATCTGTTTCAGCCCATCTGTTTCTCGCCCTCTGTTTCAGCCTCTCTGTTTCTCGCCCTCTGTTTCAGCCCCTCTGTTTCAGCCCCCCTGTTTCTCGCCCTCTGTTTCAGCACCTCTGTTTCTCGCCCTCTGTTTCAGCCCCTCTGATTCAGCCCCTCTCTTTCAGCCCCTCTGATTCAGCCCCTCTGCTTCAGCCCCTCTGTTTCAGCCTCTCTGTTTCAGCCCCTCTGTTTCAGCCCGTCTGTTTCCCGCCCTCTGTTTCAGCCCCTCTGTTTCTCGCCCTCTGTTTCAGGCTCTCTGTTTTAGCCCGTCTGTTTCAGCCCCTCTGTTTCAGCCCCTCTGTTTCTCGCCCTCTGTTTCAGCCCCTCTGGTTCTCGCCCTCGGTTTCAGCCCCTCTGTTTCTCGCCCTCTGTTTCAGCCCCTCTGTTTCAGCCCCTCTGTTTCAGCCCCTCTGTTTCAGCCCGTCTCTTTCTCGCCCTCTGTTTCAGCCCCTCTGTTTCTCGCCCTCTGTTTCAGCCCATCTGTTTCTCGACTCTGTTTCAGCCTCTCTGTTTCTCGCCCTCTGTTTCAGCCCCTCTGTTTCAGCCCCTCTGTTTCTCACCCTCTGTTTCAGCCCCTCTGTTTCTCGCCCTCTGTTTCAGCCCCTCTGATTCAGCCCCTCTCTTTCAGCCCCTCTGATTCAGCCCCTCTGTTTCAGCCCCTCTGTTTCAGCCCCTCTGTTTCAGCCCCTCTGTTTCAGCCCGTCTGTTTCTCGGCTTCTGGTTCAGCCCCACTGTTTCTCTCCCTCTGTTTCAGGCTCTCTGTTTCAGCCCGTCTGTTTCAGCTCCTCTGTTTCAGCCCCTCTGTTTCTCGCCCTCTGTTTCTCGCCCGCTGTTTCAGCCCCTCTGTTTCTCGTCCTCTGTTTCAGCCCCTCTGTTTCAGCCCCTCTGTTTCAGCCCCTCTGTTTCTCGCCCTCTGTTTCAGCCCCACTGTTTCTCGGCCTCTGTTTCAGCCCCTCTGTTTCTCGCCCTATGTTTCAGCCCCTCTGTTTCAGCCCCTCTGTTTCACTCCTCTGTTTCTCGCCCTCTGTTTCAGCCCCTCTGTTTCTCGCCCTCTGTTTCAGCCCCTTTGTTTCTCTCCCTCTGTTTCAGCCCCTCTGTTTCAGCCCCATTGTTTCTCGCCCTCTGTTTCAGCCCCTCTGTTTCTCGCCTTCTGTTTCAGCCCCTCTGTTTTGCGCCCTCTGTTTCAGCCCCTCTGATTCAGCCCCTCTGTTTCAGCCCCTCTGTTTCAGCCCCTGTGTTTCAGCCCCTCTGTTTCTCGCCCTCTGTTTCAGCCCCTCTGTTTCTCGCCCTCTGTTTCAGCCCCTCAGTTTCAGCCCCTCTGTTTTTCGCCCCCTGTTTCAGACCCTCTGTTTTAGCCCCTCTGTTTCTCGCCCTCTGTTTCTGCCCCTCTGTTTCTCGCCCTCTGTTTCAGCCCCTCTGTTTCTCGCACTCTGTTTCAGCCCCTCTGATTCAGCCCCTCTGTTTCAGCCCCTCTGTTTCTCCCCCTCTTTTCCAGCCACTCTGTTTCAGCCCCTCTGATTCAGCCCCTCTGATTCAGCCCCACTTATTCAGCCCCTCTGTATCAGCCCCTCTGTTTCAGCCCCTCTGTTTCTCGGCCTCTGTTTCAGCCCCTCTGTTTTTCGCCCTCTTTTTCAGCCCCTCTGTTTCAGCCCGTCTGTTTCAGCCACTCTGTTTCTCGCACTCTGTTTCAGCCCCTCTGTTTCTCACCCTCTGTTTCAACCCCTCTGATTCAGCCCCTCTGTTTCAGCCCCTCTGAATCAGCCCCTCTGATTCAGCCCCTCTGTTTCAGCCCCTCTGTTTCAGCCCCTCTGTTTCTCGCCCTCTTTTTCAGCCCCTCTGTTTCAGCCCCTCTGTTTCAGCCGCTCTGTTTCAGCCCCTCTGTTTCTCGCCCTCTGTTTCAGTCCCTCTGTTTCTCGCCCCCTGTTTCAGCCCCTCTGTTTCTCGCCCTCTGTTTCAGCCCCTCAGTTTCAGCCCCTCTGTTTCAGCCCCTCTGATTCAGCCCCTCTGTTTCAGCCACTCTGAATCATCCCCTCTGATTCAGCCCCTCTGTTTCAGCCCCTCTATTTCAGCCCCTCTGTTTCTCGCCCTCGTTTTCAGCCCCTCTGTTTCTCGTCCTCTGTTTCAGCCCCTCTGATTCAGCCCCTCTGTTTCAGCCCCTCTGTTTCTCCCCCTCTGTTCCAGCCCCTCTGTTTCTGCCCCTCTCTTTCAGCCACTCTGTTTTACCCCCTCTGATTCACCCCATCTGATTCAGCCCCACTCATTCAGCCCCTCTTTTTCAGTCCCTATGTTTCAGCCCATCTGTTTCTCGGCCTCTGTTTCAGCCCCTCTGTTTTTTGCCCTCTTTTTCAGCCCCTCTGTTTCAGCCCGCCTGTTTCAGACACTCTGTTTCTCGCCCTCTGTTTCAGCCCCACTGTTTCTCGCCCACTGTTTCAGCCCCTCTGATTCAGCCCCTCTGTTTCAGCCCCTCTGTTTCAGCCCCTCTGTTTCAGCCCCTCTGTTTCTCGCCCTCTTTTTCAGCACCTCTGTTTCTCGCCCTCTGTTTCAGCCCCTCTGTTTCAGAAGCTCTGTTTCAGCCCCTCTGTTTCTCGCCCTCTGTTTCAGCCCCTCGGTTTCTCGCCCTCTGTTTCAGCCTCTCTGTTTCTCTCCCTCTGTTTCAGCCCCTCTGTTTCATCCCCTCTGTTTCAGCCCCTCTGTTTCAGCCCCTCTGTTTCTCGCCTTCTGTTTCAGCCCCTCTGTTTCTCGCCGTCTGTTTCAGCCCATCTGTTTCTCGACCTCTTTTTCAGCCCCTCGGTTTCTCGCCCTCTGTTTCAGCGTCTCTGTTTCTCGCCCTCTGTTTCAGCCGCTCTGTTTCATCCCCTCTGTTTCTCGCCCTCTGTTTCTCACCCTCTGATTCTCGCCCTCTGTTTCAGCCCCTATGTTTCTCGCCCTCTGTTTCAGCCCCTCTGTTTCAGCCCCTCTGTTTCAGCCCCTCTGTTTCTCACCCTCTGTTTCAGCCCCTCTGATTCAGCCCCTCTGTTTCTGCCCCTCTATTTCAGCCCCTCTGTTTCTCGCCCTCGTTTTCAGCCCCTCTGTTTCTCGTCCTCTGTTTCAGCCCCTCTGATTCAGCCCCTCTGTTTCAGCCCCTCTGTTTCTCCCCCTCTGTTCCAGCCCCTCTGTTTCTGCCCCTCTCTTTCAGCCACTCTGTTTTACCCCCTCTGATTCACCCCATCTGATTCAGCCCCACTCATTCAGCCCCTCTTTTTCAGTCCCTATGTTTCAGCCCATCTGTTTCTCGGCCTCTGTTTCAGCCCCTCTGTTTTTTGCCCTCTTTTTCAGCCCCTCTGTTTCAGCCCGCCTGTTTCAGACACTCTGTTTCTCGCCCTCTGTTTCAGCCCCACTGTTTCTCGCCCACTGTTTCAGCCCCTCTGATTCAGCCCCTCTGTTTCAGCCCCTCTGTTTCAGCCCCTCTGTTTCAGCCCCTCTGTTTCTCGCCCTCTTTTTCAGCACCTCTGTTTCTCGCCCTCTGTTTCAGCCCCTCTGTTTCAGAAGCTCTGTTTCAGCCCCTCTGTTTCTCGCCCTCTGTTTCAGCCCCACGGTTTCTCGCCCTCTGTTTCAGCCTCTCTGTTTCTCTCCCTCTGTTTCAGCCCCTCTGTTTCATCCCCTCTGTTTCAGCCCCTCTGTTTCAGCCCCTCTGTTTCTCGCCTTCTGTTTCAGCCCCTCTGTTTCTCGCCGTCTGTTTCAGCCCATCTGTTTCTCGACCTCTTTTTCAGCCCCTCGGTTTCTCGCCCTCTGTTTCAGCGTCTCTGTTTCGCGCCCTCTGTTTCAGCCCCTCTATTTCAGCCCCTCTGTTTCAGCCGCTCTGTTTCATCCCCTCTGTTTCTCGCCCTCTGTTTCTCACCCTCTGATTCTCGCCCTCTGTTTCAGCCCCTATGTTTCTCGCCCTCTGTTTCAGCCCCTCTGTTTCAGCCCCTCTGTTTCAGCCCCTCTGTTTCTCACCCTCTGTTTCAGCCCCTCTGATTCAGCCCCTCTGTTTCTCGCCCTCTGTATCAGCCCCTCTATTTCCGCCTCTCTGTTTCAGCTCCTCTGTTTCAGCCCCTCTGTTTCTCGCCCTCTGTTACTCGCCCTCTGTTTCAGCCCCTCTGTTTCTCGCCCTCTGTTTCAGCCCCTCTGTTTCAGCCACTTTGATTCAGCCCCTCTGATTCAGCCCCTCTGTTTTTTCGCTCTCCTTTTCAGCCCCTCTGTTTCAGCCCTTCTGTTTCAGCCCCTCTGATTCAGCCCCTCTGTTTCTCGCCCTCTGTTTCAGCCCCTCTGTTTCAGCCCCTCTGTTTCAGCCCCTCTGTTTCAGCCCCTCTGTTTCTCGCCCTCTGTTTCAGCCCCTCTGTTTATCGCCCTCTGTTTCTGTGCCGCTGATTTAGCCCCTCTGTTTCAGCCCCTCTTTTTCTGCCCCTCTGTTTCTCGCCCTCTGTTTCAGCCCCTCTGAATCAGCCCCTCTGATTCAGCTCCTCTGTTTCAGACCCTCTGAATCAGCTCCTCTGATTCAGCTCCTCTGTTTCAGCCCCTCTGTTTCAGCCCCACTGTTTCAGCCCCTCTGTTTCTCGCCCTCTGTTTCAGCCCCTCGGTTTCTCGCCCTCTGTTTCAGCCCCTCTGTTTCTCACCCTCTGTTTCAGCCCCTGTGTTTCAGCCCCTCTGTTTCAGTCCCTCTGTTTCTCGCCCTCTGTTTCTCGCCCTCTGTTTCAGCCCCTCTGTTTCTCGCCCTCTGTTTCAGCCCCTCTGTTTCTCGCCCTCTGTTTCAGCCCCTCTGTTTCAGCCCCTCTGTTTCAGCCCCTCTGTTTCTCGCCCTCGGTTTCAGCCCCTCTGTTTCTCGCCCTCTGTTTCAGCCCCTCTGTTTCTCGCCCTCCGTTTCAGCCTCTCTGTTTCTCGCCCTCAGTTTCAGCCCCTCAGTTTCAGCCCCTCTGTTTCAGCCCCTTTGTTTCAGCCCCTCTGTTTCTCGCCCTCTGTTTCAGCCCCTCTGTTTCTCGCCCTCTGTTTCAACCCCTCTGTTTCTCCCACTCTGTTCCAGCCCCTCTGTTTCAGCCCCTCTGTTTCATCCACCCTGTTTCAGCCCCTCTGATTCAGCCCCTCTGATTCAGCCCCACTCATTCAGCCCCTCTGTTTCAGCCCCTCTGTTTCAGCCCCTCTCTTTCTCGGCCTCTGTTTCAGCCCATCTGTTTTTCGCCCTCTTTTTCAGCCCCTCTGTTTCAGCCCGTCTGTTTCAGCCACTCTGTTTCTCGCCCTCTGTTTCAGCCCCTCTGTTTCTCACCCTCTGTTTCAGCCCCTCTGATTCAGCCCCTCTGTTTCTCGCCCTCTGTATCAGCCCCTCTGTTTCCGCCCCTCTGTTTCAGCCCCTCTGTTTCAGCCCCTCTGTTTCTCGCCCTCTGTTTCAGCCCCTCTGTTTCAGCCACTCTGATTCAGCCCCTCTAATTCAGCCCCTCCGTTTCAGCCCTTCTGTTTCAGCCCCTCTGTTTCAGCCCCTCTGTTTCTCGCCCTCTGTTTCAGCCCCTCTGTTTCAGCACCTCTGTTTCAGCCCTCTCTGTTTCTCGCCCTCTGTTTCAGCCCCTCTGTTTATCGCCCTCTGTTTCTGTGCCGCTAATTTAGCCCCTCTGTTTCAGCCCCTCTGTTTCAGCCCCTCTGTTTCAGCCCCTCTGTTTCTCACCCTCTGTTTCAGCCCCTCTGATTCAGCCCCTCTGTTTCTGCCCCTCTATTTCAGCCCCTCTGTTTCTCGCCCTCGTTTTCAGCCCCTCTGTTTCTCGTCCTCTGTTTCAGCCCCTCTGATTCAGCCCCTCTGTTTCAGCCCCTCTGTTTCTCCCCCTCTGTTCCAGCCCCTCTGTTTCTGCCCCTCTCTTTCAGCCACTCTGTTTTACCCCCTCTGATTCACCCCATCTGATTCAGCCCCACTCATTCAGCCCCTCTTTTTCAGTCCCTATGTTTCAGCCCATCTGTTTCTCGGCCTCTGTTTCAGCCCCTCTGTTTTTTGCCCTCTTTTTCAGCCCCTCTGTTTCAGCCCGCCTGTTTCAGACACTCTGTTTCTCGCCCTCTGTTTCAGCCCCACTGTTTCTCGCCCACTGTTTCAGCCCCTCTGATTCAGCCCCTCTGTTTCAGCCCCTCTGTTTCAGCCCCTCTGTTTCAGCCCCTCTGTTTCTCGCCCTCTTTTTCAGCACCTCTGTTTCTCGCCCTCTGTTTCAGCCCCTCTGTTTCAGAAGCTCTGTTTCAGCCCCTCTGTTTCTCGCCCTCTGTTTCAGCCCCACGGTTTCTCGCCCTCTGTTTCAGCCTCTCTGTTTCTCTCCCTCTGTTTCAGCCCCTCTGTTTCATCCCCTCTGTTTCAGCCCCTCTGTTTCAGCCCCTCTGTTTCTCGCCTTCTGTTTCAGCCCCTCTGTTTCTCGCCGTCTGTTTCAGCCCATCTGTTTCTCGACCTCTTTTTCAGCCCCTCGGTTTCTCGCCCTCTGTTTCAGCGTCTCTGTTTCTCGCCCTCTGTTTCAGCCCCTCTATTTCAGCCCCTCTGTTTCAGCCGCTCTGTTTCATCCCCTCTGTTTCTCGCCCTCTGTTTCTCACCCTCTGATTCTCGCCCTCTGTTTCAGCCCCTATGTTTCTCGCCCTCTGTTTCAGCCCCTCTGTTTCAGCCCCTCTGTTTCAGCCCCTCTGTTTCTCACCCTCTGTTTCAGCCCCTCTGATTCAGCCCCTCTGTTTCTCGCCCTCTGTATCAGCCCCTCTTTTTCCGCCTCTCTGTTTCAGCTCCTCTGTTTCAGCCCCTCTGTTTCTCGCCCTCTGTTACTCGCCCTCTGTTTCAGCCCCTCTGTTTCTCGCCCTCTGTTTCAGCCCCTCTGTTTCAGCCACTTTGATTCAGCCCCTCTGATTCAGCCCCTCTGTTTTTTCGCTCTCCTTTTCAGCCCCTCTGTTTCAGCCCTTCTGTTTCAGCCCCTCTGATTCAGCCCCTCTGTTTCTCGCCCTCTGTTTCAGCCCCTCTGTTTCAGCCCCTCTGTTTCAGCCCCTCTGTTTCAGCCCCTCTGTTTCTCGCCCTCTGTTTCAGCCCCTCTGTTTATCGCCCTCTGTTTCTGTGCCGCTGATTTAGCCCCTCTGTTTCAGCCCCTCTTTTTCTGCCCCTCTGTTTCTCGCCCTCTGTTTCAGCCCCTCTGAATCAGCCCCTCTGATTCAGCTCCTCTGTTTCAGACCCTCTGAATCAGCTCCTCTGATTCAGCTCCTCTGTTTCAGCCCCTCTGTTTCAGCCCCACTGTTTCAGCCCCTCTGTTTCTCGCCCTCTGTTTCAGCCCCTCGGTTTCTCGCCCTCTGTTTCAGCCCCTGTTTCTCACCCTCTGTTTCAGCCCCTGTGTTTCAGCCCCTCTGTTTCAGTCCCTCTGTTTCTCGCCCTCTGTTTCTCGCCCTCTGTTTCAGCCCCTCTGTTTCTCGCCCTCTGTTTCAGCCCCTCTGTTTCTCGCCCTCTGTTTCAGCCCCTCTGTTTCAGCCCCTCTGTTTCAGCCCCTCTGTTTCTCGCCCTCGGTTTCAGCCCCTCTGTTTCTCGCCCTCTGTTTCAGCCCCTCTGTTTCTCGCCCTCCGTTTCAGCCTCTCTGTTTCTCGCCCTCAGTTTCAGCCCCTCAGTTTCAGCCCCTCTGTTTCAGCCCCTTTGTTTCAGCCCCTCTGTTTCTCGCCCTCTGTTTCAGCCCCTCTGTTTCTCGCCCTCTGTTTCAACCCCTCTGTTTCTCCCACTCTGTTCCAGCCCCTCTGTTTCAGCCCCTCTGTTTCATCCACCCTGTTTCAGCCCCTCTGATTCAGCCCCTCTGATTCAGCCCCACTCATTCAGCCCCTCTGTTTCAGCCCCTCTGTTTCAGCCCCTCTCTTTCTCGGCCTCTGTTTCAGCCCATCTGTTTTTCGCCCTCTTTTTCAGCCCCTCTGTTTCAGCCCGTCTGTTTCAGCCACTCTGTTTCTCGCCCTCTGTTTCAGCCCCTCTGTTTCTCACCCTCTGTTTCAGCCCCTCTGATTCAGCCCCTCTGTTTCTCGCCCTCTGTATCAGCCCCTCTGTTTCCGCCCCTCTGTTTCAGCCCCTCTGTTTCAGCCCCTCTGTTTCTCGCCCTCTGTTTCAGCCCCTCTGTTTCAGCCACTCTGATTCAGCCCCTCTAATTCAGCCCCTCTGTTTCAGCCCTTCTGTTTCAGCCCCTCTGTTTCAGCCCCTCTGTTTCTCGCCCTCTGTTTCAGCCCCTCTGTTTCAGCACCTCTGTTTCAGCCCCTCTGTTTCTCGCCCTCTGTTTCAGCCCCTCTGTTTATCGCCCTCTGTTTCTGTGCCGCTAATTTAGCCCCTCTGTTTCAGCCCCTCTTTTTCAGCCCCTCTGTTTCAGCCCCTGTGTTTCAGCCCCTCTGTTTCGCGCTCTCTGTTTCAGCCCCTCTGTTTCAGCGACTCTGTTTATCACCCTCTGTTTCTGCCCCTCTGTTTCTCGCCCTCTGTTTCAGCCCCTCTGTTTCTCGCCCTCTGTTTCAGCTCCTCTGATTCAGCCCCTCTGTTTCAGCCCCTCTGAATCAGCCCCACTGATGCAGCTCCTCTGTTTCAGCCCCTCTGTTTCAGCCACTCTGTTTCTCGCCCTCTTTTTCAGCCCCTCGGTTTCTCGCCCTCTGTTTCAGCCCCTCTGTTTCAGCCCCTCTGCTTCAGTCCCTCTGTTTAACGCCCTCTGTTTCTCGCACTCGGTTTCAGCCCCTCTGATTCTCGCCCACTGTTTCAGCACATCTGTTTCTCGCCCTCTGTTTCAGCCCCTCTGTTTCAGCCCCTCTGTTTCAGCCCCTCTGTTTCAGCCCCTCTGTTTCTCGCCCTCTCTTTCAGCCCCTCTGTTTCTCGCCCTCTGTTTCAGCCCCTCTGTTTCTCGCCCTCCGTTTCTGCCTCTCTGTTTCTCGCCCTCTTTTTCAGCCCCTCTGTTTCAGCCCCTCTGTTTCAGCCCCTCTCTTTCTCGCCCTCTGTTTCAGCCCCTCTCTTTCTCGCCCTCTGTTTCAGCCCCTCTGTTTCTCGCCCTCTGTTACAGCCCCTCTGATTCAGCCCCTCTGTTTCTCGCCCTCTGTTTCTCGCCCTCTGTTTCAGCCCCTCTGTTTCTCGCCCTCTGTTTCAGCCCCTCTGTTTCAGCCGATCTGTTTCTCACCCTCTTTTTCAGCCTCTCTGTTTCTTGCCCTCTGTTTCAGCCCCTCTGTTTGAGCCCCACTGTTTCAGCCCCTCTGTTTCAGCCCCTCTGTTTCATCCCCTCTGTTTCTCGCCCTCTGTTTCTCACCCTCTGATTCTCGCCCTCTGTTTCAGCCCCAATGATTTTCGCCCTCTTTTTCAGCCCCTCTGTTTCAGCCCCTCTGTTTCAGCCCCTCTGTTTCTCACCCTCTGTTTCAGCCCCTCTGATTCAGCCCCTCTGTTTCTCGCCCTCTGTTTCAGCCCCTCTGTTTCTCGCCCTCTGTTTCAGCCCCTCTGTTTCAGCCCCTCTGTTTCAGTCGCTCTGTTTCTCGCCCTCTGTTTCTCGCCCTCGGTTTCAGCCACTCTGTTTCTCGCCCTCTGTTTCAGCCCCACTGTTTCTCGCCCTCTGTTTCAGCCCCTCTGTTTCAGCCCCTCTGTTACAGCCGCTCTGTTTCAGCCCCTCTGTTTCTCGCACTCGGTTTCAGCCTCTCTGTTTCTCGCTCTCTGTTTCAGCCCCTCTGATTCAGCCCCTCTGTTTCAGCCGCTCTGTTTCTCGCCCTCTGTTTCTGCCCCTCTGTTTCTCGCCCACTGTTTCAGCCCCTCTGTTTCTCGCCCTCTGTATCAGCCCCTCTGTTTCAGTCCCTCTGTTTCAGCCCCTCTGTTTCAGCCCCTCTGTTTCGCGCCCTCTGTTTCTCGCCCTCTGTTTCAGCCCCTCTGTTTCTCGCCCTCTGTTTCAGCCCCTCTGTTTCAGCCCCTCTGATTCAGCCCCTCTGATTCAACCCCTCTGTTTCTCGCCCTCTGTTTCAGCCCCTCAGTTTCAGCCCTTCTGTTTCAGCCCCTCTGTTTCAGCCGCTCTGTTTCTCGCCCTCTGTTTCAGCCCCTCTGTTTCTCGCCCTCTGTTTCAGCCCCTCTGTTTCTCGCCCTCTGTTTCAGCCCCTCTGTTTCAGCCCCTCTGTTTCAGCCTCTCAGTTTCAGCCCCTGTGTTTCTCGCCCTCTGTTTCAGCCCCTGTGTTTCTCGCCCTCTGTTTCAGCCCCTCTGTTTCTCGCCCTCTGTATCAGCCCCTCTGTTTCAGCCCCTCGGTTTCAGCCCCTCTGTTTCAGCCCCTCTGTTTCTCGCCCTCTATTTCTCGCCCTCTGTTTCAGCCCCTCTGTTTCAGCCCCTCTTATTCAGCCCCTCTGTTTCAGCCCCTCTGATTCAGCCCCTCTGATTCAGCCCCTCTGTTTCTCGCCCTCTGTTTCAGCCCCTCTGTTTCAGTCCTTTGGTATCTGCCCCACTGTTTCAGCCCCTCTGTTTCAGGCGCTCTGTTTCTCGCCCTCTGTATCAGCCCCTCTGTTTCTCGCCCTCTGTTTCAGCCCCTCTGTTTCAGCCCCTCAGTTTCAGCCCCTCTGTTTCTCGACCACAGTTTCAGCCCCTCTGTTTCTAACCCTCTGTTTCTGCCCCTCTGATTTAGCCCCTCTGTTTCAGCCCCTCTGTTTCAGCCCCTCTGTTTCTCGCCCTCTGTTACAGCCCCTCTGTTTCGTGCTCTCTGTTTCAGCCCCTCTGTTTCAGCCCCTCTGTTTCTCGCCCTCTGTTTCAGCCCCTCTGTTTCTCGCCCTCTGTTTCAGCCCCTCTGATTCAGCCACTCTGTTTCAGCCCCTCTGAATCAGCCCCTATGATTCAGCCCCTCTGTTTCAGCCCCTCTGTTTCAGCCCCTCTGTTTCTCGCCCTCTGTTTCAGCCCCTCTGTTTCTCGCCCTCTGTTTCAGCCCCTCTGATTCAGCCCCTCTGTTTCTCGCCCTCTGTTTCAGCCCGTCTGTTTCTTTCCCTCTGTTTCAGCCCCTCTGTTTCAGCCCCTCTGTTTCAGCCCCTCTGTTTCTCGCCCTGTGTTTCGGCCCCTCTGTTTCTCGCCCTCTGTTTCAGCCCCTCTATTTCTCGCCCTCTGTTTCAGCCCCTCTGTTTCAGCCCCTCTGTTTCAGCCCCTCTGTTTCAGCCCCTCTGTTTCTCGCCCTCTGTTTCAACCTCTCTGTTTCTCGCCCTCTGTTTCAGACCCTCTGTTTCTCGCCCTCTGTTTCAGCCCCTGTGTTTCAGCCCCTCTGTTTCAGTCCCTCTGTTTCTCGCCCTCTGTTTCTCGCCCTCTGTTTCATCCCCTCTGTTTCTCGCCCTCTCTTTCAGCCCCTCTGTTTCTCGCCCTCTGTTTCAGCCCCTCTGTTTCAGCCCCTCTGTTTCTCGCCCTCTGTTTTTTAGCCCCTCTGTTTCTCGCCCACTGTTTCAGCCCCTCTGTTTCTCGCCCTCTGTTTCAGCCTCTCTGTTTCTCACCCTCTGTTTCAGCCCCTCTGTTTCAGCCCCTCTGTTTCAGCCCCTCTGTTTCTCGCCCTCTGTTTCAGCCCCTCTGTTTCTCGCCCTCTGTTTCAGGCTCTCTGTTTCAGCCCGTCTGTTTCAGCCCCTCTGTTTCAGCCCCTCTGTTTCTCGCCCTCTGTTTCTCGCCCGCTGTTTCAGCCCGTTTGTTTCTCGCCTTCTTATTCAGCCCCTCTGTTTCAGTCCCTCTGATTCAGCGCCTCTGATTCAGCCCCTCTGTTTCTCGTCCTCTGTTTCAGCCCCTCTGTTTCAGCCCCTCTGTTTCTCGCCCTCTGAATCAGCCCCACTGTTTCTCGCCCTCTGTTTCAGCCCCTCTGTTTCTCGCCCTCTGTTTCAGCCCCTCTGTTTCAGCCCCTCTGTTTCAGCCCCTCTGTTTCTCGCCCTCTGTTTCAGCCCCTCTATTTCTCGCCCTCTGTTTCAGCCCTTCTGTTTCAGCACCTCTGTTTCAGCCCCTCTGTTTCTCGCCCTCTGTTTCAGCCCCACTGTTTCTCGCCCTCTATTTCAGCCCCTCTGTTTCTCGCCTTCTGTTTCAGCCGATCTGATTCAGCCCCCCTGTTTCAGCCCCTCTCATTCAGCCCCTCTGTTTCAGCCCCTCTGTTTCAGCCCCTCTCTTTAAGCCCCTCTGTTTCATCCCCTCTGTTTCTCGCCCTCTGTTTCTCACCCTCTGTTTCTAGCCCTCTGTTTCAGCCCCTCTGTTTTTCGCCCTCTGTTTCAGCCCCTCTGTTTCAGCCCCTCAGTTTCTCGCCCTCTGTTTCTCCCCCTCTGTTTCTCGCCCTCTGTTTCAGCCCCTCTGTTTCTCGCCCTCTGTTTCAGCCCCTCTGATTCAGCCCCTCTGTTTCAGATCCTCTGTTTCTCCCCCTCTGTTCCAGCCCCTCTGATTCATCCCCTCTGATTCAGCCCCACTCAATCAGCCCCTCTGTTTAAGCCCCTCTGTTTCAGCCCCTCTGTTTCTCGGCCTCTGTTTCAACCCCTCTGTTTTTCGCCCTCTTTTTCAGCCCCTCTGTTTCAGCCCGTCTGTTTCAGCCACTCTGTTTCTTGCCCTCTGTTTCAGCCCCTCTGTTTCTCACCCTCTGTTTCAGCCCCTCTGATTCAGCCCCTCTGTTTCTCGCCCTCTGTTTCAGCCCCTCTGTTTCAGCCCTCCTGTTTCAGCCCCTCTGTTTCAGCCCCTCTGTTTCTCGCCCTCTGTTTCAGCCCCTCTGTTTCTCGCCCTCTGTTTCAGCCCCTCTGTTTCAGCCACTCTCTTTCAGCCCCTCTGTTTCAGCCCCTCTGTTTCTCGCCCTCTGTTTCAGCCCCTCTGTTTATCGCCCTCTGTTTCTGTCCCTCTGATTTAGCCCCTCTGGTTCAGCCCCCCTTTTTCAGCCCCTCTGTTTCTCGCCCTCTGTTTCAGCCCCTCTGTTTCGCGCTCTCTGTTTCAGCCCCTCTGTTTCAGCCACTCTGTTTCTCGCCCTCTGTTTCTGCCCCTCTGTTTCTCGCCCTCTGTTTCAGCCCCTCTGTTTCTCGCACTCTGTTACAGCCCCTCTGATTCAGCCCCTCTGTTTCAGCCCCTCTGAATCAGCCCCTCTGATTCAGCTCCTCTGTTTCAGCCCCTCTGTTTCAGCCCCTCTGTTTCAGCCCCTCTGTTTCTCGCCCTCTGTTTCAGCCCCTCGGTTTCTCGCCCTCTGTTTCAGCCCCTCTGTTTCTCACCCTCTGTTTCAGCCCCTGTGTTTCAGCCCCTCTGTTTCAGTCCCTCTGTTTCTCGCCCTCTGTTTCTCGCCCTCTGTTTCAGCCCCTCTGTTTCGCGCCCTCTGTTTCAGCCCCTCTGTTTCTCGCCCTCTGTTTCAGCCCCACTGTTTCAGACCCTCTGTTTCAGCCCCTCTGTTTCTCGCCCTCTGTTTCAGCCCCTCTGTTTCTCGCCCTCTGTTTCAGCCCCTCTGTTTCTCGCCCTCCGTTTCAGCCTCTCTGTTTCTCGCCCTCAGTTTAAGCCCCTCTGTTTCAGCCCCTCTGATTCAGCCCCTCTGATTCAGCCCCACTCATTCAGCCTCTCTGTTTCTCGCTCTCTGTTTCAGCCCCTCTGTTTCTCGCCCTCTGTTTCAGCCCCTCGGTTTCTCGCCCTCTGTTTCAGCCTCTCTGTTTCTCGCCCTCAGTTTCAGCCCCTCTGTTTCAGCCCCTCTGATTCAGCCCCTCTGATTCAGCTCCTCTGTTTCAGCCCCTCTGTTTCAGCCCCTCTGTTTCAGCCCCTCTGTTTCTCGCCCTCTGTTTCAGCCTCTCGGTTTCTCGCCCTCTGTTTCAGCCCCTCTGTTTCTGACCCTCTGTTTCAGCCCCTGTGTTTCAGCCCCTCTGTTTCAGTCCCTCTGTTTCTTGCCTTCTGTTTCTCGCCCTCTGTTTCAGCCCCTCGGTTTCTCGCCTTCTGTTTCAGCCCCTCTGTTTCTCGCCCTCTGTTTCAGCCCCTCTGTTTCAGCCCCTCTGTTTCAGCCCCTCTGTTTCTCGCCCTCTGTTTCAGGCCCTCTGTTTCTCGCCCTCTGTTTCAGCCCCTCTGTTTCTCGCCCTCCGTTTCAGCCTCTCTGTTTCTCGCCCTCAGTTTCAGCCCCTCTGTTTCAGCCCCTCTGTTTCAGCCCCTCTGTTTCAGCCCCTCTGTTTCTCGCCCTCTGTTTCAGCCCCTCTGTTTCTCGCCCTCTGTTTCAACCCCTCTGTTTCTCCCCCTCTGTTCCAGCCCCTCTGTTTCGGCCCCTCTGTTTCAGCCACCCTGTTTCAGCCCCTCTGATTCAGCCCCTCTGATTCAGCCCCTCTGTTTCAGCCCCTCTGTTTCAGCACCTCTGTTTCCCGGCCTCTGTTTCAGCCCCTCTGTTTTTCGCCCTCTTTTTCAGCCCCTCTGTTTCAGCCCGTCTGTTTCAGCCACTCTGTGTCTCGCCCTCTGTTTCAGCCCCTCTGTTTCTCATCCTCTGTTTCAGCCCCTCTGTTTCAGCCCCTCTGTTTTTCGCCCTCCGTTTCAGCCACTCTGTTTCAGCCCCTCAGTTTCTCGCCCTCTGTTTCTGCCCCTCTGTTTCTCGCCCTCTTTTTCAGCCCCTCTGTTTCTCGCCCTCTGTTTCAGCCCCTCTGATTCAGCCCCTCTGTTCCAGCCCCTCTGTTTCTCCCCCTCTGTTCCAGCCCCTCTGATTCATCCCCTCTGATTCAGCCCCACTCATTCAGCCCCTCTGTTTAAGCCCCTCTGTTTCAGCCCCTCTGTTTCTCGGCCTCTGTTTCAGCCCCTCTGTTTTTCGCCCTCTTTTTCAGCCCCTCTGTTTCAGCCCGTCTGTTTCAGCTACTCTGTTTCTCGCCCTCTGTTTCAGCCCCTCTGTTTCTCACCCTCTGTTTCAGCCCCTCTGATTCAGCCCCTCTGTTTCTCGCCCTCTGTATCAGCCCCTCTGTTTCAGCCCCTCTGTTTCAGTCCCTCTGTTTCACGCCCCTCTGTTTCTCGCCCTCTGTTTCAGCCCCTCTGTTTCAGCCCCTCTGTTTCTCGCCCTCTGTTTCAGCCCCTCTGTTACAGCACCTCTGATTCAGCCCCTTTGATTCAGCCCCTCTGTTTCTCGCCCTCTGTTTCAGCCCCTCTGTTTCAGCCCTCCTGTTTCAGCCCCTCTGTTTCAGCCCCTCTCTTTCAGCCCCTCTGTTTCAGCCCCTCTGTTTCTCGCCCTCTGTTTCAGCCCCTCTGTATATCGCCCTCTGTTTCTGTCCCTCTGATTTAGCCCCTCTGGTTCAGCCCCTCTTTTTCAGCCCCTCTGTTTCTCGCCCTCTGTTTCAGCCCCTCTGTTTCGCGCTCTCTGTTTCAGCCCCTCTGTTTCAGCCACTCTGTTTCTCGCCCTCTGTTTCTGCCCCTCTGTTTCTCGCCCTCTGTTTCAGCCCCTCTGTTTCTCGCACTCTGTTACAGCCCCTCTGATTCAGCCCCTCTGTTTCAGCCCCTCTGAATCAGCCCCTCTGATTCAGCTCCTCTGTTTCGGCCCCTCTGTTTCAGCCCCTCTGTTTCAGCCCCTCTGTTTCTCGCCCTCTGTTTCAGCCCCTCGGTTTCTCGCCCTCTGTTTCAGCCCCTCTGTTTCTCACCCTCTGTTTCAGCCCCTGTGTTTCAGCCCCTCTGTTTCAGTCCCTCTGTTTTTCGCCCTCTGTTTCGCGCCCTCTGTTTCAGCCCCTCTGTTTCTCGCCCTCTGTTTCAGCCCCTCTGTTTCAGCCCCTCTGTTTCAGCCCCTCTGTTTCTCGCCCTCTGTTTCAGCCCCTCTGTTTCTCGCCCTCTGTTTCAGCCCCTCTGTTTCTCGCCCTCCGTTTCAGCCTCTCTGTTTCTCGCCCTCAGTTTCAGCCCCTCTGTTTCAGCCCCTCTGATTCAGCCCCTCTGATTCAGCCCCACTCATTCAGCCCCTCTGTTTCAGCCCCTCTGTTTCAGCCCCTCTGTTTCTCGGCCTCTGTTTCAGCCCCTCTGTTTTTCGCCCTCTTTTTCAGCCCCTCTGTTTCAGCCCGTCTGTTTCGGCCACTCTGTTTCTCGCCCTCTGTTTCAGCCCCTCTGTTTCTCACCCTCTGTTTCAGCCCCTCTGATTCAGCCCCTCTGTTTCTCGCCCTCTGTATCAGCCCCTCTTTTTCCGCCTCTCTGTTTCAGCCCCTCTGTTTCAGCCCCTCTGTTTCTCGTCCTCTGTTACTCGCCCTCTGTTTCAGCCCCTCTGTTTCTCGCCCTCTGTTTCAGCCCCTCTGTTTCAGCCACTCTGATTCAGCCCCTCTGATTCAGCCCCTCTGTTTTTCGCCCTCTGTTTCAGCCCCTCTGCTTCAGCCCTTCTGTTCCAGCCCCTCTGTTTCAGCCCCTCTGTTTCTCGCCCTCTGTTTCAGCCCCTCTGTTTCAGCCCCTCTGTTTCAGCCCCTCTGTTTCTCGCCCTCTGTTTCAGCCCCTCTGTTTATCGCCCTCTGTTTCTGTGCCGCTGATTTAGCCCCTCTGTTTCAGCCCCTCTTTTTCAGCCCCTCTGTTTCTCGCCCTCTGTTTCCGCCCCTCTGTTTCGCGCTCTCTGTTTCAGCCCCTCTGTTTCAGCCACTCTGTTTCTCACCCTCTGTCTCTGCCCCTCTGTTTCTCGCCCTCTGTTTCAGCCCCTCTGTTTCTCGCCCTCTGTTTCAGCCCCTCTGATTCAGCCCCTCTGTTTCAGCCCCTCTGAATCAGCCCCACTGATTCAGCTCCTCTCTTTCAGCCCCTCTGTTTCAGCCCCTCTGTTTCAGCCACTCTGTTTCTCACCCTCTTTTTCAGCCCCTCGGTTTCTCGCCCTCTGTTTCAGCCCCTCTGTTTCAGCCACTCTGTTTCTCGCCCTCTGTTTCTGCCCCTCTGTTTCTCGCCCTCTGTTTCAGCCCCTCTGTTTCTCGCACTCTGTTTCAGCCCCTCTGATTCAGCCCCGCTGTTTCAGCCCCTCTGAATCAGCCCCTCTGATTCAGCTCCTCTGTTTCAGCCCCTCTGTTTCAGCCCCTCTGTTTCAGCCCCTCTGTTTCAGTCCCTCTGTTTCTCGCCCTCTGTTTCTCGCGCTCTGTTTCAGCCCCTCTGTTTCTCGCCCTCTGTTTCAGCCCCTCTGTTTCTCGCCCTCTGTTTCAGCCCCTCTGTTTCAGCCCCTCTGTTTCTCGCCCTCTGTTTCAGCCCCTCTGTTTCTCGCCCTCTGTTTCAGCCCCTCTGTTTCTCGCCCTCTGTTTCAGCCTCTCTGTTTCGCGCCCTCAGTTTCAGCCCCTCTGTTTCAGCCCCTCTGTTTCAGCCCCTCTGTTTCAGCCCCTCTGTTTCTCGCCCTCTGTTTCAGCCCCTCTGTTTCTCGCCCTCTGTTTCAACCCCTCTGTTTCTCCCCCTTTGTTCCAGCCACTCTGATTCAGCCCCTCTGATTCAGCCCCACTCATTCAGCCCCTCTGTTTCAGCCCCTCTGTTTCAGCCCCTCTGTTTCTCGGCCTCTGTTTCAGCCCCTCTGTTTCTCGCCCTCTTTATCAGCCCCTCTTTTTCCGCCCCTCTGTTTCAGCCCCTCTCTTTCAGCCCCTCTGTTTCTCGCCCTTTGTTTTAGCCCCTCTGTTTCAGCCACTCTGATTCAGCCCCTCTGATTCAGCCCCTCTGTTTTTCGCCCTCTGTTTCAGCCCCTCTGTTTCAGCCCTTCTGTTTCAGCCCCTCTGTTTCAGCCCCTCTGTTTCAGCCCCTCTGTTTCAGCACCTCTGTTTCTCGCCCTCTGTTTCAGCCCCTCTGTTTCTCGCCCTCTGTTTCAGCCCCTCTGATTCAGCCCCTCTGTTTCAGCCCCTCTGAATCAGCCCCACTGATTCAGCATTCTGTTTCAGCCCCTCTGTTTCAGCCCCTCTGTTTCAGCCACTCTGTTTCTCGCACTCTTTTTCAGACCCTCGGTTTCTGACCCTCTGTTTCAGCCCATCTGCTTCAGTCCCTCTGTTTAACGCCCTCTGTTTCTCGCACTCTGTTTCAGCCCCTCTGATTCTCGCCCTCTGTTTCAGCCCCTCTGTTTCTCGCCCTCTGTTTCAGCCCCTCTGTTTCAGCCCCTCTGTTTCAGCCCCTCTGTTTCAGCCCCTCTGTTTCTCGCCCTCTCTTTCAGCCCCTCTGTTTCTCGCCCTCTGTTTCAGCCCCTCTGTTTCTCGCCCTCCGTTTCTGCCTCTCTGTTTCTCGCCCTCTTTTTCAGCCCCTCTGTTTCACCCCCTCTGTTTCAGCCCCTCTGTTTCAGCCCCTCTCTTTCTCGCCCTCTGTTTCAGCCCCTCTGTTTCTCGCCCTCTGTTTCAGCCCCTCTGTTTCTCGCCCTCTGTTTCAGCGCCTCTGATTCAGCCCCTCTGTTTCTCGCCCTCTGTTTCTCGCCCTCTGTTTCAGCCCCTCTGTTTCTCGCCCTCTGTTTCAGCCCCTCTGTTTCAGCCCCTCTGTTTCTCGCCCTCTTTTTCAGCCCCTCTGTTTGTCGCACTCAGTTTCAGCCTCTCTGTTTCTCGCCCTCTGATTCAGCCCCTCTGTTTCAGCCCCTCTGTTTCTCGCCCTCTGTTTCTCACCCTCTGTTTCTCACCCTCTGTTTCAGCCCCTCTGATTCAGCCCCTCTGTTTCTCGCCCTCTGTATCAGCCCCTCTGTTTCAGCCCCTCTGTTTCAGACCCTCTGTTTCAGCCTCTCTGTTTCTCGCCCTCTGTTTCAGCCCCTCTGTTACAGCACCTCTGATTCAGCCCCTCTGATTCAGCCCCTCTGTTTCTCGCCCTCTGTTTCAGCCCCTCTGTTTCAGCCCTCCTGTTTCAGCCCCTCTGTTTCAGCCCCTCTGTTTCTCGCCCTCTGTTTCAGCCCCTCTGTTTCTCGCCCTCTGTTTCAGCCCCTCTGTTTCAGCCACTCTCTTTCAGCCCCGCTGTTTCAGCCCCTCTGTTTCTCGCCCTCTGTTTCAGCCCCTCTGTTTATCGCCCTCTGTTTCTGTCCCTCTGATTTAGCCCCTCTGGTTCAGCCCCTCTTTTTCAGCCCCTCTGTTTCTCGCCCTCTGTTTCAGCCCCTCTGTTTCGCGCTCTCTGTTTCAGCCCCTCTGTTTCAGCCACTCTGTTTCTCGCCCTCTGTTTCTGCCCCTCTGTTTCTCGCCCTCTGTTTCAGCCCCTCTGTTTCTCGCACTCTGTTACAGCCCCTCTGATTCAGCTCCTCTGTTTCAGCCCCTCTGTTTCAGCCCCTCTGTTTCAGCCCCTCTGTTTCTCGCCCTCTGTTTCAGCCCCTCGGTTTCTCGCCCTCTGTTTCAGCCCCTCTGTTTCTCACCCTCTGTTTCAGCCCCTGTGTTTCAGCCCCTCTGTTTCAGTCCCTCTGTTTCTCGCCCTCTGTTTCTCGCCCTCTGTTTCAGCCCCTCTGTTTCGCGCCCTCTGTTTCAGCCCCTCTGTTTCTCGCCCTCTGTTTCAGCCCCACTGTTTCAGCCCCTCTGTTTCAGCCCCTCTGTTTCTCGCCCTCTGTTTCAGCCCCTCTGTTTCTCGCCCTCTGTTTCAGCCCCTCTGTTTCTCGCCCTCCGTTTCAGCCTCTCTGTTTCTCGCCCTCAGTTTAAGCCCCTCTGTTTCTGCCCCTCTGATTCAGCCCCGCTGATTCAGCCCCACTCATTCAGCCCCTCTGTTTCAGCCCCTCTGTTTCAGCCCCTCTGTTTCTCGCCCTCTGTTTCAGCCCCTCGGTTTCTCGCCCTCTGTTTCAGCCTCTCTGTTTCTCGCCCTCAGTTTCAGCCCCTCTGTTTCAGCCCCTCTGATTCAGCCCCTCTGATTCAGCTCCTCTGTTTCAGCCCCTCTGTTTCAGCCCCTCTGTTTCAGCCCCTCGGTTTCTCGCCCTCTGTTTCAGCCCCTCTGTTTCTGACCCTCTGTTTCAGCCCCTGTGTTTCAGCCCCTCTGTTTCAGTCCCTCTGCTTCTCGCCTTCTGTTTCTCGCCCTCTGTTTCAGCCCCTCGGTTTCTCGCCTTCTGTTTCAGCCCCTCTGTTTCTCGCCCTCTGTTTCAGCCCCTCTGTTTCAGCCCCTCTGTTTCAGCCCCTCTGTTTCTCGCCCTCTGTTTCAGCCCCTCTGTTTCTCGCCCTCTGTTTCAGCCCCTCTGTTTCTCGCCCTCCGTTTCAGCCTCTCTGTTTCTCGCCCTCAGTTTCAGCCCCTCTGTTTCAGCCCCTCTGTTTCAGCCCCTCTGTTTCAGCCCCTCTGTTTCTCGCCCTCTGTTTCAGCCCCTCTGTTTCTCGCCCTCTGTTTCAACCCCTCTGTTTCTCCCCCTTTGTTCCAGCCCCTCTGTTTCGGCCCCTCTGTTTCAGCCACCCTGTTTCAGCCCCACTCATTCAGCCCCTCTGTTTCAGCCCCTCTGTTTCAGCCCCTCTGTTTCTCGGCCTCTGTTTCAGCCCCTCTGTTTTTCGCCCTCTTTTTCAGCCCCTCTGTTTCAGCCCGTCTGTTTCAGCCACTCTGTGTCTCGCCCTCTGTTTCAGCCCCTCTGTTTCTCATCCTCTGTTTCAGCCCCTCTGTTTCAGCCCCTCTGTTTTTCGCCCTCCGTTTCAGCCACTCTGTTTCAGCCCCTCAGTTTCTCGCCCTCTGTTTCTGCCCCTCTGTTTCTCGCCCTCTTTTTCAGTCCCTCTGTTTCTTGCCCTCTGTTTCAGCCCCTCTGATTCAGCCCCTCTGTTCCAGCCCCTCTGTTTCTCCCCCTCTGTTCCAGCCCCTCTGATTCATCCCCTCTGATTCAGCCCCACTCATTCAGCCCCTCTGTTTAAGCCCCTCTGTTTCAGCCCCTCTGTTTCTCGGCCTCTGTTTCAGCCCCTCTGTTTTTCGCCCTCTTTTTCAGCCCCTCTGTTTCAGCCCGTCTGTTTCAGCCACTCTGTTTCTCGCCCTCTGTTTCAGCCCCTCTGTTTCTCACCCTCTGTTTCAGCCCCTCTGATTCAGCCCCTCTGTTTCTCGCCCTCTGTATCAGCCCCTCTGTTTCAGCCCCTCTGTTTCAGTCCCTCTGTTTCACGCCCCTCTGTTTCTCGCCCTCTGTTACTCGCCCTCTGTTTCAGCCCCTCTGTTTCTCGCCCTCTGTTTCAGCCCCTCTGTTACAGCACCTCTGATTCAGCCCCTTTGATTCAGGCCCTCTGTTTCTCGCCCTCTGTTTCAGCCCCTCTGTTTCAGCCCTCCTGTTTCAGCCCCTCTGTTTCAGCCCCTCTCTTTCAGCCCCTCTGTTTCAGCCCCTCTGTTTCTCGCCCTCTGTTTCAGCCCCTCTGTATATCGCCCTCTGTTTCTGTCCCTCTGATTTAGCCCCTCTGGTTCAGCCCCTCTTTTTCAGCGCCTCTGTTTCTCGCCCTCTGTTTCAGCCCCTCTGTTTCGCGCTCTCTGTTTCAGCCCCTCTGTTTCAGCCACTCTGTTTCTCGCACTCTGTTTCTGCCCCTCTGTTTCTCGCCCTCTGTTTCAGCCCCTCTGTTTCTCGCACTCTGTTACAGCCCCTCTGATTCAGCCCCTCTGTTTCAGCCCATCTGAATCAGCCCCTCTGATTCAGCTCCTCTGTTTCAGCCCCTCTGTTTCAGCCCCTCTGTTTCAGCCCCTCTGTTTCTCGCCCTCTGTTTCAGCCCCTCGGTTTCTCGCCCTCTGTTTCAGCCCCTCTGTTTCTCACCCTCTGTTTCAGCCCCTGTGTTTCAGCCCCTCTGTTTCAGTCCCTCTGTTTCTCGCCCTCTGTTTCTCGCCCTCTGTTTCAGCCCCTCTGTTTCGCGCCCTCTGTTTCAGCCCCTCTGTTTCTCGCCCTCTGTTTCAGCCCCTCTGTTTCAGCCCCTCTGTTTCAGCCCCTCTGTTTTTCGCCCTCTGTTTCAGCCCCTCTGTTTCTCGCCCTCTGTTTCAGCCCCTCTGTTTCTCGCCCTCCGTTTCAGCCTCTCTGTTTCTCGCCCTCAGTTTCAGCCCCTCTGTTTCAGCCCCTCTGATTCAGCCCCTCTGATTCAGCCCCACTCATTCAGCCCCTCTGTTTCAGCCCCTCTGTTTCAGCCCCTCTGTTTCTCGGCCTCTGTTTCAGCCCCTCTGTTTTTCGCCCTCTTTTTCAGCCCCTCTGTTTCAGCCCGTCTGTTTCGGCCACTCTGTTTCTCGCCCTCTGTTTCAGCCCCTCTGTTTCTCACCCTCTGTTTCAGCCCCTCTGATTCAGCCCCTCTGTTTCTCGCCCTCTGTATCAGCCCCTCTTTTTCCGCCTCTCTGTTTCAGCCCCTCTGTTTCAGCCCCTCTGTTTCTCGTCCTCTGTTACTCGCCCTCTGTTTCAGCCCCTCTGTTTCTCGCCCTCTGTTTCAGCCCCTCTGTTTCAGCCACTCTGATTCAGCCCCTCTGATTCAGCCCCTCTGTTTTTCGCCCTCTGTTTCAGCCCCTCTGCTTCAGCCCTTCTGTTTCAGCCCCTCTGTTTCAGCCCCTCTGTATCTCGCCCTCTGTTTCAGCCCCTCTGTTTATCGCCCTCTGTTTCTGTGCCGCTGATTTAGCCCCTCTGTTTCAGCCCCTCTTTTTCAGCCCCTCTGTTTCTCGCCCTCTGTTTCCGCCCCTCTGTTTCGCGCTCTCTGTTTAAGCCCCTCTGTTTCAGCCACTCTGTTTCTCACCCTCTGTCTCTGCCCCTCTGTTTCTCGCCCTCTGTTTCAGCCCCTCTGTTTCTCGCCCTCTGTTTCAGCCCCTCTGATTCAGCCCCTCTGTTTCAGCCCCTCTGAATCAGCCCCACTGATTCAGCTCCTCTCTTTCAGCCCCTCTGTTTCAGCCCCTCTGTTTCAGCCACTCTGTTTCTCACCCTCTTTTTCAGCCCCTTGGTTTCTCGCCCTCTTTTTCAGCCCCTCTGTTTCAGCCACTCTGTTTCTCGCCCTCTGTTTCTGCCCCTCTGTTTCTCGCCCTCTGTTTCAGCCCCTCTGTTTCTCGCACTCTGTTACAGCCCCTCTGATTCAGCCCCTCTGTTTCAGCCCCTCTGAATCAGCCCCTCTGATTCAGCTCCTCTGTTTCTCGCCCTCTGTTTCAGCCCCTCTGTTTCAGCCCCTCTGTTTCTCGCCCTCTGTTTCAGCCCCTCTGTTTCTCGCCCTCTGTTTCAGCCCCTCTGTTTCTCGCCCTCTGTTTCAGCCTCTCTGTTTCGCGCCCTCAGTTTCAGCCCCTCTGTTTCAGCCCCTCTGTTTCAGCCCCTCTGTTTCAGCCCCTCTGTTTCTCGCCCTCTGTTTCAGCCCCTCTGTTTCTCTCCCTCTGTTTCAACCCCTCTGTTTCTCCCCCTTTGTTCCAGCCCCTCTGATTCAGCCCCTCTGATTCAGCCCCACTCATTCAGCCCCTCTGTTTCAGCCCCTCTGTTTCAGCCCCTCTGTTTCTCGGCCTCTGTTTCAGCCCCTCTGTTTTTCGCCCTCTTTTTCAGCCCCTCTGTTTCAGCCCGTCTGTTTCTCGCCCTCTTTATCAGCCCCTCTTTTTCCGCCCCTCTGTTTCAGCCCCTCTCTTTCAGCCCCTCTGTTTCTCGCCCTCTGTTTTAGCCCCTCTGTTTCAGCCACTCTGATTCAGCCCGTCTGATTCAGCCCCTCTGTTTTTCGCCCTCTGTTTCAGCCCCTCTGTTTCAGCCCTTCTGTTTCAGCCCCTCTGTTTCAGCCCCTCTGTTTCAGCCCCTCTGTTTCAGCACCTCTGTTTCTCGCCCTCTGTTTCAGCCCCTCTGTTTCTTGCCCTCTGTTTCAGCCCCTCTGATTCAGCCCCTCTGTTTCAGCCCCTCTGAATCAGCCCCACTGATTCAGCACTCTGTTTCAGCCCCTCTGTTTCAGCCCCTCTGTTTCAGCCACTCTGTTTCTCGCACTCTTTTTCAGACCCTCGGTTTCTCACCCTCTGTTTCAGCCCCTCTGCTTCAGTCCCTCTGTTTAACGCCCTCTGTTTCTCGCACTCTGTTTCAGCCCCTCTGATTCTCGCCCTCTGTTTCAGCCCCTCTGTTTCTCGCCCTCTGTTTCAGCCCCTCTGTTTCAGCCCCTCTGTTTCAGCCCCTCTGTTTCAGCCCCTCTGTTTCTCGCCCTCTCTTTCAGCCCCTCTGTTTCTCGCCCTCTGTTTCAGCCCCTCTGTTTCTCGCCCTCCGTTTCTGCCTCTCTGTTTCTCACCCTCTTTTTCAGCCCCTCTGTTTCACCCCCTCTGTTTCAGCCCCTCTGTTTCAGCCCCTCTCTTTCTCGCCCTCTGTTTCAGCCCCTCTGTTTCTCGCCCTCTGTTTCAGCCCCTCTGATTCAGCCCCTCTGTTTCTCGCCCTCTGTATCAGCCCCTCTTTTTCCGCCTCTCTGTTTCAGCCCCTCTGTTTCAGCCCCTCTGTTTCTCGCCCTCTGTTACTCGCCCTCTGTTTCAGCCCCTCTGTTTCTCGCCCTCTGTTTCAGCCCCTCTGTTTCAGCCACTCTGATTCAGCCCCTCTGATTCAGCCCCTCTGTTTTTAGCCCTCTGTTTCAGCCCCTCTGTTTCAGCCCTTCTGTTTCAGCCCCTCTGTTTCTCGCCCTCTGTTTCAGCCCCTCTGTTTCAGCCCCTCTGTTTCAGCCCCTCTGTTTCAGCCCCTCTGTTTCAGCCCTTCTGTTTCAGCCCCTCTGTTTCTCGCCCTCTGTTTCAGCCCCTCTGTTTCAGCCCCTCTGTTTCTCGCCCTCTGTTTCAGCCCCTCAGTTTCTCGCCCTCTGTTTCAGCCACTCTGTTTCTCACCCTCTGTTTCTGCCCCTCTGTTTCTCACCCTCTATCTCTGCCCCTCTGTTTCTCGCCCTCTGTTTCAGCCCCTCTGTTTCTCGCCCTCTGTTTCAGCCCCTCTGATTCAGCCCCTCTGTTTCAGCCCCTCTGAATCAGCCCCACTGATTCAGCTCCTCTGTTTCAGCCCCTCTGTTTCAGCCCCTCTGTTTCAGCCACTCTGTTTCTCGCCCTCTTTTTCAGCCCCTCGGTTTCTCGCCCTCTGTTTCAGCCCCTCTGTTTCAGCCACTCAGTTTCTCGCCCTCTGTTTCTGCCCCTCTGTTTCTCGCCCTCTGTTTCAGCCCCTCTGTTTCTCGCAGTCTGTTACAGCCCCTCTGATTCAGCCCCTCTGTTTCAGCCCCTCTGCTTCAGCCCTTCTGTTTCAGCCCCTCTTTTTCAGCCCCTCTGTTTCTCGCCCTCTGTTTCCGCCCCTCTGTTTCGCGCTCTCTGTTTAAGCCCCTCTGTTTCAGCCACTCTGTTTCTCACCCTCTGTCTCTGCCCCTCTGTTTCTCGCCCTCTGTTTCAGCCCCTCTGTTTCTCGCCCTCTGTTTCAGCCCCTCTGATTCAGCCCCTCTGTTTCAGCCCCTCTGAATCAGCCCCACTGATTCAGCTCCTCTCTTTCAGCCCCTCTGTTTCAGCCCCTCTGTTTCAGCCACTCTGTTTCTCACCCTCTTTTTCAGCCCCTTGGTTTCTCGCCCTCTTTTTCAGCCCCTCTGTTTCAGCCACTCTGTTTCTCGCCCTCTGTTTCTGCCCCTCTGTTTCTCGCCCTCTGTTTCAGCCCCTCTGTTTCTCGCACTCTGTTACAGCCCCTCTGATTCAGCCCCTCTGTTTCAGCCCCTCTGAATCAGCCCCTCTGATTCAGCTCCTCTGTTTCTCGCCCTCTGTTTCAGCCCCTCTGTTTCAGCCCCTCTGTTTCTCGCCCTCTGTTTCAGCCCCTCTGTTTCTCGCCCTCTGTTTCAGCCTCTCTGTTTCGCGCCCTCAGTTTCAGCCCCTCTGTTTCAGCCCCTCTGTTTCAGCCCCTCTGTTTCAGCCCCTCTGTTTCTCGCCCTCTGTTTCAGCCCCTCTGTTTCTCTCCCTCTGTTTCAACCCCTCTGTTTCTCCCCCTTTGTTCCAGCCCCTCTGATTCAGCCCCTCTGATTCAGCCCCACTCATTCAGCCCCTCTGTTTCAGCCCCTCTGTTTCAGCCCCTCTGTTTCTCGGCCTCTGTTTCAGCCCCTCTGTTTTTCGCCCTCTTTTTCAGCCCCTCTGTTTCAGCCCGTCTGTTTCTCGCCCTCTTTATCAGCCCCTCTTTTTCCGCCCCTCTGTTTCAGCCCCTCTCTTTCAGCCCCTCTGTTTCTCGCCCTCTGTTTTAGCCCCTCTGTTTCAGCCACTCTGATTCAGCCCGTCTGATTCAGCCCCTCTGTTTTTCGCCCTCTGTTTCAGCCCCTCTGTTTCAGCCCTTCTGTTTCAGCCCCTCTGTTTCAGCCCCTCTGTTTCAGCCCCTCTGTTTCAGCACCTCTGTTTCTCGCCCTCTGTTTCAGCCCCTCTGTTTCTCGCCCTCTGTTTCAGCCCCTCTGATTCAGCCCCTCTGTTTCAGCCCCTCTGAATCAGCCCCACTGATTCAGCACTCTGTTTCAGCCCCTCTGTTTCAGCCCCTCTGTTTCAGCCACTCTGTTTCTCGCACTCTTTTTCAGACCCTCGGTTTCTCACCCTCTGTTTCAGCCCCTCTGCTTCAGTCCCTCTGTTTAACGCCCTCTGTTTCTCGCACTCTGTTTCAGCCCCTCTGATTCTCGCCCTCTGTTTCAGCCCCTCTGTTTCTCGCCCTCTGTTTCAGCCCCTCTGTTTCAGCCCCTCTGTTTCAGCCCCTCTGTTTCAGCCCCTCTGTTTCTCGCCCTCTCTTTCAGCCCCTCTGTTTCTCGCCCTCTGTTTCAGCCCCTCTGTTTCTCGCCCTCCGTTTCTGCCTCTCTGTTTCTCACCCTCTTTTTCAGCCCCTCTGTTTCACCCCCTCTGTTTCAGCCCCTCTGTTTCAGCCCCTCTCTTTCTCGCCCTCTGTTTCAGCCCCTCTGTTTCTCGCCCTCTGTTTCAGCCCCTCTGATTCAGCCCCTCTGTTTCTCGCCCTCTGTATCAGCCCCTCTTTTTCCGCCTCTCTGTTTCAGCCCCTCTGTTTCAGCCCCTCTGTTTCTCGCCCTCTGTTACTCGCCCTCTGTTTCAGCCCCTCTGTTTCTCGCCCTCTGTTTCAGCCCCTCTGTTTCAGCCACTCTGATTCAACCCCTCTGATTCAGCCCCTCTGTTTTTAGCCCTCTGTTTCAGCCCCTCTGTTTCAGCCCTTCTGTTTCAGCCCCTCTGTTTCTCGCCCTCTGTTTCAGCCCCTCTGTTTCAGCCCCTCTGTTTCAGCCCCTCTGTTTCAGCCCCTCTGTTTCAGCCCTTCTGTTTCAGCCCCTCTGTTTCTCGCCCTCTGTTTCAGCCCCTCTGTTTCAGCCCCTCTGTTTCAGCCCCTCTGTTTCTCGCCCTCTGTTTCAGCCCCTCTGTTTCTCGCCCTCTGTTTCAGCCACTCTGTTTCTCACCCTCTGTTTCTGCCCCTCTGTTTCTCACCCTCTGTCTCTGCCCCTCTGTTTCTCGCCCTCTGTTTCAGCCCCTCTGTTTCTCGCCCTCTGTTTCAGCCCCTCTGATTCAGCCCCTCTGTTTCAGCCCCTCTGAATCAGCCCCACTGATTCAGCTCCTCTGTTTCAGCCCCTCTGTTTCAGCCCCTCTGTTTCAGCCACTCTGTTTCTCGCCCTCTTTTTCAGCCCCTCGGTTTCTCGCCCTCTGTTTCAGCCCCTCTGTTTCAGCCACTCTGTTTCTCGCCCTCTGTTTCTGCCCCTCTGTTTCTCGCCCTCTGTTTCAGCCCCTCTGTTTCTCGCAGTCTGTTACAGCCCCTCTGATTCAGCCCCTCTGTTTCAGCCCCTCTGAATCAGCCCCTCTGATTCAGCTCCTCTGTTTCAGCCCCTCTGTTTCAGCCCCTCTGTTTCAGCCCCTCTGTTTCTCGCCCTCTGTTTCAGCCCCTCCGTTTCTCGCCCTCTGTTTCAGCCCCTCTGTTTCTCACCCTCTGTTTCAGCCCCTGTGTTTCAGCCCCTCTGTTTCAGTCCCTCTGTTTCTCGCCCTCTGTTTCTCGCCCTCTGTTTCAGCCCCTCTGTTTCTCGCGCTCTGTTTCAGCCCCTCTGTTTCTCGCCCTCTGTTTCAGCCCCTCTGTTTCAGCCCCTCAGTTTCAGCACCTCTGTTTCTCGCCCTCCGTTTCAGACTCTCGGTTTCTCGCCCTCAGTTTCAGCACCTCTGTTTCAGCCCCTCTGTTTCAGCCCCTCTGTTTCAGCCCCTCTGTTTCTCGCCCTCTGTTTCAGCCCCTCTGTTTCTCGCCCTCTGTTTCAACCCCTCTGTTTCTCCCCCTCTGTTCCAGCCCCTCTGTTTCGGCCACTCTGTTTCAGCCACCCTGTTTCAGCCCCTCTGATTCAGCCCCTCTGATTCAGCCCCACTCATTCAGCCCCTCTGTTTCAGCCCCTCTGTTTCAGCCCCTCTGTTTCTCGGCCTCTGTTTCAGCCCCTCTGTTTTTCGCCCTCTTTTCCAGCCCCTCTGTTTCAGCCCGTCTGTTTCAGCCACTCTGTTTCTCGCCCTCTGTTTCAGCCCCTCTATTTCTCATCCTCTGTTTCAGCCCCTCTGATTCAGCCCCTCTGTTTCTCGCCCTCTTTATCAGCCCCTCTTTTTCCGCCCCTCTGTTTCAGCCCCTCTGTTTCAGCCCCTCTGTTTCTCGCCCTCTGTTTCTCACCCTCTGTTTCAGCCCCTCTGTTTCTCGCCCTCTGTTTTAGCCCCTCTGTTTCAGCCACTCTGATTCAGCCCCTCTGATTCAGACCCTCTGTTTTTCGCCCTCTGTTTCAGCCCCTCTGTTTCAGCCCTTCTGTTTCAGCCCCTCTGTTTCAGCCCCTCTGTTTCTCGCCCTCTGTTTCAGCCCCTCTGTTTCAGCCCCTCTGTTTCAGCCCCTCTGTTTCTCGCCCTCTGTTTCAGCCCCTCTGTTTATCGCCCTCTGTTTCTGTGCCACTGATTTAGCCCCTCTGTTTCAGCTACTCTTTTTCAGCCCCTCTGTTTCTCGCCCTCTGTTTCAGCCCCTCTGTTTCGCGCTCTCTGTTTCAGCCCCTCTGTTTCAGCCACTCTGTTTCTCACCCTCTGTTTCTGCCCCTCTGTTTCTCGCCCTCTGTTTCAGCCCCTCTGTTTCTCGCCCTCTGTTTCAGCCCCTCTGATTCAGCCCCTCTGTTTCAGCCCCTCTGAATCAGCCCCACTGATTCAGCACTCTGTTTCAGCCCCTCTGTTTCAGCCCCTCTGTTTCAGCCACTCTGTTTCTCGCACTCTTTTTCAGCCCCTCGGTTTCTCGCCCTCTGTTTCAGCCCCTCTGTTTCAGCCCCTCTGCTTCAGTCCCTCTGTTTAACGCCCTCTGTTTCTCGCACTCTGTTTCAGCCCCTCTGATTCTCGCCCTCTGTTTCAGCCCCTCTGTTTCTCGCCCTCTGTTTCAGCCCCTCTGTTACAGCCCCTCTGTTTCAGCCCCTCTGTTTCAGCCCCTCTGTTTCTCGCCCTCTCTTTCAGCCCCTCTGTTTCTAACCCTCTGTTTCAGCCCCTCTGTTTCTCGCCCTCCGTTTCTGCCTCTCTGTTTCTCGCCCTCTTTTTCAGCCCCTCTGTCTCAGCCCCTCTGTTTCAGCCCCTCTGTTTCAGCCCCTCTCTTTCTCGCCCTCTGTTTCAGCCCCTCTGTTTCTCGCCCTCTGTTTCAGCCCCTCTGTTTCTCGCCCTCTGTTTGAGCCCCTCTGATTCAGCCCCTCTGTTTCTCGCCCTCCGTTTCTGCCTCTCTGTTTCTCGCCCGCTTTTTCAGCCCCTCTGTTTCAGCCCCTCAGTTTCAGCCCCTCTGTTTCAGCCCCTCTCTTTCTGCCCTCTGTTTCAGCCCCTCTGTTTCTCGGCTCTGTTTCAGCCCCTCTGTTTCTCGCCCTCTGTTTCAGCCCCTCTGTTTCAGCCCCTCTGTTTCTCGCCCTCTTTTTCAGCCCCTCTGTTTCTCGCCCTCTGTTTCAGCCTCTCTGTTTCTCGCCCTCTGTTTCAGCCCCTCTGTTTCATCCCCTCTGATTCAGCCCCTCTGTTTCAGCCCCTCTGTTTCTCGCCCTCTGTTTCTCACCCTCTGTTTCTCGCCCTCTGTTTCAGCCCCTCTGTTTCTCGCCCACTGTTTCAGCCCCTCTGTTTCTCGCCCTCTGTTTCAGCCCCTCTGTTTCAGCCCCTCTGTTTCAGCCCCTCTGTTTCAGCCCCTCTGTTTCAGCCCCTCTGTTTCTCGCCCTCTGTTTCAGCCCCTCTGTTTCTCGCCCTCTGTTTCAGGCTCTCTGTTTCAGCCCGTCTGTTTCAGCCCCTCTGTTTCAGCCCCTCTGTTTCTCGCCCTCTGTTTCTCGCCCGCTGTTTCAGCCCGTTTGTTTCTCGCCCTCTTACTCAGCCCCTCTGTTTCAGCCCCTCTGATTCAGCCCCTCCGATTCAGCCCCTCTGTTTCTCGTCCTCTGTTTCAGCCCCTCTGTTTCAGCCCCTCTGTTTCTCGCCCTCTGATTCAGCCCCACTGTTTCTCGCCCTCTGTTCCAGCCCCTCTGTTTCTCGCCCTCTGTTTCAGCCCCTCTGTTTCAGCCCCTCTGTTTCAGCCCCTCTGTTTCTCGCCCTCTGTTTCAGCCCCTCTGTTTCTCGCCCTCTGTATCAGCCCCTCTTTTTCCGCCTCTCTGTTTCAGCACCTCTGTTTCTGCCCCTCTGTTTCTCGCCCTCTGTTTCAACCCCTCTGTTTCTCCCCCTCTGTTCCAGCCGCTCTGTTTCGGCCCCTCTGTTTCAGCCACCCTGTTTCAGCCCCTCTGATTCAGCCCCTCTGATTCAGCCCCACTCATTCAGCCCCTCTGTTTCAGCCCCTCTGTTTCAGCCCCTCTGTTTCTCGGCCTCTGTTTCAGCAACTCTGTTTCTCGCCCTCTGTTTCAGCCCCTCTGTTTCAGCCCCTCTGTTTCTCGCCCTCTTTATCAGCCCCTCTTTTTCCGCCCCTCTGTTTCAGCCCCTCTGTTTCAGCCCCTCTGTTTCTCGCACTCTGTTACTCGCCCTCTGTTTCAGCCCCTCTGTTTCTCGCCCTCTCTTTTAGCCCCTCTGTTTCAGCCACTCTGATTCAGCCCCTCTGATTCAGCCCCTCTGTTTTTCGCCCTCTGTTTCAGCCCCTCTGTTTCAGCCCCTCTGTTTCTCGCCCTCTGTTTCAGCCCCTCTGTTTCAGCCCCTCTGTTTCAGCCCCTCTGTTTCTCGCCCTCTGTTTCAGCCCCTCTGTTTATCGCCCTCTGTTTCTGTGCCGCTGATTTAGCCCCTCTGTTTCAGCCCCTCTTTTTCAGCCCCTCTGGTTCTCGCCCTCTGTTTCAGCCCCTCTGTTTCGCGCTCTCTGTTTCAGCCACTCTGTTTCAGCCACTCTGTTTCTGCCCCTCTGTTTCTCGCCCTCTGTTTCAGCTCCTCTCTTTCTCGCCCTCTGTTTCAGCCCCTCTGATTCAGCCCCTCTGTTTCAGCCCCTCTTTTTCAGCCCCTCTGGTTCTCGCCCTCTGTTTCAGCCCCTCTGTTTCGCGCTCTCTGTTTCAGCCACTCTGTTTCAGCCACTCTGTTTCTGCCCCTCTGTTTCTCGCCCTCTGTTTCAGCTCCTCTCTTTCTCGCCCTCTGTTTCAGCCCCTCTGATTTAGCCCCTCTGTTTCAGCCCCTCTTTTTCAGCCCCTCTGGTTCTCGCCCTCTGTTTCAGCCCCTCTGTTTCGCGCTCTCTGTTTCAGCCACTCTGTTTCAGCCACTCTGTTTCTGCCCCTCTGTTTCTCGCCCTCTGTTTCAGCTCCTCTCTTTCTCGCCCTCTGTTTCAGCCCCTCTGATTCAGCCCCTCTGTTTCAGCCCCTCTGAATCAGCCCCACTGATTCAGCACTCTGTTTCAGCCCCTCTGTTTCAGCCACTCTGTTTGTCGCACTCTTTTTCAGCCCCTCGGTTTCTCGCCCTCTGTTTCAGCCCCTCTGTTTCAGCCCCTCTGCTTCAGTCCCTCTGTTTAACGCCCTCTGTTTCTCGCACTCTGTTTCAGCCCCTCTGATTCTCGCCCTCTGTTTCAGCCCCTCTGTTTCTCGCCCTCTGTTTCAGACCCTCTGTTTCAGCCCCTTTGTTTCAGCCCCTCTGTTTCAGCCCCTCTGTTTCTCGCCCTCTCTTTCAGCCCCTCTGTTTCTCGCCCTCTGTTTCAGCCCCTCTGTTTCTCGCCCTCCGTTTCTGCCTCTCTGTTTCTCGCCCTCTTTTTCAGTCGCTCTGCTTCAGCCCCTCAGTTTCAGCCACTCTGTTTCAGCCCCTCTGTTTCTCGCCCTCTGTTTCAGCCCCTCTGTTTCTCGCCCTCTGTTTCAGCCCCTCTGTTTCTCGCCCTCTGTTTCAGCCCCTCTGATTCAGCCCCTCTGTTTCTCGCCCTCTGTTTCTCGCCCTCTGTTTCAGCCCCTCTGTTTCTCGCCCTCTGTTTCAGCCCCTCTGTTTCAGCCCGTCTGTTTCTCGCCCTCTTTTTCAGCCCCTCTGTTTCTCGCCCTCTGTTTCAGCCTCTCTGTTTCTCGCCCTCTGTTTCAGTCCCTCTGTTTCAGCCCCTGTGTTTCAGCCCCTCTGTTTCTCACCCTCTGTTTCAGACACTCTGTTTCTCGCCCTCTGTTTCAGCCCCTGTGTTTCAGACCCTCTGTTTCAGTCCCTCTGTTTCTCGCCCTCTGTTTCTCGCCCTCTGTTTCATCCCCTCTGTTTCTCGCCCTCTGTTTCAGACACTCTGTTTCTCGCCCTCTGTTTCAGCCCCTGTGTTTCAGACCCTCTGTTTCAGTCCCTCTGTTTCTCGCCCTCTGTTTCTCGCCCTCTGTTTCATCCCCTCTGTTTCTCGCCCTCTGTTTCAGCCCCTCTGTTTCTCGCCCTCTGTTTCAGCCCCTCTGTTTCAGCCCCTCTGTTTTAGCCCCTCTGTTTCTCGCCCTCTGTTTCAGCCCCTCTGTTTCTCGCCCACTGTTTCAGCCCCTCTGTTTCTCGCCCTCTGTTTCAGCCTCTCTGTTTCTCGCCCTCTGTTTCAGCCCCTCTGTTTCAGACACTCTGTTTCAGTCCCTCTGTTTCTCGCCCTCTGTTTCTCGCCCTCTGTTTCATCCCCTCTGTTTCTCGCCCTCTGTTTCAGCCCCTCTGTTTCTCGCCCTCTGTTTCAGCCCCTCTGCTTCAGCCCCTCTGTTTTAGCCCCTCTGTTTCTCGCCCTCTGTTTCAGCCCCTATGTTTCAGCCCCTCTGTTTCAGCCCCTCTGTTTCAGCCCCTCTGTTTCTTGCCCTCTGTTTCAGCCCCTCTGTTTCTCGCCCTCTGTTTCAGGCTCTCTGTTTCAGCCCGTCTGTTTCAGCCCCTCTGTTTCAGCCCCTCTGTTTCTCGCCCTCTGTTTCTCGCCCGCTGTTTCAGCCCGTTTGTTTCTCGCCCTCTTACTCAGCCCCTCTGTTTCAGCCCCTCTGATTCAGCGCCTCTGATTCAGCCCCTCTGTTTCTCGCCCTCTGTTTCAGCCCCTCTGTTTCAGCCCCTCTGTTTCTCGCCCTCTGATTCAGCCCCACTGTTTCTCGCCCTCTGTTTCAGCCCCTCTGTTTCTCGCCCTCTGTTTCAGCCCCTCTGTTTCAGCCCCTCTGTTTCAGCCCCTCTGTTTCTCGCCCTCTGTTTCAGCCCCTCTGTTTCTCGCCCTCTGTTTCAGCCCCTCTGTTTCAGCCCCTCTGTTTCAGCCCCTCTGTTTCTTGCCCTCTGTTTCAGCCCCTCTTTTTCAGCCTCTCTGTTTCTCGCCTTCTGTTTCAGCCCCTCTGATTCAGCCCCTCTGTTTCAGCCCCTCTGTTTCAGCCCCTCTGTTTCAGCCCCTCTGTTTCATCCCCTCTGTTTCTCGCCCTCTGTTTCTCACCCTCTGTTTCTAGCCCTCTGTTTCAGCCCCTCTGTTTTTCGCCCTCTGTTTCAGCCCCTCTGTTCCAGCCCCTAAGTTTCTCGCCCTCTGTTTCTGCCCCTCTGTTTCTCGCCCTCTGTTTCAGCCCCTCTGTTTCTCGCCCTCTGTTTCAGCCCCTTTGATTCAGCCCCTCTGTTTCAGATCCTCTGTTTCTCCCCCTCTGTTCCAGCCCCTCTGATTCAGCCCCACTCATTCAGCCCCTCTGTTTAAGCCCTCTGTTTCAGCCCCTCGGTTTCTCGCCCTCTGTTTCAGCCCCTCTGTTTCTCACCCTCTGTTTCAGCCCCTGTGTTTCAGCCCCTCTGTTTCAGTCCCTCTGTTTCTCGCCCTCTGTTTCTCGCCCTCTGTTTCAGCCCCTCTGTTTCGCGCCCTCTGTTTCAGCCCCTCTGTTTCTCGCCCTCTGTTTCAGCCCCTCTGTTTCAGCCCCACTGTTTCAGCCCCTCTGTTTCTCGCCCTCTGTTTCAGCCCCTCTGTTTCTCGCCCTCTGTTTCAGCCCCTCTGTTTCTCGCCCTCCGTTTCAGCCTCTCTGTTTCTCGCCCTCAGTTTCAGCCCCTCTGTTTCAGCCCCTCTGATTCAGCCCCTCTGATTCAGCCCCACTCATTCAGCCCCTCTGTTTCAGCCCCTCTGTTTCAGCCCCTCTTTTTCTCGGCCTCTGTTTCAGCCCCTCTGTTTTTCGCACTCTTTTTCAGCCCCTCTGTTTCAGCCCGTCTGTTTCGGCCACTCTGTTTCTCGCCCTCTGTTTCAGCCCCTCTGTTTCTCACCCTGTTTCAGCCCCTCTGATTCAGCCCCTCTGTTTCTCGCCCTCTGTATCAGCCCCTCTTTTTCCGCCTCTCTGTTTCAGCCCCTCTGTTTCAGCCCCTCTGTTTCTCGCCCTCTGTTACTCGCCCTCTGTTTCAGCCCCTCTGTTTCTCGCCCTCTGTTTCAGCCCCTCTGTTTCAGCCACTCTGATTCAGCCCCTCTGATTCAGCCCCTCTGTTTTTCGCCCTCTGTTTCAGCCCCTCTGTTTCAGCCCTTCTGTTTCAGCCCCTCTGTTTCAGCCCCTCTGTTTCTCGCCCTCTGTTTCAGCCCCTCTGTTTCAGCCCCTCTGTTTCAGCCCCTCTGTTTCTCGCCCTCTGTTTCAGCCCCTCTGTTTATCGCCCTCTGTTTCTGTGCCGCTGATTTAACCCCTCTGTTTCAGCCCCTCTTTTTCAGCCCCTCTGTTTCTCGCCCTCTGTTTCAGCCCCTCTGTTTCGCGCTCTCTGTTTCAGCCCCTCTGTTTCAGCCACTCTGTTTCTCACCCTCTGTTTCTCACCCTCTGTTTCTCGCCCTCTGTTTCTCGCCCGCTGTTTCAGCCCGTTTGTTTCTCGCCTTCTTACTCAGCCCCTCTGTTTCAGCGTCCTCTGTTTCAGCCCCTCTGTTTCAGCCCCTCTGTTTCTCGCCCTCTGATTCAGCCCCACTGTTTCTCGCCCTCTGTTTCAGCCCCTCTGTTTCTCGCCCTCTGTTTCAGCCCCTCTGTTTCAGCCCCTCTGATTCAGCCCCTCTGTTTCTCGCCCTCTGTTTCAGCCCCTCTGTTTCTCGCCCTCTGTTTCAGCCCCTCTGTTTCAGCCCCTCTGTTTCAGCCCCTCTGTTTCTCGCCCTCTGTTTCAGCCCCTCTTTTTCAGCCCCTCTGTTTCTCGCCCTCTATTTCAGCCCCTCTGTTTTTCGCCTTCTGTTTCAGCCCCTCTGATTCAGCCCCTCTGTTTCAGCCCCTCTGATTCAGCCCCTCTGTTTCAGCCCCTCTGTTTCAGCCCCTCTGTTTCAGCCCCTCTGTTTCATCCCCTCTGTTTCTCGCCCTCTGTTTCTCACCCTCTGTTTCTAGCCCTCTGTTTCAGCCCCTCTGTTTTTCGCCCTCTGTTTCAGCCCCTCTGTTCCAGCCCCTAAGTTTCTCGCCCTCTGTTTCTGCCCCTCTGTTTCTCGCCCGCTGTTTCAGCCCCTCTGTTTCTCGCCCTCTGTTTCAGCCCCTCTGATTCAGCCCCTCTGTTTCAGATCCTCTGTTTCTCCCCCTCTGTTCCAGCCCCTCTGATTCACCCCCTCTGATTTAGCCCCACTCATTCAGCCCCTCTGTTTAAGCCCTCTGTTTCAGCCCCTCGGTTTCTCGCCCTCTGTTTCAGCCCCTCTGTTTCTCACCCTCTGTTTCAGCCCCTGTGTTTCAGCCCCTCTGTTTCAGTCCCTCTGTTTCTCGCCCTCTGTTTCTCGCCCTCTGTTTCAGCCCCTCTGTTTCGCGCCCTCTGTTTCAGCCCCTCTGTTTCTCGCCCTCTGTTTCAGCCCCTCTGTTTCTCGCACTCTGTTACAGCCCCTCTGATTCAGCCCCTCTGTTTCAGCCCCTCTGAATCAGCCCCTCTGATTCAGCTCCTCTGTTTCAGCCCCTCTGTTTCAGCCCCTCTGTTTCAGCCCCTCTGTTTCTCGCCCTCTGTTTCAGCCCCTCCGTTTCTCGCCCTCTGTTTCAGCCCCTCTGTTTCTCACCCTCTGTTTCAGCCCCTGTGTTTCAGCCCCTCTGTTTCAGTCCCTCTGTTTCTCGCCCTCTGTTTCTCGCCCTCTGTTTCAGCCCCTCTGTTTCGCGCCCTCTGTTTCAGCCCCTCTGTTTCTCGCCCTCTGTTTCAGCCCCACTGTTTCAGCCCCTCTGTTTCAGCCCCTCTGTTTCTCGCCCTCTGTTTCAGCCCCTCTGTTTCTCGCCCTCTGTTTCAGCCCCTCTGTTTCTCGCCCTCCATTTCAGCCTCTCTGTTTCTCGCCCTCAGTTTAAGCCCCTCTGTTTCAGCCCCTCTGATTCAGCCCCTCTGATTCAGCCCCACTCATTCAGCCCCTCTGTTTCAGCCCCTCTGTTTCAGCCCCTCTGTTTCTCGCCCTCTGTTTCAGCCCCTTGGTTTCTCGCCCTCTGTTTCAGCCTCTCTGTTTCTCGCCCTCAGTTTCAGCCCCTCTGTTTCAGCCCCTCTGATTCAGCCCCTCTGATTCAGCTCCTCTGTTTCAGCCCCTCTGTTTCAGCCCCTCTGTTTCAGCCCCTCTGTTTCTCGCCCTCTGTTTCAGCCCCTCGGTTTCTCGCCCTCTGTTTCAGCCCCTCTGTTTCTCACCCTCTGTTTCAGCCCCTGTGTTTCAGCCCCTCTGTTTCAGTCCCTCTGTTTCTCGCCTTCTGTTTCTCGCCCTCTGTTTCAGCCCCTCGGTTTCTCGCCTTCTGTTTCAGCCCCTCTGTTTCTCGCCCTCTGTTTCAGCCCCTCTGTTTCAGCCCCTCTGTTTCTCGCCCTCTGTTTCAGCCCCTCTGTTTCTCGCCCTCTGTTTCAGCCCCTCTGTTTCTCGCCCTCCGTTTCAGCCTCTCTGTTTCTCGCCCTCAGTTTCAGCCCCTCTGTTTCAGCCCCTCTGTTTCAGCCCCTCTGTTTCAGCCCCTCTGTTTCTCGCCCTCTGTTTCAGCCCCTCTGTTTCTCGCCCTCTGTTTCAACCCCTCTGTTTCTCCCCCTCTGTTCCAGCCCCTCTGTTTCGGCCCCTCTGTTTCAGCCACCCTGTTTCAGCCCCTCTGATTCAGCCCCTCTGATTCAGCCCCACTCATTCAGCCCCACTGTTTCAGCCCCTCTGTTTCAGCCCCTCTGTTTCTCGGCCTCTGTTTCAGCCCCTCTGTTTTTCGCCCTCTTTTTCAGCACCTCTGTTTCAGCCCGTCTGTTTCAGCCCCTCTGTTTCAGCCCCTCTGTTTCTCATCCTCTGTTTCAGCCCCTCTGTTTTTCGCCCTCTGTTTCAGCCACTCTGTTTCAGCCCCTCAGTTTCTCGCCCTCTGTTTCTGCCCCTCTGTTTCTCGCCCTCTTTTTCAACCCCTCAGTTTCTCGCCCTCTGTTTCAGCCCCTCTGATTCAGCCCCTCTGTTTCAGCCCCTCTGTTTCTCCCCCTCTGTTCCAGACCCTCTGATTCATCTCCTCTGATTCAGCCCCACTCATTCAGCCCCTCTGTTTAAGCCCCTCTGTTTCAGCCCCTCTGTTTCTCGGCCTCTGTTTCAGCCCCTCTGTTTTTCGCCCTCTTTTTCAGCCCCTCTGTTTCAGCCCGTCTGTTTCATCCACTCTGTTTCTCGCCCTCTGTTTCAGCCCCTCTGTTTCTCACCCTCTGTTTCAGCCCCTCTGATTCAGCCCCTCTGTTTCTCGCCCTCTGTATCAGCCCCTCTGTTTCAGCCCCTCTGTTCCAGTCCCTCTGCTTCACGCCCCTCTGTTTCTCGCCCTCTGTTACTCGCCCTCTGTTTCAGCCCCTCTGTTTCTCGCCCTCTGTTTCAGCCCCTCTGTTACAGCACCTCTGATTCAGCCCCTCTGATTCAGCCCCTCTGTTTCTCGCCCTCTGTTTCAGCCCCTCTGTTTCAGCCCTCCTGTTTCAGCCCCTCTGTTTCAGCCCCTCTGTTTCTCGCCCTCTGTTTCAGCCCCTCTGTTTCTCGCCCTCTGTTTCAGCCCCTCTGTTTCAGCCCCTCTCTTTCAGCCCCTCTGTTTCAGCCCCTCTGTTTCTCGCCCTCTGTTTCAGCCCCTCTGTATAACGCCCTCTGTTTCTGTCCCTCTGATTTAGCCCCTCTGGTTCAGCCCCTCTTTTTCAGCGCCTCTGTTTCTCGCTCTCTGTTTCAGCCCCTCTGTTTCGCGCTCTCTGTTTCAGCCCCTCTGTTTCAGCCACTCTGTTTCTCGCCCTCTGTTTCTGCCCCTCTGTTTCTCGCCCTCTGTTTCAGCCCCTCTGTTTCTCGCACTCTGTTACAGCCCCTCTGATTCAGCACCTCTGTTTCAGCCCCTCTGAATCAGCCCCTCTGATTCAGCTTCTCTGTTTCAGCCCCTCTGTTTCAGCCCCTCTGTTTCAGCCCCTCTGTTTCTCGCCCTCTGTTTCAGCCCCTCGGTTTCTCGCCCTCTGTTTCAGCCCCTCTGTTTCTCACCCTCTGTTTCAGCCCCTGTGTTTCAGCCCCTCTGTTTCAGTCCCTCTGTTTCTCGCCCTCTGTTTCTCGCCCTCTGTTTCAGCCCCTCTGTTTCGCGCCCTCTGTTTCAGCCCCTCTGTTTCTCGCCCTCTGTTTCAGCCCCTCTGTTTCAGCCCCTCTGTTTCAGCCCCTCTGTTTCTCGCCCTCTGTTTCAGCCCCTCTGTTTCTCGCCCTCTGTTTCAGCCCCTCTGTTTCAGCACCTCTGTTTCAGCCCCTCTGTTTCTTGCCCTCTGTTTCAGCCCCTCTGTTTCTCGCCCTCTGTTTCAGGCTCTCTATTTCAGCCCGTCTGTTTCAGCCCCTCTGTTTCAGCCCCTCTGTTTCTCGCCCTCTGTTTCTCGCCCGCTGTTTCAGCCCGTTTGTTTCTCGCCCTCTTACTCAGCCCCTCTGTTTCAGCCCCTCTGATTCAGCGCCTCTGATTCAGCCCCTCTGTTTCTCGTTCTCTGTTTCAGCCCCTCCGTTTCAGCCCCTCTGTTTCTCGCCCTCTGATTCAGCCCCACTGTTTCTCGCCCTCTGTTTCAGCCCCTCTGTTTCTCGCCCTCTGTTTCAGCCCCTCTGTTTCAGCCCCTCTGTTTCAGCCCCTCTGTTTCTCGCCCTCTGTTTCAGCCCCTCTGTTTCTCGCCCTCTGTTTCTGCCCCTCTGTTTCAGCCCCTCTGTTTCAGCCCCTCTGTTTCTCGCCCTCTGTTTCAGCCCCTCTTTTTCAGCCTCTCTGTTTCTCGCCTTCTGTTTCAGCCCCTCTGATTCAGCCCCTCTGTTTCAGCCCCTCTGATTCAGCCCCTCTGTTTCAGCCCCTCTGTTTCAGCCCCTCTGTTTCATCCCCTCTGTTTCTCGCCCTCTGTTTCTCACCCTCTGTTTCTAGCCCTCTGTTTCAGCCCCTCTGTTTTTCGCCCTCTGTTTCAGCCCCTCTGTTCTAGCCCCTAAGTTTCGCGCCCTCTGTTTCAGCCCCTCTGTTTCTCGCCCTCTGTTTCAGCCCCACTGTTTCAGCCCCTCTGTTTCAGCCCCTCTGTTTCTCGCCCTCTGTTTCAGCCCCTCTGTTTCTCGCCCTCTGTTTCAGCCCCTCTGTTTCTCGCCTTCTGTTTCAGCCCCTCTGATTCAGCCACTCTGTTTCAGCCCCTCTGATTCAGCCCCTCTGTTTCAGCCCCACTCATTCAGCCCCTCTGTTTCAGCCCCTCTGTTTCAGCCCCTCTGTTTCTCGCCCTCTGTTTCAGCCCCTTGGTTTCTCGCCCTCCGTTTCAGCCTCTCTGTTTCTCGCCCTCAGTTTAAGCCCCTCTGTTTCAGCCCCTCTGATTCAGCCCCTCTGATTCAGCCCCACTCATTCAGCCCCTCTGTTTCAGCCCCTCTGTTTCAGCCCCTCTGTTTCTCGCCCTCTGTTTCAGCCCCTTGGTTTCTCGCCCTCTGTTTCAGCCTCTCTGTTTCTCGCCCTCAGTTTCAGCCCCTCTGTTTCAGCCCCTCTGATTCAGCCCCTCTGATTCAGCTCCTCTGTTTCAGCCCCTCTGTTTCAGCCCCTCTGTTTCAGCCTCTCTGTTTCTCGCCCTCAGTTTCAGCCCCTCTGTTTCAGCCCCTCTGATTCAGCCCCTCTGATTCAGCTCCTCTGTTTCAGCCCCTCTGTTTCAGCCCCTCTGTTTCAGCCCCTCTGTTTCAGATCCTCTGTTTCTCCCCCTCTGTTCCAGCCCCTCTGATTCATCCCCTCTGATTCAGTCCCACTCATTCAGCCCCTCTGTTTAAGCCCTCTGTTTCAGCCCCTCTGTTTCAGTCCCTCTGTTTCTCGCCCTCTGTTTCTCCCCCTCTGTTTCAGCCCCTCTGTTTCTCGCCCTCTGTTTCAGCCCCTCTGTTTCTCGCCCTCTGTTTCAGCCCCTCTGTTTCTCGCCCTCCGTTTCAGCCTCTCTGTTTCTCGCCCTCAGTTTCAGCCCCTCTGTTTCAGCCCCTCTGATTCAGCCCCTCTGATTCAGCCCCACTCATTCAGCCCCTCTGTTTCAGCCCCTCTGTTTCAGCCCCTCTTTTTCTCGGCCTCTGTTTCAGCCCCTCTGTTTTTCGCACTCTTTTTCAGCCCCTCTGTTTCAGCCCGTCTGTTTCGGCCACTCTGTTTCTCGCCCTCTGTTTCAGCCCCTCTGTTTCTCACCCTGTTTCAGCCCCTCTGATTCAGCCCCTCTGTTTCTCGCCCTCTGTATCAGCCCCTCTTTTTCCGCCTCTCTGTTTCAGCCCCTCTGTTTCAGCCCCTCTGTTTCTCGCCCTCTGTTACTCGCCCTCTGTTTCAGCCCCTCTGTTTCTCGCCCTCTGTTTCAGCCCCTCTGTTTCAGCCACTCTGATTCAGCCCCTCTGATTCAGCCCCTCTGTTTTTCGCCCTCTGTTTCAGCCCCTCTGTTTCAGCCCCTCTGTTTCAGCCCCTCTGTTTCTCGCCCTCTGTTTCAGCCCCTCTGTTTATCGCCCTCTGTTTCTGTGCCGCTGATTTAACCCCTCTGTTTCAGCCCCTCTTTTTCAGCCCCTCTGTTTCTCGCCCTCTGTTTCAGCCCCTCAGTTTCGCGCTCTCTGTTTCAGCCCCTCTGTTTCAGCCACTCTGTTTCTCACCCTCTGTTTCTCACCCTCTGTTTCTCGCCCTCTGTTTCTCGCCCGCTGTTTCAGCCCGTTTGTTTCTCGCCTTCTTACTCAGCCCCTCTGTTTCAGCCCCTCTGATTCAGCGCCTCTGATTCAGCCCCTCTGTTTCTCGTCCTCTGTTTCAGCCCCTCTTTTTCAGCCCCTCTGTTTCTCGCCCTCTGTTTCAGCCCCTCTGTTTCTCGCCCTCTGTTTCTCGCCCTCTATTTCAGCCCCTCTGTTTCAGCCCCTCAGCTTCAGCCCCTCTGTTTCTCGCACTCTGTTTCAGCCCCTCTTTTTCAGCCCCTCTGTTTCTCGCCCTCTATTTCAGCCCCTCTGTTTTTCGCCTTCTGTTTCAGCCCCTCTGATTCAGCCCCTCTGTTTCAGCCCCTCTGATTCAGCCCCTCTGTTTCAGCCCCTCTGTTTCAGCCCCTCTGTTTCAGCCCCTCTGTTTCATCCCCTCTGTTTCTCGCCCTCTGTTTCTCACCCTCTGTTTCTAGCCCTCTGTTTCAGCCCCTCTGTTTTTCGCCCTCTGTTTCAGCCCCTCTGTTCCAGCCCCTAAGTTTCTCGCCCTCTGTTTCTGCCCCTCTGTTTCTCGCCCGCTGTTTCAGCCCCTCTGTTTTTCGCCCTCTGTTTCAGCCCCTCTGTTCCAGCCCCTAAGTTTCTCGCCCTCTGTTTCAGCCCCTCGGTTTCTCGCCCTCTGTTTCAGCCCCTCTGTTTCTCACCCTCTGTTTCAGCCGCTGTGTTTCAGCCCCTCTGTTTCAGTCCCTCTGTTTCTCGCCCTCTGTTTCTCGCCCTCTGATTCAGCCCCTCTGTTTCGCGCCCTCTGTTTCAGCCCCTCTGTTTCTCGCCCTCTGTTTCAGCCCCTCTGTTTCTCGCACTCTGTTACAGCCCCTCTGATTCAGCCCCTCTGTTTCAGCCCCTCTTAATCAGCCCCTCTGATTCAGCTCCTCTGTTTCAGCCCCTCTGTTTCAGCCCCTCTGTTTCAGCCCCTCTGTTTCTCGCCCTCTGTTTCAGCCCCTCGGTTTCTCGCCCTCTGTTTCAGACCCTCTGTTTCTCACCCTCTGTTTCAGCCCCTGTGTTTCAGCCCCTCTGTTTCAGTCCCTCTGTTTCTCGCCCTCTGTTTCTCGCCCTCTGTTTCAGCCCCTCTGTTTCGCGCCCTCTGTTTCAGCCCCTCTGTTTCTCGCCCTCTGTTTCAGCCCCACTGTTTCAGCCCCTCTGTTTCAGCCCCTCTGTTTCTCGCCCTCTGTTTCAGCCCCTCTGTTTCTCGCCCTCTGTTTCAGCCCCTCTGTTTCTCGCCCTCCGTTTCAGCCTCTCTGTTTCTCGCCCTCAGTTTAAGCGCCTCTGTTTCAGACCCTCTGATTCAGCCCCTCTGATTCAGCCCCACTCATTCAGCCCCTCTGTTTCAGCCCCTCTGTTTCAGCCCCTCTGTTTCTCGCCCTCTGTTTCAGCCCCTCGGTTTCTCGCCCTCTGTTTCAGCCTCTCTGTTTCTCGCCCTCAGTTTCAGCCCCTCTGTTTCAGCCCCTCTGATTCAGCCCCTCTGATTCAGCTCCTCTGTTTCAGCCCCTCTGTTTCAGCCCCTCTGTTTCAGCCCCTCTGTTTCTCGCCCTCTGTTTCAGCCCCTCGGTTTCTCGCCCTCTGTTTCAGCCCCTCTGTTTCTCACCCTCTGTTTCAGCCCCTGTGTTTCAGCCCCTCTGTTTCAGTCCCTCTGTTTCTCGCCTTCTGTTTCTCGCCCTCTGTTTCAGCCCCTCGGTTTCTCGCCTTCTGAATCAGCCCCTCTGATTCAGCTCCTCTGTTTCAGCCCCTCTGTTTCAGCCCCTCTGTTTCAGCCCCTCTGTTTCTCGCCCTCTGTTTCAGCCCCTCGGTTTCTCGCCCTCTGTTTCAGACCCTCTGTATCTCACCCTCTGTTTCAGCCCCTGTGTTTCAGCCCCTCTGTTTCAGTCCCTCTGTTTCTCGCCCTCTGTTTCTCGCCCTCTGTTTCAGCCCCTCTGTTTCGCGCCCTCTGTTTCAGCCCCTCTGTTTCTCGCCCTCTGTTTCAGCCCCACTGTTTCAGCCCCTCTGTTTCAGCCCCTCTGTTTCTTGCCCTCTGTTTCAGCCCCTCTGTTTCTCGCCCTCTGTTTCAGCCCCTCTGTTTCTCGCCCTCCGTTTCAGCCTCTCTGTTTCTCGCCCTCAGTTTAAGCCCCTCTGTTTCAGACCCTCTGATTCAGCCCCTCTGATTCAGCCCCACTCATTCAGCCCCTCTGTTTCAGCCCCTCTGTTTCAGCCCCTCTGTTTCTCGCCCTCTGTTTCAGCACCTCGGTTTCTCGCCCTCTGTTTCAGCCTCTCTGTTTCTCGCCCTCAGTTTCAGCCTCTCTGTTTCAGCCCCTCTGATTCAGCCCCTCTGATTCAGCTCCTCTGTTTCAGCCCCTCTGTTTCAGCCCCTCTGTTTCAGCCCCTCTGTTTCTCGCCCTCTGTTTCAGCCCCTCGGTTTCTCGCACTCTGTTTCAGCCCCTCTGTTTCTCACCCTCTGTTTCAGCCCCTGTGTTTCAGCCCCTCTGTTTCAGTCCCTCTGTTTCTCGCCTTCTGTTTCTCGCCCTGTGTTTCAGCCCCTCGGTTTCTCGCCTTCTGTTTCAGCCCCTCTGTTTCTCGCCCTCTGTTTCAGCCCCTCTGTTTCAGCCCCTCTGTTTCAGCCCCTCTGTTTCTCGCCCTCTGTTTCAGCCCCACTGTGTCTCGCCCTCTGTTTCAGGCCCTCTGTTTCTCGCCCTCTGTTTCAGCCACTCTGTTTCTCGCCCTCTGTTTCTGCCCCTCTGTTTCTCGCCCTCTGTTTCAGCCCCTCTGTTTCTCGCACTCTGTTACAGCCCCTCTGATTCAGCCCCTCTGTTTCAGCCCCTCTGAATCAGCCCCTCTGATTCAGCTCCTCTGTTTCAGCCCCTCTGTTTCAGCCCCTCTGTTTCAGCCCCTCTGTTTCTCGCTCTCTGTTTCAGCCCCTCGGTTTCTCGCCCTCTGTTTCAGCCCCTCTGTTTCTCACCCTCTGTTTCAGCCCCTGTGTTTCAGCCCCTCTGTTTCATTCCCTCTTTTTCTCGCCCTCTGTTTCTCGCCCTCTGTTTCAGCCCCTCTGTTTCGCGCCCTCTGTTTCAGCCCCTCTGTTTCTCGCCCTCTGTTTCAGCCCCTCAGTTTCAGCCCCTCTGTTTCAGCCCCTCTGTTTCTCGCCCTCTGTTTCAGCCCCTCTGTTTCTCGCCCTCTGTTTCAGCCCCTCTGTTTCAGCCCCTCTGTTTCAGCCCCTCTGTTTCTTGCCCTCTGTTTCAGCCCCTCTGTTTCTCGCCCTCTGTTTCAGGCTCTCTGTTTCAGCCCGTCTGTTTCAGCCCCTCTGTTTCAGCCCCTCTGTTTCTCGCCCTCTGTTTCTCGCCCGCTGTTTCAGCCCGTTTGTTTCTCGCCCTCTTACTCAGCCCCTCTGTTTCAGCCCCTCTGATTCAGCGCCTCTGATTCAGCCCCTCTGTTTCTCGTCCTCTGTTTCAGCCCCTCTTTTTCAGCCTCTCTGTTTCTCGCCTTCTGTTTCAGCCCCTCTTTTTCAGCCTCTCTGTTTCTCGCCTTCTGTTTCAGCCCCTCTGTTTCAGCCCCTCTGATTCAGCCCCTCTGTTTCAGCCCCTCTGTTTCAGCCCCTCTGTTTCATCCCCTCTGTTTCTCGCCCTCTGTTTCTCACCCTCTGTTTCTAGCCCTCTGTTTCAGCCCCTCTGTTTTTCGCCCTCTGTTTCAGCCCCTCTGTTCTAGCCCCTAAGTTTCGCGCCCTCTGTTTCAGCCCCTCTGTTTCTCGCCCTCTGTTTCAGCCCCACTGTTTCAGCCCCTCTGTTTCAGCCCCTCTGTTTCTCGCCCTCTGTTTCAGCCCCTCTGTTTCTCGCCCTCTGTTTCAGCCCCTCTGTTTCTCGCCTTCTGTTTCAGCCCCTCTGATTCAGCCCCTCTGTTTCAGACCCCTCTGATTCAGCCCCTCTGTTTCAGCCCCACTCATTCAGCCCCTCTGTTTCAGCCCCTCTGTTTCAGCCCCTCTGTTTCTCGCCCTCTGTTTCAGCCCCTTGGTTTCTCGCCCTCCGTTTCAGCCTCTCTGTTTCTCGACCTCAGTTTAAGCCCCTCTGTTTCAGCCCCTCTGATTCAGCCCCTCTGATTCAGCCCCACTCATTCAGCCCCTCTGTTTCAGCCCCTCTGTTTCAGCCCCTCTGTTTCTCGCCTTCTGTTTCAGCCCCTTGGTTTCTCGCCCTCTGTTTCAGCCTCTCTGTTTCTCGCCCTCAGTTTCAGCCCCTCTGTTTCAGCCCCTCTGATTCAGCCCCTCTGATTCAGCTCCTCTGTTTCAGCCCCTCTGTTTCAGCCCCTCTGTTTCAGCCCCTCTGTTTCAGATCCTCTGTTTCTCCCCCTCTGTTCCAGCCCCTCTGATTCATCCCCTCTGATTCAGTCCCACTCATTCAGCCCCTCTGTTTAAGCCCTCTGTTTCAGCCCCTCTGTTTCAGTCCCTCTGTTTCTCGCCCTCTGTTTCTCCCCCTCTGTTTCAGCCCCTCTGTTTCTCGCCCTCTGTTTCAGCCCCTCTGTTTCTCGCCCTCTGTTTCAGCCCCTCTGTTTCTCGCCCTCCGTTTCAGCCTCTCTGTTTCTCGCCCTCAGTTTCAGCCCCTCTGTTTCAGCCCCTCTGATTCAGCCCCTCTGATTCAGCCCCACTCATTCAGCCCCTCTGTTTCAGCCCCTCTGTTTCAGCCCCTCTTTTTCTCGGCCTCTGTTTCAGCCCCTCTGTTTTTCGCACTCTTTTTCAGCCCCTCTGTTTCAGCCCGTCTGTTTCGGCCACTCTGTTTCTCGCCCTCTGTTTCAGCCCCTCTGTTTCTCACCCTGTTTCAGCCCCTCTGATTCAGCCCCTCTGTTTCTCGCCCTCTGTATCAGCACCTCTTTTTCCGCCTCTCTGTTTCAGCCCCTCTGTTTCAGCCCCTCTGTTTCTCGCCCTCTGTTACTCGCCCTCTGTTTCAGCCCCTCTGTTTCTCGCCCTCTGTTTCAGCCCCTCTGTTTCAGCCACTCTGATTCAGCCCCTCTGATTCAGCCCCTCTGTTTTTCGCCCTCTGTTTCAGCCCCCTGTTTCAGCCCTTCTGTTTCAGCCCCTCTGTTTCAGCCCCTCTGTTTCTCGCCCTCTGTTTCAGCCCCTCTGTTTCAGCCCCTCTGTTTCAGCCCCTCTGTTTCGCGCTCTCTGTTTCAGCCCCTCTGTTTCAGCCACTCTGTTTCTCACCCTCTGTTTCTCACCCTCTGTTTCTCGCCCTCTGTTTCTCGCCCGCTGTTTCAGCCCGTTTGTTTCTCGCCTTCTTACTCAGCCCCTCTGTTTCAGCCCCTCTGATTCAGCGCCTCTGATTCAGCCCCTCTGTTTCTCGTCCTCTGTTTCAGCCCCTCTGTTTCAGCCCCTCTGTTTCTCGCCCTCTGATTCAGCCCCACTGTTTCTCGCCCTCTGTTTCAGCCCCTCTGTTTCTCGCCCTCTGTTTCTCGCCCTCTATTTCAACCCCTCTGTTTCAGCCCCTCTGTTTCAGCCCCTCTGTTTCTCGCACTCTGTTTCAGCCCCTCTTTTTCAGCCCCTCTGTTTCTCGCCCTCTATTTCAGCCCCTCTGTTTTTCGCCTTCTGTTTCAGCCCCTCTGATTCAGCCCCTCTGTTTCAGCCCCTCTGATTCAGCCCCTCTGTTTCAGCCCCTCTGTTTCAGCCCCTCTGTTTCATCCCCTCTGTTTCTCGCCCTCTGTTTCTCACCCTCTGTTTCTAGCCCTCTGTTTCAGCCCCTCTGTTTTTCGCCCTCTGTTTCAGCCCCTCTGTTCCAGCCCCTAAGTTTCTCGCCCTCTGTTTCTGCCCCTCTGTTTCTCGCCCGCTGTTTCAGCCCCTCTGTTTTTCGCCCTCTATTTCAGCCCCTCTGTTCCAGCCCCTAAGTTTCTCGCCCTCTGTTTCAGCCCCTCGGTTTCTCGCCCTCTGTTTCAGCCCCTCTGTTTCTCACCCTCTGTTTCAGCCCCTGTGTTTCAGCCCCTCTGTTTCAGTCCCTCTGTTTCTCGCCCTCTGTTTCTCGCCCTCTGATTCAGCCCCTCTGTTTCGCGCCCTCTGTTTCAGCCCCTCTGTTTCTCGCCCTCTGTTTCAGCCCCTCTGTTTCTCGCACTCTGTTACAGCCCCTCTGATTCAGCCCCTCTGTTTCAGCCCCTCTTAATCAGCCCCTCTGATTCAGCTCCTCTGTTTCAGCCCCTCTGTTCCAGCCCCTCTGTTTCAGCCCCTCTGTTTAAGCCACACTGTTTCAGCCCCTCTGATTCAGCCACACTCATTCAGCCCCTCTGATTCAGCCCCTCTGTTTCAGCCCCTCTGTTTCAACCACTCTGTTTCTCGCCCTCTGTTTCTGCCCCTCTGTTTCTCGCCCTCTGTTTCAGCTCCTCTGATTCAGCCCCTCTGTTTCAGCCCCTCTGAATCAGCCCCTCTGATTCAGCTGCTCTGTTTCAGCCCCTCTGTTTCAGCCCCTCTGTTTCAGCCCCTTTGTTTCTCGCCCTCTGTTTCAGCCCCTCGGTTTCTCGCCCTCTGTTTCAGCCCCTCTGTTTCTCGCCCTCTGTTTCAGGCCCTGTGTTTCAGCACCTCTGTTTCTCGCCCTCTGTTTCTCGCCCTCTGTTTCAGCCCCTCTGTTTCTCGCGCTCTGTTTCAGCCTCTCTGTTTCAGCCCGTCTGTTTCAGCCCCTCTGTTTCTCGCCCTCTGTTTCTCGCCCTCTGTTTCAGCCCCTCTGTTTCTCGCGCTCTGTTTCAGCCTCTCTGTTTCAGCCCGTCTGTTTCAGCCCCTCTGTTTCTCGCCCTCTGTTTCAGCCCCTCTGTTTCTCGCCCACCGTTTCAGCCTCTGTGTTTCTCGCCCTCTGTTTCAGCCCCTCTGTTTCAGCCCCTCTGTTTCAGCAACTCTGTTTCTGCCCCTCTGTTTCTCGCCCTCTGTTTCAGCCCCTCTGTTTCTCGCCCTCTGTTTCAGCCCCTCTGATTCAGCCCCTCTGTTTCAGCCCCTCTGTTTCTCCCCCTCTGTTCCAGCCCCTCTGTTTCAGCCCCTCTGTTTCAGCCACACTGTTTCAGCCCCTCTGATTCAGCCACACTCATTCAGCCCCTCTGATTCAGCCCCTCTGTTTCAGCCCCTCTGTTTAAGCCACTCTGTTTCTCGCCCTCTGTTTCAGCCCCTCTGTTTCTCGCCCTCTGTTTCAGCTCCTCTGATTCAGCCCCTCTGTTTCAGCCCCTCTGAATCAGCCCCTCTGATTCAGCTGCTCTGTTTCAGCCCATCTGTTTCAGCCCCTCTGTTTCAGCCCCTTTGTTTCTCACCCTCTGTTTCAGCCCCTCGGTTTCTCGCCCTCTGTTTCAGCCCCTCGGTTTCTCGCCCTCTGTTTCAGGCCCGGTGTTTCAGCCCCTCTGTTTCAGTCCCTCTGTTTCTCGCCCTCTGTTTCAGCCCCTCTGTTTCTTGCCCTCTGTTTCAGCCCCTCTGTTTCAGCCCCTCTGTTTCAGCCCCTCTGTTTCTCGCCCTCTGTTTCAGCCCCTCTGTTTCTCGCCCTCTGTTTCAGCCCCTCTGTTTCTCGCCCACCGTTTCAGCCTCTCTGTTTCTCGCACTCTCTTTCAGCCCCTCTGTTTCAGCCCCTCTGTTTCAGCCGTTCTGTTTCTCGCCCTCTGTTTCAGCCCCTCTGTTTCTCGCCCTCTGTTTCAGCCCCTCTGATTCAGCCCCTCTGTTTCAGCCCCTCTGATTCAGCCCCTCTATTTCAGCCCCTCTATTTCAGCCCCTCTGTTTCAGCCCCTCTGTTTCAGCCCCTCTGTTTCTCGCCCTCTGTTTCAGCCCCTCTGTTTCTCGCCCGCTGTTTCAGCCCCTCTGTTTCTCGCCCTCTGTTTCAGCTCCTCTGATTCAGCCCCTCTGTTTCAGGCCCTCTGATTCAGCCCCTCTGTTTCAGCCCCTCTGTTTCAGCCCCTCTGTTTCAGCCCCTCTGTTTCATCCCCTCTGATTCTCGCGCTCTGTTTCTCACCATCTGTTTCTCGCCATCTGTTTCAGCCCCTCTGTTTTTCGCCCTCTGTTTCAGCCCCTCTGTTTCTCGCACTCTGTTTCAGGCTCTCTGTTTCAGCCCGTCTGTTTCAGCCCCTCTGTTTCAGCCCCTCTGTTTCTCGCCCTCTCTTTCTCGCCCGCTGTTTCAGTCCATTTGTTTCTCGCCCTCTGTTTCAGCCCCTCTGTTTCTCGCCCTCTGTTTCAGCCTCTCTGTTTCTCGCCCTGTTTCAGCCCCTCTGATTCAGCCCCTCTGTTTCAGCCCCTCTGTTTCAGCCCCTCTGATTCAGCCCCTCTGATTCAGCCCCTCTGTTTCTCATCCTCTGTTTCAGCCCCTCTGTTTCAGCCCCTCTGTTTCTCGCCCTCTGATTCAGCCCCTCTGTTTCTCGCCCTCTGTTTCAGCCCCTCTGTTTCTCGCCCTCTGTTTCAGCCCCTCTGTTTCAGCCCCTCTGTTTCAGCCCCTCTGTTTCTCGCCCTCTGTTTCAGCCCCTCTGTTTCAGCCCCTCTGTTTCTCGCCCTCTGTTTCAGCCCCTCTGTTTCTCGCCTTCTGATTCAGCCCGTCTGATTCAGCCCCTCTGTTTCAGACCCTCTGATTCAGCCCCTCTGTTTCAGCCCCTCTGTTTCAGCCCCTCTGTTTCATCCCCTCTGTTTCTCGTCCTCTGTAACTCACCCTCTGTTTCTAGCCCTCTGTTTCAGCCCCTCTGTTTTTCGCCCTCTGTTTCAGCCCCTCTGTTTCAGCCCCTCTGTTTCTCGCCCTCTGTGTCTGCCCCTCTGTTTCTCGCCCTCTGTTTCAGCCCCTCTGTTTCAGCCCCTCTGTTTCAGCCCCTCTGTTTCTCGCCCTCTCATTCAGCCCCACTGTTTCTCGCCCTCTGTTTCAGCCCCTCTGTTTCTCGCCCTCTGTTTCAGCCCCTCTGTTTCAGCCCCTCTGTTTCAGCCCCTCTGTTTCTCGCCCTCTGTTTCAGCCCCTCTGTTTCTCGCCCTCTGTTTCAGCCCCTCTTTTCTCGCCCTCTGTTTCAGCCCCTCTGTTTCAGCCCCTCTGTTTCAGCCCCTCTGTTTCTCGCCCTCTGTTTCAGCCCCTCTGTTTCAGCCCCTCTGTTTCTCGCCCTCTGTTTCAGCCCCTCTGTTTCTCGCCTTCTGATTCAGCCCCTCTGATTCAGCCCCTCTGTTTCAGCCCCTCTGATTCAGCCCCTCTGTTTCAGCCCCTCTGTTTCAGCCCCTCTGTTTCATCCCCTCTGTTTCTCGCCCTCTGTTTCTCACCCTCTGTTTCAGCCCCTCTGTTTCAGCACCTCTGTTTTTCGCCCTCTGTTTCAGCCCCTCTGTTTCAGCCCCTCTGTTTCTCGCCCTCTGTTTCTGCCCCTCTGTTTCTCGCCCTCTGTTTCAGCCCCTCTGATTCAGCCCCTCTGTTTCAGCCCCTCTGTTTCTCCCCCTCTCTTCCAGCCCCTCTGTTTCAGCCCCTCTGTTTCAGCCACTCTGTTTCAGCCCCTCTGATTCAGCCACACTCATTCAGCCCCTCTGATTCAGACCCTCTGTTTCAGCCCCTCTGTTTCTCGGCCTCTGTTTCAGCTCCTCTGTTTTTCGCTCTCTTTTTCAGCCCCTCTGTTTCAGCCCGTCTGTTTCAGCAACTCTGCGTCTCGCCCACTGTTTCAGCCCCTCTCTTTCTCACTCTCTGTTTCAGCCCCTCTGTTTCTCGCCCTCTGTATCAGTCCCTCTGTTTCAGCACCTCTGTTTCAGCCCCTCCGTTTCTCGCCCTCTGTTACTCGCCCTCTGTTTCAGCCCCTCTGTTTCTCGCCCTCTGTTTCAGCCCCTCTGTTTCAGCCCCTCTAATTCAGCCCCTCTGATTCAGCCCCTCTGTTTCTCGCCCTCTGTTTCAGCCCCTCTGGTTCAGCCCTTCTGTTTCAGCCCCTCTGTTTCAGCCCCTCTGTTTCTCGCCCTCTGTTTCAGCCCCTCTGTTTCTCGCCCTCTGTTTCAGCCCCTCTGTTTCAGTCCCTCTTTTTCTCGCCCTCTGTTTCTCGCCCTCTGTTTCAGCCCCTCTGTTTCTCGCCCTCTGTTTCAGCCCCACTGTTTCTCGCCCTCTGTTTCAGCCCCTCTGTTTCTCGCCCTCTGTTTCAGCCTCTCTGTTTCTCGCCCTGTTTCAGCCCCTCTGATTCAGCCCCTCTGTTTCAGCCCCTCTGTTTCAGCCCCTCTGAATCAGCCCCTCTGATTCAGCCCCTCTGTTTCTCATCCTCTGTTTCAGCCCCTCTGTTTCAGCCCCTCTGTTTCTCGCCCTCTGATTCAGCCCCACTGTTTCTCGCCCTCTGTTTCAGCCCCTCTGTTTCTCGCCCTCTGTTTCAGCCCCTCTGTTTCAGCCCCTCTGTTTCAGCCCCTCTGTTTCTCGCCCTCTGTTTCAGCCCCTCTGTTTCTCGCCCTCAGTTTCAGCCCCTCTGTTTCTCGCCCTCTGTTTCAGCCCCTCTGTTTCAGCCCCTATGTTTCAGCCCCTCTGTTTCTCGCCCTCTGTTTCAGCCCCTCTGTTTCAGCCCCACTGTTTCTCGCCCTCTGTTTCAGCCCCTCTGTTTCTCGCCTTCTGATTCAGCCCCTCTGATTCAGCCCCTCTGTTTCAGCCCCTCTGATTCAGCCCCTCTGTTTCAGCCCCTCTGATTCAGCCCCTCTGTTTCTCATCCTCTGTTTCAGTCCCTCTGTTTCAGCCCCTCTGTTTCTCGCCCTCTGATTCAGCCCCACTGTTTCTCGCCCTCTGTTTCAGCCCCTCTGTTTCTCGCCCTCTGTTTCAGCCCCTCTGTTTCAGCCCCTCTGTTTCAGCCCCTCTGTTTCTCGCCCTCTGTTTCAGCCCCTCTGTTTCTCGCCCTCTGTTTCAGCCCCTCTGTTTCTCGCCCTCTGTTTCAGCCCCTCTGTTTCAGCCCCTCTGTTTCAGCCCCTCTGTTTCTCGCCCTCTGTTTCAGCCCCTCTGTTTCAGCCCCTCTGTTTCTCGCCCTCTGTTTCAGCCCCTCTGATTCAGCCCCTCTGTTTCAGCCCCTCTGTTTCTCCCCCTCTGTTCCAGCCCCTCTGTTTCAGCCCCTCTGTTTCAGCCACACTGTTTCAGCCCCTCTGATTCAGCCACACTCATTCAGCCCCTCTGATTCAGCCCCTCTGTTTCAGCCCCTCTGTTTCAGCCACTCTGTTTCTCGCCCTCTGTTTCTGCCCCTCTGTTTCTCGCCCTCTGTTTCAGCCCCTCTGAATCAGCCCCTCTGATTCAGCTGCTCTGTTTCAGCCCCTCTGTTTCAGCCCCTCTGTTTCAGCCCCTTTGTTTCTCGCCCTCTGTTTCAGCCCCTCGGTTTCTCGCCCTCTGTTTCAGCCCCTCTGTTTCTCGCCCTCTGTTTCAGGCCCTGTGTTTCAGCCCCTCTGTTTCTCGCCCTCTGTTCCTCGCCCTCTGTTTCAGCCCCTCTGTTTCTCGCGCTCTGTTTCAGCCTCTCTGTTTCAGCCCGTCTGTTTCAGCCCCTCTGTTTCTCGGCCTCTGTTTCAGCCCCTCTGTTTCTCGCCCTCTGTTTCAGCCCCTCTGTTTCTCGCCCACCGTTTCAGCCTCTGTGTTTCTCGCCCTCTGTTTCAGCCCCTCTGTTTCAGCCCCTCTGTTTCAGCCCCTCTGTTTCTGCCCCTCTGTTTCTCGCCCTCTGTTTCAGCCCCTCTGTTTCTCGCCCTCTGTTTCAGCCCCTCTGATTCAGCCCCTCTGTTTCAGCCCCTCTGTTTCTCCCCCTCTGTTCCAGCCCCTCTGTTTCAGCCCCTCTGTTTCAGCCCCTCTGATTCAGCCCCTCTGTTTCTCATCCTCTGTTTCAGCCCCTCTGTTTCAGCCCCTCTGTTTCTCGCCCTCTGATTCAGCCCCTCTGTTTCTCGCCCTCTGTTTCAGCCCCTCTGTTTCTCGCCCTCTGTTTCAGCCCCTCTGTTTCAGCCCCTCTGTTTCAGCCCCTCTGTTTCTCGCCCTCTGTTTCAGCCCCTCTGTTTCAGCCCCTCTGTTTCTCGCCCTCTGTTTCAGCCCCTCTGTTTCTCGCCTTCTGATTCAGCCCGTCTGATTCAGCCCCTCTGTTTCAGACCCTCTGATTCAGCCCCTCTGTTTCAGCCCCTCTGTTTCAGCCCCTCTGTTTCATCCCCTCTGTTTCTCGTCCTCTGTAACTCACCCTCTGTTTCTAGCCCTCTGTTTCAGCCCCTCTGTTTTTCGCCCTCTGTTTCAGCCCCTCTGTTTCAGCCCCTCTGTTTCTCGCCCTCTGTGTCTGCCCCTCTGTTTCTCGCCCTCTGTTTCAGCCCCTCTGTTTCAGCCCCTCTGTTTCAGCCCCTCTGTTTCTCGCCCTCTCATTCAGCCCCACTGTTTCTCGCCCTCTGTTTCAGCCCCTCTGTTTCTCGCCCTCTGTTTCAGCCCCTCTGTTTCAGCCCCTCTGTTTCAGCCCCTCTGTTTCTCGCCCTCTGTTTCAGCCCCTCTGTTTCTCGCCCTCTGTTTCAGCCCCTCTTTTCTCGCCCTCTGTTTCAGCCCCTCTGTTTCAGCACCTCTGTTTTTCGCCCTCTGTTTCAGCTCCTCTGTTTTTCGCTCTCTTTTTCAGCCCCTCTGTTTCAGCCCGTCTGTTTCAGCAACTCTGCGTCTCGCCCACTGTTTCAGCCCCTCTCTTTCTCACTCTCTGTTTCAGCCCCTCTGTTTCTCGCCCTCTGTATCAGTCCCTCTGTTTCAGCACCTCTGTTTCAGCCCCTCCGTTTCTCGCCCTCTGTTACTCGCCCTCTGTTTCAGCCCCTCTGTTTCTCGCCCTCTGTTTCAGCCCCTCTGTTTCAGCCCCTCTAATTCAGCCCCTCTGATTCAGCCCCTCTGTTTCTCGCCCTCTGTTTCAGCCCCTCTGGTTCAGCCCTTCTGTTTCAGCCCCACTGTTTCAGCCCCTCTGTTTCTCGCCCTCTGTTTCAGCCCCTCTGTTTCTCGCCCTCTGTTTCAGCCCCTCTGTTTCAGTCCCTCTTTTTCTCGCCCTCTGTTTCTCGCCCTCTGTTACAGCCCCTCTGTTTCTCGCCCTCTGTTTCAGCCCCACTGTTTCTCGCCCTCTGTTTCAGCCCCTCTGTTTCTCGCCCTCTGTTTCAGCCTCTCTGTTTCTCGCCCTGTTTCAGCCCCTCTGATTCAGCCCCTCTGTTTCAGCCCCTCTGTTTCAGCCCCTCTGAATCAGCCCCTCTGATTCAGCCCCTCTGTTTCTCATCCTCTGTTTCAGCCCCTCTGTTTCAGCCCCTCTGTTTCTCGCCCTCTGATTCAGCCCCACTGTTTCTCGCCCTCTGTTTCAGCCCCTCTGTTTCTCGCCCTCTGTTTCAGCCCCTCTGTTTCAGCCCCTCTGTTTCAGCCCCTCTGTTTCTCGCCCTCTGTTTCAGCCCCTCTGTTTCTCGCCCTCAGTTTCAGCCCCTCTGTTTCTCGCCCTCTGTTTCAGCCCCTCTGTTTCAGCCCCTATGTTTCAGCCCCTCTGTTTCTCGCCCTCTGTTTCAGCCCCTCTGTTTCAGCCCCACTGTTTCTCGCCCTCTGTTTCAGCCCCTCTGTTTCTCGCCTTCTGATTCAGCCCCTCTGATTCAGCCCCTCTGTTTCAGCCCCTCTGATTCAGCCCCTCTGTTTCAGCCCCTCTGATTCAGCCCCTCTGTTTCTCATCCTCTGTTTCAGTCCCTCTGTTTCAGCCCCTCTGTTTCTCGCCCTCTGATTCAGCCCCACTGTTTCTCGCCCTCTGTTTCAGCCCCTCTGTTTCTCGCCCTCTGTTTCAGCCCCTCTGTTTCAGCCCCTCTGTTTCAGCCCCTCTGTTTCTCGCCCTCTGTTTCAGCCCCTCTGTTTCTCGCCCACTGTTTCAGCCCCTCTGTTTCTCGCCCTCTGTTTCAGCCCCTCTGTTTCAGCCCCTCTGTTTCAGCCCCTCTGTTTCTCGCCCTCTGTTTCAGCCCCTCTGTTTCAGCCCCTCTGTTTCTCGCCCTCTGTTTCAGCCCCTCTGATTCAGCCCCTCTGTTTCAGCCCCTCAGTTTCTCCCCCTCTGTTCCAGCCCCTCTGTTTCAGCCCCTCTGTTTCAGCCACACTGTTTCAGCCCCTCTGATTCAGCCACACTCATTCAGCCCCTCTGATTCAGCCCCTCTGTTTCAGCCCCTCTGTTTCAGCCACTCTGTTTCTCGCCCTCTGTTTCTGCCCCTCTGTTTCTCGCCCTCTGTTTCAGCCCCTCTGAATCAGCCCCTCTGATTCAGCTGCTCTGTTTCAGCCCCTCTGTTTCAGCCCCTCTGTTTCAGCCCCTTTGTTTCTCGCCCTCTGTTTCAGCCCCTCGGTTTCTCGCCCTCTGTTTCAGCCCCTCTGTTTCTCGCCCTCTGTTTCAGGCCCTGTGTTTCAGCCCCTCTGTTTCTCGCCCTCTGTTCCTCGCCCTCTGTTTCAGCCCCTCTGTTTCTCGCGCTCTGTTTCAGCCTCTCTGTTTCAGCCCGTCTGTTTCAGCCCCTCTGTTTCTCGGCCTCTGTTTCAGCCCCTCTGTTTCTCGCCCTCTGTTTCAGCCCCTCTGTTTCTCGCCCACCGTTTCAGCCTCTGTGTTTCTCGCCCTCTGTTTCAGCCCCTCTGTTTCAGCCCCTCTGTTTCAGCCCCTCTGTTTCTGCCCCTCTGTTTCTCGCCCTCTGTTTCAGCCCCTCTGTTTCTCGCCCTCTGTTTCAGCCCCTCTGATTCAGCCCCTCTGTTTCAGCCCCTCTGTTTCTCCCCCTCTGTTCCAGCCCCTCTGTTTCAGCCCCTCTGTTTCAGCCCCTCTGTTTCAGCCACTCTGTTTCTCGCCCTCTGTTTCTGCCCCTCTGTTTCTCGCCCTCTGTTTCAGCTCCTCTGATTCAGCCCCTCTGTTTCAGCCCCTCTGAATCAGCCCCTCTGATTCAGCTGCTCTGTTTCAGCCCCTCTGTTTCAGCTCCTCTGTTTCAGCCCCTTTGTTTCTCACCCTCTGTTTCAGCCCCTCGGTTTCTCGCCCTCTGTTTCAGCCCCTCTGTTTCTCACCCTCTGTTTCAGGCCCGGTGTTTCAGCCCCTCTGTTTCAGTCCCTCTGTTTCTCGCCCTCTGTTTCAGCCCCTCTGTTTCTTGCCCTCTGTTTCAGCCCCTCTGTTTCAGCCCCTCTGTTTCAGCCCCTCTGTTTCTCGCCCTCATTTTCAGCCCCTCTGTTTCTCGCCCTCTGTTTCAGCCCCTCTGTTTCTCGCCCACCGTTTCAGCCTCTCTGTTTCTCGCCCTCTGTTTCAGCCCCTCTGTTTCAGCCCCTCTGTTTCAGCCGTTCTGTTTCTCGCCCTCTGTTTCAGCCCCTCTGTTTCTCGCCCTCTGTTTCAGCCCCTCTGATTCAGCCCCTCTGTTTCAGCCCCTCTGATTCAGCCCCTCTATTTCAGCCCCTCTATTTCAGCCCCTCTGTTTCAGCCCCTCTGTTTCAGCCCCTCTGTTTCTCGCCCTCTGTTTCAGCCCCTCTGTTTCTCGCCCGCTGTTTCAGCCCCTCTGTTTCTCGCCCTCTGTTTCAGCTCCTCTGATTCAGCCCCTCTGTTTCAGGCCCTCTGATTCAGCCCCTCTGTTTCAGCCCCTCTGTTTCAGCCCCTCTGTTTCAGCCCCTCTGTTTCATCCCCTCTGATTCTCGCGCTCTGTTTCTCACCATCTGTTTCTCGCCATCTGTTTCAGCCCCTCTGTTTTTCGCCCTCTGTTTCAGCCCCTCTGTTTCTCGCCCTCTGTTTCAGGCTCTCTGTTTCAGCCCGTCTGTTTCAGCCCCTCTGTTTCAGCCCCTCTGTTTCTCGCCCTCTGTTTCAGCCTCTCTGTTTCTCGCCCTGTTTCAGCCCCTCTGATTCAGCCCCTCTGTTTCAGCCCCTCTGTTTCAGCCCCTCTGATTCAGCCCCTCTGATTCAGCCCCTCTGTTTCTCATCCTCTGTTTCAGCCCCTCTGTTTCAGCCCCTCTGTTTCTCGCCCTCTGATTCAGCCCCTCTGTTTCTCGCCCTCTGTTTCAGCCCCTCTGTTTCTCGCCCTCTGTTTCAGCCCCTCTGTTTCAGCCCCTCTGTTTCAGCCCCTCTGTTTCTCGCCCTCTGTTTCAGCCCCTCTGTTTCAGCCCCTCTGTTTCTCGCCCTCTGTTTCAGCCCCTCTGTTTCAGCCACTCTGTTTCTCGCCCTCTGTTTCAGCCCCTCTGATTCAGCCCCTCTGTTTCAGCCCCTCTGTTTCTCCCCCTCTGTTCCAGCCCCTCTGTTTCAGCCCCTCTGTTTCAGCCCCTCTGTTTCAGCCACTCTGTTTCTCGCCCTCTGTTTCTGCCCCTCTGTTTCTCGCCCTCTGTTTCAGCTCCTCTGATTCAGCCCCTCTGTTTCAGCCCCTCTGAATCAGCCCCTCTGATTCAGCTGCTCTGTTTCAGCCCCTCTGTTTCAGCTCCTCTGTTTCAGCCCCTTTGTTTCTCACCCTCTGTTTCAGCCCCTCGGTTTCTCGCCCTCTGTTTCAGCCCCTCTGTTTCTCACCCTCTGTTTCAGGCCCGGTGTTTCAGCCCCTCTGTTTCAGTCCCTCTGTTTCTCGCCCTCTGTTTCAGCCCCTCTGTTTCTTGCCCTCTGTTTCAGCCCCTCTGTTTCAGCCCCTCTGTTTCAGCCCCTCTGTTTCTCGCCCTCATTTTCAGCCCCTCTGTTTCTCGCCCTCTGTTTCAGCCCCTCTGTTTCTCGCCCACCGTTTCAGCCTCTCTGTTTCTCGCCCTCTGTTTCAGCCCCTCTGTTTCAGCCCCTCTGTTTCAGCCGTTCTGTTTCTCGCCCTCTGTTTCAGCCCCTCTGTTTCTCGCCCTCTGTTTCAGCCCCTCTGATTCAGCCCCTCTGTTTCAGCCCCTCTGATTCAGCCCCTCTATTTCAGCCCCTCTATTTCAGCCCCTCTGTTTCAGCCCCTCTGTTTCAGCCCCTCTGTTTCTCGCCCTCTGTTTCAGCCCCTCTGTTTCTCGCCCGCTGTTTCAGCCCCTCTGTTTCTCGCCCTCTGTTTCAGCTCCTCTGATTCAGCCCCTCTGTTTCAGGCCCTCTGATTCAGCCCCTCTGTTTCAGCCCCTCTGTTTCAGCCCCTCTGTTTCAGCCCCTCTGTTTCATCCCCTCTGATTCTCGCGCTCTGTTTCTCACCATCTGTTTCTCGCCATCTGTTTCAGCCCCTCTGTTTTTCGCCCTCTGTTTCAGCCCCTCTGTTTCTCGCCCTCTGTTTCAGGCTCTCTGTTTCAGCCCGTCTGTTTCAGCCCCTCTGTTTCAGCCCCTCTGTTTCTCGCCCTCTGTTTCAGCCTCTCTGTTTCTCGCCCTGTTTCAGCCCCTCTGATTCAGCCCCTCTGTTTCAGCCCCTCTGTTTCAGCCCCTCTGATTCAGCCCCTCTGATTCAGCCCCTCTGTTTCTCATCCTCTGTTTCAGCCCCTCTGTTTCAGCCCCTCTGTTTCTCGCCCTCTGATTCAGCCCCTCTGTTTCTCGCCCTCTGTTTCAGCCCCTCTGTTTCTCGCCCTCTGTTTCAGCCCCTCTGTTTCAGCCCCTCTGTTTCAGCCCCTCTGTTTCTCGCCCTCTGTTTCAGCCCCTCTGTTTCAGCCCCTCTGTTTCTCGCCCTCTGTTTCAGCCCCTCTGTTTCAGCCACTCTGTTTCTCGCCCTCTGTTTCTGCCCCTCTGTTTCTCGCCCTCTGTTTCAGCCCCTCTGAATCAGCCCCTCTGATTCAGCTGCTCTGTTTCAGCCCCTCTGTTTCAGCCCCTCTGTTTCAGCCCCTTTGTTTCTCGCCCTCTGTTTCAGCCCCTCGGTTTCTCGCCCTCTGTTTCAGCCCCTCTGTTTCTCGCCCTCTGTTTCAGGCCCTGTGTTTCAGCCCCTCTGTTTCTCGCCCTCTGTTCCTCGCCCTCTGTTTCAGCCCCTCTGTTTCTCGCGCTCTGTTTCAGCCTCTCTGTTTCAGCCCGTCTGTTTCAGCCCCTCTGTTTCTCGGCCTCTGTTTCAGCCCCTCTGTTTCTCGCCCTCTGTTTCAGCCCCTCTGTTTCTCGCCCACCGTTTCAGCCTCTGTGTTTCTCGCCCTCTGTTTCAGCCCCTCTGTTTCAGCCCCTCTGTTTCAGCCCCTCTGTTTCTGCCCCTCTGTTTCTCGCCCTCTGTTTCAGCCCCTCTGTTTCTCGCCCTCTGTTTCAGCCCCTCTGATTCAGCCCCTCTGTTTCAGCCCCTCTGTTTCTCCCCCTCTGTTCCAGCCCCTCTGTTTCAGCCCCTCTGTTTCAGCCCCTCTGATTCAGCCCCTCTGTTTCTCATCCTCTGTTTCAGCCCCTCTGTTTCAGCCCCTCTGTTTCTCGCCCTCTGATTCAGCCCCTCTGTTTCTCGCCCTCTGTTTCAGCCCCTCTGTTTCTCGCCCTCTGTTTCAGCCCCTCTGTTTCAGCCCCTCTGTTTCAGCCCCTCTGTTTCTCGCCCTCTGTTTCAGCCCCTCTGTTTCAGCCCCTCTGTTTCTCGCCCTCTGTTTCAGCCCCTCTGTTTCTCGCCTTCTGATTCAGCCCGTCTGATTCAGCCCCTCTGTTTCAGACCCTCTGATTCAGCCCCTCTGTTTCAGCCCCTCTGTTTCAGCCCCTCTGTTTCATCCCCTCTGTTTCTCGTCCTCTGTAACTCACCCTCTGTTTCTAGCCCTCTGTTTCAGCCCCTCTGTTTTTCGCCCTCTGTTTCAGCCCCTCTGTTTCAGCCCCTCTGTTTCTCGCCCTCTGTGTCTGCCCCTCTGTTTCTCGCCCTCTGTTTCAGCCCCTCTGTTTCAGCCCCTCTGTTTCAGCCCCTCTGTTTCTCGCCCTCTCATTCAGCCCCACTGTTTCTCGCCCTCTGTTTCAGCCCCTCTGTTTCTCGCCCTCTGTTTCAGCCCCTCTGTTTCAGCCCCTCTGTTTCAGCCCCTCTGTTTCTCGCCCTCTGTTTCAGCCCCTCTGTTTCTCGCCCTCTGTTTCAGCCCCTCTTTTCTCGCCCTCTGTTTCAGCCCCTCTGTTTCAGCACCTCTGTTTTTCGCCCTCTGTTTCAGCCCCTCTGTTTCAGCCCCTCTGTTTCTCGCCCTCTGTTTCTGCCCCTCTGTTTCTCGCCCTCTGTTTCAGCCCCTCTGATTCAGCCCCTCTGTTTCAGCCCCTCTGTTTCTCCCCCTCTCTTCCAGCCCCTCTGTTTCAGCCCCTCTGTTTCAGCCACTCTGTTTCAGCCCCTCTGATTCAGCCACACTCATTCAGCCCCTCTGATTCAGCCCCTCTGTTTCAGCCCCTCTGTTTCTCGGCCTCTGTTTCAGCTCCTCTGTTTTTCGCTCTCTTTTTCAGCCCCTCTGTTTCAGCCCGTCTGTTTCAGCAACTCTGCGTCTCGCCCACTGTTTCAGCCCCTCTCTTTCTCACTCTCTGTTTCAGCCCCTCTGTTTCTCGCCCTCTGTATCAGTCCCTCTGTTTCAGCACCTCTGTTTCAGCCCCTCCGTTTCTCGCCCTCTGTTACTCGCCCTCTGTTTCAGCCCCTCTGTTTCTCGCCCTCTGTTTCAGCCCCTCTGTTTCAGCCCCTCTAATTCAGCCCCTCTGATTCAGCCCCTCTGTTTCTCGCCCTCTGTTTCAGCCCCTCTGGTTCAGCCCTTCTGTTTCAGCCCCTCTGTTTCAGCCCCTCTGTTTCTCGCCCTCTGTTTCAGCCCCTCTGTTTCTCGCCCTCTGTTTCAGCCCCTCTGTTTCAGTCCCTCTTTTTCTCGCCCTCTGTTTCTCGCCCTCTGTTTCAGCCCCTCTGTTTCTCGCCCTCTGTTTCAGCCCCACTGTTTCTCGCCCTCTGTTTCAGCCCCTCTGTTTCTCGCCCTCTGTTTCAGCCTCTCTGTTTCTCGCCCTGTTTCAGCCCCTCTGATTCAGCCCCTCTGTTTCAGCCCCTCTGTTTCAGCCCCTCTGAATCAGCCCCTCTGATTCAGCCCCTCTGTTTCTCATCCTCTGTTTCAGCCCCTCTGTTTCAGCCCCTCTGTTTCTCGCCCTCTGATTCAGCCCCACTGTTTCTCGCCCTCTGTTTCAGCCCCTCTGTTTCTCGCCCTCTGTTTCAGCCCCTCTGTTTCAGCCCCTCTGTTTCAGCCCCTCTGTTTCTCGCCCTCTGTTTCAGCCCCTCTGTTTCTCGCCCTCAGTTTCAGCCCCTCTGTTTCTCGCCCTCTGTTTCAGCCCCTCTGTTTCAGCCCCTATGTTTCAGCCCCTCTGTTTCTCGCCCTCTGTTTCAGCCCCTCTGTTTCAGCCCCACTGTTTCTCGCCCTCTGTTTCAGCCCCTCTGTTTCTCGCCTTCTGATTCAGCCCCTCTGATTCAGCCCCTCTGTTTCAGCCCCTCTGATTCAGCCCCTCTGTTTCAGCCCCTCTGATTCAGCCCCTCTGTTTCTCATCCTCTGTTTCAGTCCCTCTGTTTCAGCCCCTCTGTTTCTCGCCCTCTGATTCAGCCCCACTGTTTCTCGCCCTCTGTTTCAGCCCCTCTGTTTCTCGCCCTCTGTTTCAGCCCCTCTGTTTCAGCCCCTCTGTTTCAGCCCCTCTGTTTCTCGCCCTCTGTTTCAGCCCCTCTGTTTCTCGCCCTCTGTTTCAGCCCCTCTGTTTCTCGCCCTCTGTTTCAGCCCCTCTGTTTCAGCCCCTCTGTTTCAGCCCCTCTGTTTCTCGCCCTCTGTTTCAGCCCCTCTGTTTCAGCCCCTCTGTTTCTCGCCCTCTGTTTCAGCCCCTCTGATTCAGCCCCTCTGTTTCAGCCCCTCTGTTTCTCCCCCTCTGTTCCAGCCCCTCTGTTTCAGCCCCTCTGTTTCAGCCACACTGTTTCAGCCCCTCTGATTCAGCCACACTCATTCAGCCCCTCTGATTCAGCCCCTCTGTTTCAGCCCCTCTGTTTCAGCCACTCTGTTTCTCGCCCTCTGTTTCTGCCCCTCTGTTTCTCGCCCTCTGTTTCAGCCCCTCTGAATCAGCCCCTCTGATTCAGCTGCTCTGTTTCAGCCCCTCTGTTTCAGCCCCTCTGTTTCAGCCCCTTTGTTTCTCGCCCTCTGTTTCAGCCCCTCGGTTTCTCGCCCTCTGTTTCAGCCCCTCTGTTTCTCGCCCTCTGTTTCAGGCCCTGTGTTTCAGCCCCTCTGTTTCTCGCCCTCTGTTCCTCGCCCTCTGTTTCAGCCCCTCTGTTTCTCGCGCTCTGTTTCAGCCTCTCTGTTTCAGCCCGTCTGTTTCAGCCCCTCTGTTTCTCGGCCTCTGTTTCAGCCCCTCTGTTTCTCGCCCTCTGTTTCAGCCCCTCTGTTTCTCGCCCACCGTTTCAGCCTCTGTGTTTCTCGCCCTCTGTTTCAGCCCCTCTGTTTCAGCCCCTCTGTTTCAGCCCCTCTGTTTCTGCCCCTCTGTTTCTCGCCCTCTGTTTCAGCCCCTCTGTTTCTCGCCCTCTGTTTCAGCCCCTCTGATTCAGCCCCTCTGTTTCAGCCCCTCTGTTTCTCCCCCTCTGTTCCAGCCCCTCTGTTTCAGCCCCTCTGTTTCAGCCCCTCTGTTTCAGCCACTCTGTTTCTCGCCCTCTGTTTCTGCCCCTCTGTTTCTCGCCCTCTGTTTCAGCTCCTCTGATTCAGCCCCTCTGTTTCAGCCCCTCTGAATCAGCCCCTCTGATTCAGCTGCTCTGTTTCAGCCCCTCTGTTTCAGCCCCTCTGTTTCAGCCCCTTTGTTTCTCACCCTCTGTTTCAGCCCCTCGGTTTCTCGCCCTCTGTTTCAGCCCCTCTGTTTCTCACCCTCTGTTTCAGGCCCGGTGTTTCAGCCCCTCTGTTTCAGTCCCTCTGTTTCTCGCCCTCTGTTTCAGCCCCTCTGTTTCTTGCCCTCTGTTTCAGCCCCTCTGTTTCAGCCCCTCTGTTTCAGCCCCTCTGTTTCTCGCCCTCATTTTCAGCCCCTCTGTTTCTCGCCCTCTGTTTCAGCCCCTCTGTTTCTCGCCCACCGTTTCAGCCTCTCTGTTTCTCGCCCTCTGTTTCAGCCCCTCTGTTTCAGCCCCTCTGTTTCAGCCGTTCTGTTTCTCGCCCTCTGTTTCAGCCCCTCTGTTTCTCGCCCTCTGTTTCAGCCCCTCTGATTCAGCCCCTCTGTTTCAGCCCCTCTGATTCAGCCCCTCTATTTCAGCCCCTCTATTTCAGCCCCTCTGTTTCAGCCCCTCTGTTTCAGCCCCTCTGTTTCTCGCCCTCTGTTTCAGCCCCTCTGTTTCTCGCCCGCTGTTTCAGCCCCTCTGTTTCTCGCCCTCTGTTTCAGCTCCTCTGATTCAGCCCCTCTGTTTCAGGCCCTCTGATTCAGCCCCTCTGTTTCAGCCCCTCTGTTTCAGCCCCTCTGTTTCAGCCCCTCTGTTTCATCCCCTCTGATTCTCGCGCTCTGTTTCTCACCATCTGTTTCTCGCCATCTGTTTCAGCCCCTCTGTTTTTCGCCCTCTGTTTCAGCCCCTCTGTTTCTCGCCCTCTGTTTCAGGCTCTCTGTTTCAGCCCGTCTGTTTCAGCCCCTCTGTTTCAGCCCCTCTGTTTCTCGCCCTCTGTTTCAGCCTCTCTGTTTCTCGCCCTGTTTCAGCCCCTCTGATTCAGCCCCTCTGTTTCAGCCCCTCTGTTTCAGCCCCTCTGATTCAGCCCCTCTGATTCAGCCCCTCTGTTTCTCATCCTCTGTTTCAGCCCCTCTGTTTCAGCCCCTCTGTTTCTCGCCCTCTGATTCAGCCCCTCTGTTTCTCGCCCTCTGTTTCAGCCCCTCTGTTTCTCGCCCTCTGTTTCAGCCCCTCTGTTTCAGCCCCTCTGTTTCAGCCCCTCTGTTTCTCGCCCTCTGTTTCAGCCCCTCTGTTTCAGCCCCTCTGTTTCTCGCCCTCTGTTTCAGCCCCTCTGTTTCTCGCCTTCTGATTCAGCCCCTCTGATTCAGCCCCTCTGTTTCAGACCCTCTGATTCAGCCCCTCTGTTTCAGCCCCTCTGTTTCAGCCCCTCTGTTTCATCCCCTCTGTTTCTCGTCCTCTGTAACTCACCCTCTGTTTCTAGCCCTCTGTTTCAGCCCCTCTGTTTCTCGCCCTCTGTGTCTGCCCCTCTGTTTCTCGCCCTCTGTTTCAGCCCCTCTGTTTCAGCCCCTCTGTTTCTCGCACTCTCATTCAGCCCCACTGTTTCTCGCCCTCTGTTTCAGCCCCTCTGTTTCTCGCCCTCTGTTTCAGCCCCTCTGTTTCAGCCCCTCTGTTTCAGCCCCTCTGTTTCTCGCCCTCTGTTTCAGCCCCTCTGTTTCTCGCCCTCTGTTTCAGCCCCTCTGTTTCAGCCCCTCTGTTTCAGCCCCTCTGTTTTTCGCGCTCTGTTTCAGCCCCTCTGTTTCAGCCCCTCTGTTTCTCGCCCTCTGTTTCTGCCCCTCTGTTTCTCGCCCTCTGTTTCAGCCCCTCTGATTCAGCCCCTCTGTTTCAGCCCCTCTGTTTCTCCCCCTCTCTTCCAGCCCCTCTGTTTCAGCCCCTCTGTTTCAGCCACTCTGTTTCAGCCCCTCTGATTCAGCCACACTCATTCAGCCCCTCTGATTCAGCCCCTCTGTTTCAGCCCCTCTGTTTCTCGGCCTCTGTTTCAGCTCCTCTGTTTTTCGCTCTCTTTTTCAGCCCCTCTGTTTCAGCCCGTCTGTTTCAGCAACTCTGCGTCTCGCCCACTGTTTCAGCCCCTCTCTTTCTCACCCTCTGTTTCAGCCCCTCTGTTTCTCGCCCTCTGTATCAGTCCCTCTGTTTCAGCACCTCCGTTTCAGCCCCTCCGTTTCTCGCCCTCTGTTACTCGCCCTCTGTTTCAGCCCCTCTGTTTCTCGCCCTCTGTTGCAGCCCCTCTGTTTCAGCCCCTCTAATTCAGCCCCTCTGATTCAGCCCCTCTGTTTCTCGCCCTCTGTTTCAGCCCCTCTGGTTCAGCCCTTCTGTTTCAGCCCCTCTGTTTCAGCCCCTCTGTTTCTCGCCCTCTGTTTCAGCCCCTCTGTTTCTCGACCTCTGTTTCAGCCCCTCTGTTTCAGTCCCTCTTTTTCTCGCCCTCTGTTTCTCGCCCTCTGTTTCAGCCCCTCTGTTTCTCGCCCTCTGTTTCAGCCCCTCTGTTTCTCGCCCTCTGTTTCAGCCCCTCTGTTTCTCGCCCTCTGTTTCAGCCTCTCTGTTTCTCGCCCTGTTTCAGCCCCTCTGATTCAGCCCCTCTGTTTCAGCTCCTCTGTTTCAGCCCCTCTGATTCCGCCCCTCTGATTCAGCCCCTCTGTTTCTCATCCTCTGTTTCAGCCCCTCTGTTTCAGCCCCTCTGTTTCTCGCCCTCTGATTCAGCCCCACTGTTTCTCGCCCTCTGTTTCAGCCCCTCTGTTTCTCGCCCTCTGTTTCAGCCCCTCTGTTTCAGCCCCTCTGTTTCAGCCCCTCTGTTTCTCGCCCTCTGTTTCAGCCCCTCTGTTTCTCGCCCTCAGTTTCAGCCCCTCTGTTTCTCGCCCTCTGTTTCAGCCCCTCTGTTTCAGCCCCTCTGTTTCAGCCCCTCTGTTTCTCGCCCTCTGTTTCAGCCCCTCTGTTTCAGCCCCTCTGTTTCTCGCCCTCTGTTTCAGCCCCTCTGTTTCTCGCCTTCTGATTCAGCCCCTCTGATTCAGCCCCTCTGTTTCAGCCCCTCTGATTCAGCCCCTCTGTTTCAGCCCCTCTGTTTCATCCCCTCTGTTTCTCGCCCTCTGTTTCTCACCCTCAGTTTCAGCCCCTCTGTTTCAGCCCCTCTGTATCTCGCCCTCTGTTTCAGCCCCTCTGTTTCAGCCCCTCTGTTTCTCGCCCTCTGTTTCTGCCCCTCTGTTTCTCGCCCTCTGTTTCAGCCCCTCTGATTCAGCCCCTCTGTTTCAGCCCCTCTGTTTCTCCCCCTCTGTTCCAGCCCCTCTGTTTCAGCCCCTCTGTTTCAGCCACTCTGTTTCAGCCCCTCTGATTCAGCCACACTCATTCAGCCCCTCTGATTCAGCCCCTCTGTTTCAGCCCCTCTGTTTCTCGGCTTCTGTTTCAGCTCCTCTGTTTTTCGCTCTCTTTTTCAGCCCCTCTGTTTCAGCCCGTCTGTTTCAGCAACTCGGCGTCTCGCCCACTGTTTCAGCCCCTCTCTTTCTCACCCTCTGTTTCAGCGCCTCTGTTTCTCGCCCTCTGTATCAGTCCCTCTGTTTCAGCACCTCTGTTTCAGCCCCTCCGTTTCTCGCCCTCTGTTACTCGCCCTCTGTTTCAGCCCCTCTGTTTCTCGCCCTCTGTTTCAGCCCCTCTGTTTCAGCCCCTCTAATTCAGCCCCTCTGATTCAGCCCCTCTGTTTCTCGCCCTCTGTTTCAGCCCCTCTGTTTCAGCCCCTCTGTTTCGGCCCCTCTGTTTCTCGCCCTCTGTTTCAGCCCCTCTGTTTCTCGCCCTCTGTTTCTGTCCCTCTGAGTTAGCCCCTCTGTTTCAGCCCCTCTGTTTCAGCCCCTCTGTTTCTCGCCCTCTGTTTCAGCCCCTCTGTTTCGCGCTCTCTGTTTCAGCCCCTCTGTTTCAGCCACTCTGTTTCTCGCCCTCTGTTTCTGCCCCTCTGTTTCTCGCCCTCTGTTTCAGCCCCTCTGTTTCTCGCCCTCAGTTTCAGCCCCTCTGATTCAGCTGCTCTGTTTCAGCCCCTCTGTTTCAGCCCCTCTGTTTCAGCCCCTTTGTTTCTCGCCCTCTGTTTCAGCCCCTCCGTTTCTCGCCCTCTGTTTCAGCCCCTCTGTTTCAGCCCCTCTGATTCAGCCCCTTTGTTTCTCGCCCTCTGTTTCAACCCCTCGGTTTCTCGCCCTCTGTTTCAGCCCCTCTGTTTCAGCCCCTCTGTTTCAGCCCCTTTGTTTCTCGCCCTCTGTTTCAGCCCCTCGGTTTCTCATCCTCTGTTTCATCCCCTCTGTTTCAGCCCCTCTGTTTCTCGCCCTCTGATTCAGCCCCACTGTTTCTCGCCCTCTGTTTCAGCCCCTCTGTTTCTCGCCTTCTGATTCAGCCCCTCTGATTCAGCTGCTCTGTTTCAGCCCCTCTGTTTCAGCCCCTCTGTTTCACGCTCTCTGTTTCAGCCCCTATGTTTCAGCCACTCTGTTTCTCGCCCTCTGTTTCTGCCCCTCTGTTTCTCGCCCTCTGTTTCAGCCCCTCTGTTTCAGCCCCTCTGTTTATCGCCCTCTGATTCAGCCCCACTGTTTCTCGCCTTCTGATTCAGCCCCTCTGATTCAGCTGCTCTGTTTCAGCCCCTCTGTTTCAGCCCCTCTGTTTCGCGCTCTCTGTTTCAGCCCCTCTGTTTCAGCCACTCTGTTTCAGCCCCTCTGTTTCAGCCCCTCTGTTTCTCGCCCTCTGTTTCTGTCCCTCTGAGTTAGCCCCTCTGTTTCAGCCCCTCTGTTTCAGCCCCTCTGTTTCTCGCCCTCTGTTTCAGCCCCTCTGTTTCGCGCTCTCTGTTTCAGCCCCTCTGTTTCAGCCACTCTGTTTCTCGCCCTCTGTTTCTGCCCCTCTGTTTCTCGCCCTCTGTTTCAGCCCCTCTGTTTCTCGCCCTCTGTTTCAGCCCCTCTGATTCAGCCCGTCTGTTTCAGCCCCTCTGAATCAGCCCCTCTGATTCAGCTGCTCTGTTTCAGCCCCTCTGTTTCAGCCCCTCTGTTTCAGCCCCTTTGTTTCTCGCCCTCTGTTTCAGCCCCTCGGTTTCTCGCCCTCTGTTTCAGCCCCTCTGTTTCAGCCCCTCTGATTCAGCCCCTCTGTTTCTCATCCTCTGTTTCAGCCCCTCTGTTTCAGCCCCTCTGTTTCTCGCCCTCTGATTCAGCCCCACTGTTTCTCGCCCTCTGTTTCAGCCCCTCTGTTTCTCGCCCTCTGTTTCAGCCCCTCTGTTTCAGCCCCTCTGTTTCAGCCCCTCTGTTTCTCGCCCTCTGTTTCAGCCCCTCTGTTTCTCGCCCTCAGTTTCAGCCCCTCTGTTTCTCGCCCTCTGTTTCAGCCCCTCTGTTTCAGCCCCTCTGTTTCAGCCCCTCTGTTTCTCGCCCTCTGTTTCAGCCCCTCTGTTTCAGCCCCTCTGTTTCTCGCCCTCTGTTTCAGCCCCTCTGTTTCTCGCCTTCTGATTCAGCCCCTCTGATTCAGCTGCTCTGTTTCAGCCCCTCTGTTTCAGCCCCTCTGATTCAGCCCCTCTGTTTCTCATCCTCTGTTTCAGCCCCTCTGTTTCAGCCCCTCTGTTTCTCGCCCTCTGATTCAGCCCCACTGTTTCTCGCCCTCTGTTTCAGCCCCTCTGTTTCTCGCCCTCTGTTTCAGCCCCTCTGTTTCTCGCCCTCTGTTTCAGCCCCTCTGTTTCAGCCCCTCTGTTTCAGCCCCTCTGTTTCTCGCCCTCTGTTTCAGCCCCTCTGTTTCAGCCCCTCTGTTTCAGCCCCTCTGTTTCTCGCCCTCTGTTTCAGCCCCTCTGTTTCTCGCCCTCAGTTTCAGCCCCTCTGTTTCTCGCCCTCTGTTTCAGCCCCTCTGTTTCAGCCCCTCTGTTTCAGCCCCTCTGTTTCTCGCCCTCTGTTTCAGCCCCTCTGTTTCTCGCCTTCTGTTTCTCGCCCTCTGTTTCAGCCCCTCTGTTTCTCGCCTTCTGATTCAGCCCCTCTGATTCAGCCCCTCTGTTTCAGCCCCTCTGATTCAGCCCCTCTGTTTCAGCTCCTCTGTTTCATCCCCTCTGTTTCTCGCCCTCTGTTTCTCACCCTCAGTTTCAGCCCCTCTGTTTCAGCCCCTCTGTATCTCGCCCTCTGTTTCAGCCCCTCTGTTTCAGCCCCTCTGTTTCTCGCCCTCTGTTTCTGCCCCTCTGTTTCTCGCCCTCTGTTTCAGCCCCTCTGATTCAGCCCCTCTGTTTCAGCCCCTCTGTTTCTCCCCCTCTGTTCCAGCCCCTCTGTTTCAGCCCCTCTGTTTCAGCCACTCTGTTTCAGCCCCTCTGATTCAGCCACACTCATTCAGCCCCTCTGATTCAGCCCCTCTGTTTAAGCCCCTCTGTTTCTCGGCCTCTGTTTCAGCTCCTCTGTTTTTCGCTCTCTTTTTCAGCCACTCTGTTTCAGCTCGTCTGTTTCAGCAACTCGGCGTCTCGCCCACTGTTTCAGCCCCTCTCTTTCTCACCCTCTGTTTCAGCCCCTCTGTTTCTCGCCCTCTGTATCAGTCCCTCTGTTTCAGCACCTCTGTTTCAGCCCCTCCGTTTCTCGCCCTCTGTTACTCGCCCTCTGTTTCAGCCCCTCTGTTTCTCGCCCTCTGTTTCAGCCCCTCTGTTTCAGCCCCTCTAATTCAGCCCCTCTGATTCAGCCCCTCTGTTTCTCGCCCTCTGTTTCAGCCCCTCTGGTTCAGCCCTTCTGTTTCAGCCCCTCTGTTTCAGCCCCTCTGTTTCTCGCCCTCTGTTTCAGCCCCTCTGTTTCAGCCCCTCTGATTCAGCCCCTCTGTTTCAGCCCCTCTGTTTCAGCCACTCTGTTTCTCGCCCTCTGTTTCAGCCCCTCTGTTTCTCGCCCTCTGTTTCAGCCCCTCTGATTCAGCCCCTCTGTTTCAGCCCCTCTGATTCAGCCCCTCTGTTTCAGCCCCTCTGTTTCAGCCACTCTGTTTCTCGCCCTCTGTTTCTGCCCCTCTGTTTCTCGCCCTCTGTTTCAGCCCCTCTGTTTCTCGCCCTCTGTTTCAGCCCCTCTGATTCAGCCCGTCTGTTTCAGCCCCTCTGAATCAGCCCCTCTGATTCAGCTGCTCTGTTTCAGCCCCTCTGTTTCAGCCCCTCTGTTTCAGCCCCTTTGTTTCTCGCCCTCTGTTTCAGCCCCTCGGTTTCTCGCCCTCTGTTTCAGCCCCTCTGTTTCAGCCCCTCTGATTCAGACCCTTTGTTTCTCGCCCTCTGTTTCAGCCCCTCGGTTTCTCGCCCTCTGTTTCAGCCCCTCTGTTTCAGCCCCTCTGTTTCAGCCCCTTTGTTTCTCGCCCTCTGTTTCAGCCCCTCGGTTTCTCATCCTCTGTTTCAGCCCCTCTGTTTCAGCCCCTCTGTTTCTCGCCCTCTGATTCAGCCCCACTGTTTCTCGCCCTCTGTTTCAGCCCCTCTGTTTCAGCCCCTCTGTTTCAGCCCCTTTGTTTCTCGCCCTCTGTTTCAGCCCCTCGGTTTCTCATCCTCTGTTTCATCCCCTCTGTTTCAGCCCCTCTGTTTCTCGCCCTCTGATTCAGCCCCACTGTTTCTCGCCCTCTGTTTCAGCCCCTCTGTTTCTCGCCTTCTGATTCAGCCCCTCTGATTCAGCTGCTCTGTTTCAGCCCCTCTGTTTCAGCCCCTCTGTTTCACGCTCTCTGTTTCAGCCCCTATGTTTCAGCCACTCTGTTTCTCGCCCTCTGTTTCTGCCCCTCTGTTTCTCGCCCTCTGTTTCAGCCCCTCTGTTTCAGCCCCTCTGTTTATCGCCCTCTGATTCAGCCCCACTGTTTCTCGCCTTCTGATTCAGCCCCTCTGATTCAGCTGCTCTGTTTCAGCCCCTCTGTTTCAGCCCCTCTGTTTCGCGCTCTCTGTTTCAGCCCCTCTGTTTCAGCCACTCTGTTTCAGCCCCTCTGTTTCAGCCCCTCTGTTTCTCGCCCTCTGTTTCTGTCCCTCTGAGTTAGCCCCTCTGTTTCAGCCCCTCTGTTTCAGCCCCTCTGTTTCTCGCCCTCTGTTTCAGCCCCTCTGTTTCGCGCTCTCTGTTTCAGCCCCTCTGTTTCAGCCACTCTGTTTCTCGCCCTCTGTTTCTGCCCCTCTGTTTCTCGCCCTCTGTTTCAGCCCCTCTGTTTCTCGCCCTCTGTTTCAGCCCCTCTGATTCAGCCCGTCTGTTTCAGCCCCTCTGAATCAGCCCCTCTGATTCAGCTGCTCTGTTTCAGCCCCTCTGTTTCAGCCCCTCTGTTTCAGCCCCTTTGTTTCTCGCCCTCTGTTTCAGCCCCTCGGTTTCTCGCCCTCTGTTTCAGCCCCTCTGTTTCAGCCCCTCTGATTCAGCCCCTCTGTTTCTCATCCTCTGTTTCAGCCCCTCTGTTTCAGCCCCTCTGTTTCTCGCCCTCTGATTCAGCCCCACTGTTTCTCGCCCTCTGTTTCAGCCCCTCTGTTTCTCGCCCTCTGTTTCAGCCCCTCTGTTTCAGCCCCTCTGTTTCAGCCCCTCTGTTTCTCGCCCTCTGTTTCAGCCCCTCTGTTTCTCGCCCTCAGTTTCAGCCCCTCTGTTTCTCGCCCTCTGTTTCAGCCCCTCTGTTTCAGCCCCTCTGTTTCAGCCCCTCTGTTTCTCGCCCTCTGTTTCAGCCCCTCTGTTTCAGCCCCTCTGTTTCTCGCCCTCTGTTTCAGCCCCTCTGTTTCTCGCCTTCTGATTCAGCCCCTCTGATTCAGCTGCTCTGTTTCAGCCCCTCTGTTTCAGCCCCTCTGATTCAGCCCCTCTGTTTCTCATCCTCTGTTTCAGCCCCTCTGTTTCAGCCCCTCTGTTTCTCGCCCTCTGATTCAGCCCCACTGTTTCTCGCCCTCTGTTTCAGCCCCTCTGTTTCTCGCCCTCTGTTTCAGCCCCTCTGTTTCTCGCCCTCTGTTTCAGCCCCTCTGTTTCAGCCCCTCTGTTTCAGCCCCTCTGTTTCTCGCCCTCTGTTTCAGCCCCTCTGTTTCAGCCCCTCTGTTTCAGCCCCTCTGTTTCTCGCCCTCTGTTTCAGCCCCTCTGTTTCTCGCCCTCAGTTTCAGCCCCTCTGTTTCTCGCCCTCTGTTTCAGCCCCTCTGTTTCAGCCCCTCTGTTTCAGCCCCTCTGTTTCTCGCCCTCTGTTTCAGCCCCTCTGTTTCTCGCCTTCTGTTTCTCGCCCTCTGTTTCAGCCCCTCTGTTTCTCGCCTTCTGATTCAGCCCCTCTGATTCAGCCCCTCTGTTTCAGCCCCTCTGATTCAGCCCCTCTGTTTCAGCTCCTCTGTTTCATCCCCTCTGTTTCTCGCCCTCTGTTTCTCACCCTCAGTTTCAGCCCCTCTGTTTCAGCCCCTCTGTATCTCGCCCTCTGTTTCAGCCCCTCTGTTTCAGCCCCTCTGTTTCTCGCCCTCTGTTTCTGCCCCTCTGTTTCTCGCCCTCTGTTTCAGCCCCTCTGATTCAGCCCCTCTGTTTCAGCCCCTCTGTTTCTCCCCCTCTGTTCCAGCCCCTCTGTTTCAGACCCTCTGTTTCAGCCACTCTGTTTCAGCCCCTCTGATTCAGCCACACTCATTCAGCCCCTCTGATTCAGCCCCTCTGTTTAAGCCCCTCTGTTTCTCGGCCTCTGTTTCAGCTCCTCTGTTTTTCGCTCTCTTTTTCAGCCACTCTGTTTCAGCTCGTCTGTTTCAGCAACTCGGCGTCTCGCCCACTGTTTCAGCCCCTCTCTTTCTCACCCTCTGTTTCAGCCCCTCTGTTTCTCGCCCTCTGTATCAGTCCCTCTGTTTCAGCACCTCTGTTTCAGCCCCTCCGTTTCTCGCCCTCTGTTACTCGCCCTCTGTTTCAGCCCCTCTGTTTCTCGCCCTCTGTTTCAGCCCATCTGTTTCAGCCCCTCTAATTCAGCCCCTCTGATTCAGCCCCTCTGTTTCTCGCCCTCTGTTTCAGCCCCTCTGGTTCAGCCCTTCTGTTTCAGCCCCTCTGTTTCAGCCCCTCTGTTTCTCGCCCTCTGTTTCAGCCCCTCTGTTTCAGCCCCTCTGATTCAGCCCCTCTGTTTCAGCCCCTCTGTTTCAGCCACTCTGTTTCTCGCCCTCTGTTTCAGCCCCTCTGTTTCTCGCCCTCTGTTTCAGCCCCTCTGATTCAGCCCCTCTGTTTCAGCCCCTCTGATTCAGCCCCTCTGTTTCAGCCCCTCTGTTTCAGCCACTCTGTTTCTCGCCCTCTGTTTCTGCCCCTCTGTTTCTCGCCCTCTGTTTCAGCCCCTCTGTTTCTCGCCCTCTGTTTCAGCCCCTCTGATTCAGCCCGTCTGTTTCAGCCCCTCTGAATCAGCCCCTCTGATTCAGCTGCTCTGTTTCAGCCCCTCTGTTTCAGCCCCTCTGTTTCAGCCCCTTTGTTTCTCGCCCTCTGTTTCAGCCCCTCGGTTTCTCGCCCTCTGTTTCAGCCCCTCTGTTTCAGCCCCTCTGATTCAGACCCTTTGTTTCTCGCCCTCTGTTTCAGCCCCTCGGTTTCTCGCCCTCTGTTTCAGCCCCTCTGTTTCAGCCCCTCTGTTTCAGCCCCTTTGTTTCTCGCCCTCTGTTTCAGCCCCTCGGTTTCTCATCCTCTGTTTCAGCCCCTCTGTTTCAGCCCCTCTGTTTCTCGCCCTCTGATTCAGCCCCACTGTTTCTCGCCCTCAGTTTCAGCCCCTCTGTTTCTCGCCCTCTGTTTCAGCCCCTCTGTTTCTCGCCCTCTGTTTCAGCCCCTCTGTTTCAGCCCCTCTGTTTCAGCCCCTCTGTTTCTCGCCCTCAGTTTCAGCCCCTCTGTTTCTCGCCCTCTGTTTCAGCCCCTCTGTTTCAGCCCCTCTGTTTCAGCCCCTCTGTTTCAGCCCCTTTGTTTCTCGCCCTCTGTTTCAGCCCCTCGGTTTCTCGCCCTCTGTTTCAGCCCCTCTGTTTCAGCCCCTCTGTTTCAGCCCCTTTGTTTCTCGCCCTCTGTTTCAGCCCCTCTGTTTCTCATCCTCTGTTTCAGCCCCTCTGTTTCAGCCCCTCTGTTTCTCGCCCTCTGATTCAGCCCCACTGTTTCTCGCCCTCTGTTTCAGCCCCTCTGTTTCTCGCCCTCTGTTTCAGCCCCTCTGTTTCAGCCCCTCTGTTTCAGCCCCTCTGTTTCTCGCCCTCTGTTTCAGCCCCTCTGTTTCTCGCCCTCAGTTTCAGCCCCTCTGTTTCTCGCCCTCTGTTTCAGCCCCTCTGTTTCAGCCCCTCTGTTTCAGCCCCTCTGTTTCTCGCCCTCTGTTTCAGCCCCTCTGTTTCAGCCCCTCTGTTTCTCGCCCTCTGTTTCAGCCCCTCTGTTTCTCGCCTTCTGATTCAGCCCCTCTGATTCAGCCCCTCTGTTTCAGCCCCTCTGATTCAGCCCCTCTGTTTCAGCCCCTCTGTTTCATCCCCTCTGTTTCTCGCCCTCTGTTTCTCACCCTCAGTTTCAGCCCCTCTGTTTCAGCCCCTCTGTATCTCGCCCTCTGTTTCAGCCCCTCTGTTTCAGCCCCTCTGTTTCTCGCCCTCTGTTTCTGCCCCTCTGTTTCTCGCCCTCTGTTTCAGCCCCTCTGATTCAGCCCCTCTGTTTCAGCCCCTCTGTTTCTCCCCCTCTGTTCCAGCCCCTCTGTTTCAGCCCCTCTGTTTCAGCCACTCTGTTTCAGCCCCTCTGATTCAGCCACACTCATTCAGCCCCTCTGATTCAGCCCCTCTGTTTCAGCCCCTCTGTTTCTCGACCTCTGTTTCAGCTCCTCTGTTTTTCGCTCTCTTTTTCAGCCCCTCTGTTTCAGCCCGTCTGTTTCAGCAACTCTGCGTCTCGCCCACTGTTTCAGCCCCTCTCTTTCTCACCCTCTGTTTCAGCCCCTCTGTTTCTCGCCCTCTGTATCAGTCCCTCTGTTTCAGCACCTCTGTTTCAGAGCCTCCGTTTCTCGCCCTCTGTTACTCGCCCTCTGTTTCAGCCCCTCTGTTTCTCGCCCTCTGTTTCAGCCCCTCTGTTTCAGCCCCTCTAATTCAGCCCCTCTGATTCAGCCCCTCTGTTTCTCGCCCTCTGTTTCAGCCCCTCTGGTTCAGCCCTTCTGTTTCAGCCCCTCTGTTTCAGCCCCTCTGTTTCTCGCCCTCTGTTTCAGCCCCTCTGTTTCAGCCCCTCTGTTTCGGCCCCTCTGTTTCTCGCCCTCTGTTTCAGCCCCTCTGTTTCTCGCCCTCTGTTTCTGTCCCTCTGAGTTAGCCCCTCTGTTTCAGCCCCTCTGTTTCAGCCCCTCTGTTTCTCGCCCTCTGTTTCAGCCCCTCTGTTTCGCGCTCTCTGTTTCAGCCCCTCTGTTTCAGCCACTCTGTTTCTCGCCCTCTGTTTCTGCCCCTCTGTTTCTCGCCCTCTGTTTCAGCCCCTCTGTTTCTCGCCCTCTGTTTCAGCCCCTCTGATTCAGCCCGTCTGTTTCAGCCCCTCTGAATCAGCCCCTCTGATTCAGCTGCTCTGTTTCAGCCCCTCTGTTTCAGCCCCTCTGTTTCAGCCCCTTTGTTTCTCGCCCTCTGTTTCAGCCCCTCGGTTTCTCGCCCTCTGTTTCAGCCCCTCTGTTTCTCGCCCTCTGTTTCAGGCCCTGTGTTTCAGCCCCTCTGTTTCTCGCCCTCTGTTTCTCGCCCTCTGTTTCAGCCCCTCTGTTTCTCGCGCTCTGTTTCAGCCCCTCTGTTTCAGCCCGTCTGTTTCAGCCCCTCTGTTTCTCGCCCTCTGTTTCAGCCCCTCTGTTTCTCGCCCTCTGTTTCAGCCCCTCTGTTTCTCGCCCACCGTTTCAGCCTCTGTGTTTCTCGCCCTCTGTTTCAGCCCCTCTGTTTCAGCCCCTCTGTTTCAGCCCCTCTGTTTCTGCCCCTCTGTTTCTCGCCCTCTGTTTCAGCCCCTCTGTTTCTCGCCCTCTGTTTTAGCCCCTCTGATTCAGCCCCTCTGTTTCAGCCCCTCTGTTTCTCCCCCTCTGTTCCAGCCCCTCTGTTTCAGCCCCTCTGTTTCAGCCACACTGTTTCAGCCCCTCTGATTCAGCCACACTCATTCAGCCCCTCTGATTCAGCCCCTCTGTTTCAGCCCCTCTGTTTCAGCCACTCTGTTTCTCGCCCTCTGTTTCTGCCCCTCTGTTTCTCGCCCTCTGTTTCAGCCCCTCTGTTTCTCGCCCTCTGTTTCAGCTACTCTGATTCAGCCCCTCTGTTTCAGCCCCTCTGAATCAGCACCTCTGATTCAGCTGCTCTGTTTCAGCCCCTCTGTTTCAGCCCCTCTGTTTCAGCCCCTTTGTTTCTCACCCTCTGTTTCAGCCCCTCGGTTTCTCGCCCTCTGTTTCAGCCCCTCTGTTTCTCGCCCTCTGTTTCAGGCCCGGTGTTTCAGCCCCTCTGTTTCAGTCCCTCTGTTTCTCGCCCTCTGTTTCAGCCCTCTCTGTTTCTCGCCCTCTGTTTCAGCCCCTCTGTTTCAGCCCCTCTGTTTCAGCCCCTCTGTTTCTCGCCCTCTGTTTCAGCCCCTCTGTTTCTCGCCCTCTGTTTCAGCCCCTCTGTTTCTCGCCCACCGTTTCAGCCTCTCTGTTTCTCGCCCTCTGTTTCAGCCCCTCTGTTTCAGCCCCTCTGTTTCAGCCGTTCTGTTTCTCGCCCTCTGTTTCAGCCCCTCTGTTTCTCGCCCTCTGTTTCAGCCCCTCTGATTCAGCCCCTCTATTTCAGCCCCTCTATTTCAGCCCCTCTGTTTCAGCCCCTCTGTTTCAGCCCCTATGTTTCTCGCCCTCTGTTTCAGCCCCTCTGTTTCTCGCCCGCTGTTTCAGCCCCTCTGTTTCTCGCCCTCTGTTTCAGCTCCTCTGATTCAGCCCCTCTGTTTCAGGCCCTCTGATTCAGCCCCTCTGTTTCAGCCCCTCTGTTTCAGCCCCTCTGTTTCAGCCCCTCTGTATCATCCCCTCTGATTCTCGCGCTCTGTTTCTCACCATCTGTTTCTCGCCATCTGTTTCAGCCCCTCTGTTTTTCGCCCTCTGTTTCAGCCCCTCTGTTTCTCGCCCTCTGTTTCAGGCTCTCTGTTTCAGCCCCTCTGTTTCAGCCCCTCTGTTTCTCGCCCTCTCTTTCTCGCCCGCTGTTTCAGCCCCTCTGTTTCTCGCCCTCTGTTTCAGCCCCTCTGTTTTAGATCCTCTGTTTCAGCGCCTCTGTTTCAGCCCCTCTGTTTCTCGCCCTCTGTTTCAGCCCCTCCGATTCAGTCCTTCTGTTTCAGCCCCTCTGTTTCAGCCCCTCGGTTTCGCGCCCTCTGTTTCAGCCCCTCTGTTTCAGCCCCTCTGTTTCAGCCCCTCTGTTTCTCGACCTCTGTTTCAGCCCCTCTGTTTCTCGCCCTCTGTTTCTGCCCCTCTGATTTAGCCCCTCTGTTTCAGCCCCTCTGTTTCAGCCCCTCTATTTCGTGCTTCTGTTTCAGCCCCTCTGTTACAGCCACCCTGTTTCTCGCCCTCTGTTTCAGCCCCTCTGTTTCTCGCCCTCTGTTTCAGCCCCTCTGTTTCTCGCCCTCTGTTTCAGCCCCTCTGATTCAGCCCCTCTGTTTCAGCCCCTCTGAATCAGCCCCTCTGATTCAGCCCCTCTGTTTCAGCCCCTCTGTTTCAGCCCCTCTGTTTCAGCCCCTCTGTTTCTCGCCCTCTGTTTCAGCCCATCTGTTTCTCGCCCTCTGTTTCAGCCCCTCTGATTCAGCCCCTCTGTTTCTCGCCCTCTGTTTCAGCCCCTCTGATTCAGCCCCTCTGTATCTCACCCTCTGTTTCTAGCCCTCTGTTTCAGCCCCTCTGTTTCAGCCCCTCTGTTTCTCGCCCTCTGTTTCAGCCCATCTGTATCTCGCCCTCTGTTTCAGCCCCTCTGATTCAGCCCCTCTGTTTCTCGCCCTCTGTTTCAGCCCCTCTGTTTCACGCCCTCTGTTTCAGCCCCTCTGTTTCAGCCCCTCTGTTTCAGCCCCTCTGTTTCTCGCCCTCTGTTTCAGCCCCTCTGTTTCTCGCCCTCTGTTTCAGCCCCTCTGTTTCTCGCTCTCTGTTTCAGCCCCTCTATTTCTCGCCCTCTGTTTCAGCCCCTCTGTTTCAGCCCCTCTGTTTCAGCCCATCTGTTTCAGCCCCTCTGTTTCTCGCCCTCTGTTTCAGCCCCTCTGTTTCTCGCCCTCTGTTTCAGCTTCTCTGTTTCTCGCCCTCTGTTTCAGCCCCTCTGTTTCAGTCCCTCTGTTTCTCGCCCTCTGTTTCTCGCCCTCTGTTTCAGCCCCTCTGTTTCTCGCCCTCTGTTTCAGCCCCTCTGTTTCTCGCCCTCTGTTTCAGCCTCTCTGTTTCTCGCACTGTTTCAGCCCCTCTGATTCAGCCCCTCTGTTTCAGCCCCTCTGTTTCAGCCCCTCTGATTCAGACCCTCTGATTCAGCCCCTCTGTTTCTCATCCTCTGTTTCAGCCCCTCTGTTTCAGCCCCTCTGTTTCTCGCCCTCTGATTCAGCCCCTCTGTTTCTCGCCCTCTGTTTCAGCCCCTCTGTTTCTCGCCCTCTGTTTCAGCCCCTCTGTTTCAGCCCCTCTGTTTCAGCCCCTCTGTTTCTCGCCCTCTGTTTCAGCCCCTCTGTTTCAGCCCCTCTGTTTCTCGCCCTCTGTTTCAGCCTCTCTGTTTCAGCCCCTCTGATTCAGCCCCTCTGTTTCAGCCCCTCTGTTTCAGCCCCTCTGTTTCATCCCCTCTGTTTCTCGTCCTCTGTAACTCACCCTCTGTTTCTAGCCCTCTGTTTCAGCCCCTCTGTTTTTCGCCCTCTGTTTCAGCCCCTCTGTTTCAGCCCCTCTGTTTCTCGCCCTCTGTGTCTGCCCCTCTGTTTCTCGCCCTCTGTTTCAGCCCCTCTGTTTCAGCCCCTCTGTTTCAGCCCCTCTGTTTCTCGCCCTCTGTTTCAGCCCCTCTGTTTCTCGCCCTCTGTTTCAGCCCCTCTGTTTCAGCCCCTCTGTTTCAGCCCCTCTGTTTCTCGCCCTCTGTTTCAGCCCCTCTGTTTCTCGCCCTCTGTTTCAGCCCCTCTGTTTCTCGCCCTCTGTTTCAGCCCCTCTGTTTCAGCCCCTCTGTTTCAGCCCCTCTGTTTCTCGCCCTCTGTTTCAGCCCCTCTGTTTCAGCCCCTCTGTTTTTCGCCCTCTGTTTCAGCCCCTCTGTTTCAGCCCCTCTGTTTCTCGCCCTCTGTTTCTGCCCCTCTGTTTCTCGCCCTCTGTTTCAGCCCCTCTGATTCAGCCCCTCTGTTTCAGCCCCTCTGTTTCTCCCCCTCTGTTCCAGCCCCTCTGTTTCAGCCCCTCTGTTTCAGCCCCTCTGTTTCTCGCCCTCTGTTTCAGCCCCTCTGTTTCAGCCCCTCTGTTTCTCGCCCTCTGTTTCAGCCCCTCTGTTTCTCGCCTTCTGATTCAGCCCCTCTGATTCAGCCCCTCTGTTTCAGCCCCTCTGATTCAGCCCCTCTGTTTCAGCCCCTCTGTTTCAGCTCCTCTGTTTCATCCCCTCTGTTTCTCGCCCTCTGTTTCTCACCCTCTGTTTCAGCCCCTCTGTTTCAGCCCCTCTGTTTTTCGCCCTCTGTTTCAGCCCCTCTGTTTCAGCCCCTCTGTTTCTCGCCCTCTGTTTCTGCCCCTCTGTTTCTCGCCCTCTGTTTCAGCCCCTCTGATTCAGCCCCTCTGTTTCAGCCCCTCTGTTTCTCCCCCTCTGTTCCAGCCCCTCTGTTTCAGCCCCTCTGTTTCAGCCACTCTGTTTCAGCCCCTCTGATTCAGCCACACTCATTCAGCCCCTCTGATTCAGCCCCTCTGTTTCAGCCCCTCTGTTTCTCGGCCTCTGTTTCAGCTCCTCTGTTTTTCGCTCTCTTTTTCAGCCCCTCTGTTTCAGCCCGTCTGTTTCAGCAACTCTGCGTCTCGCCCACTGTTTCAGCCCCTCTCTTTCTCACCCTCTGTTTCAGCCCCTCTGTTTCTCGCCCTCTGTATCAGTCCCTCTGTTTCAGCACCTCTGTTTCAGAGCCTCCGTTTCTCGCCCTCTGTTACTCGCCCTCTGTTTCAGCCACCCTGTTTCTCGCCCTCTGTTTCAGCCCCTCTGTTTCAGCCCCTCTAATTCAGCCCCTCTGATTCAGCCCCTCTGTTTCTCGCCCTCTGTTTCAGCCCCTCTGTTTCAGCCCCTCTGTTTTTCGCCCTCTGTTTCAGCCCCTCTGTTTCAGCCCCTCTGTTTCTCGCCCTCTGTTTCTGCCCCTCTGTTTCTCGCCCTCTGTTTCAGCCCCTCTGATTCAGCCCCTCTGTTTCAGCCCCTCTGTTTCTCCCCCTCTGTTCCAGCCCCTCTGTTTCAGCCCCTCTGTTTCAGCCACTCTGTTTCAGCCCCTCTGATTCAGCCACACTCATTCAGCCCCTCTGATTCAGCCCCTCTGTTTCAGCCCCTCTGTTTCTCGGCCTCTGTTTCAGCTCCTCTGTTTTTCGCTCTCTTTTTCAGCCCCTCTGTTTCAGCCCGTCTGTTTCAGCAACTCTGCGTCTCGCCCACTGTTTCAGCCCCTCTCTTTCTCACCCTCTGTTTCAGCCCCTCTGTTTCTCGCCCTCTGTATCAGTCCCTCTGTTTCAGCACCTCTGTTTCAGAGCCTCCGTTTCTCGCCCTCTGTTACTCGCCCTCTGTTTCAGCCACTCTGTTTCTCGCCCTCTGTTTCAGCCCCTCTGTTTCAGCCCCTCTAATTCAGCCCCTCTGATTCAGCCCCTCTGTTTCTCGCCCTCTGTTTCAGCCACTCTGTTTCTCGCCCTCTGTTTCAGCCCCTCTGATTCAGCCCCTCTGTTTCTCGCCCTCTGTTTCAGCCCCTCTGTTTCACGCCCTCTGTTTCAGCCCCTCTGTTTCAGCCCCTCTGTTTCAGCCCCTCTGTTTCTCGCCCTCTGTTTCAGCCCCTCTGTTTCTCGCCCTCTGTTTCAGCCCCTCTGTTTTTCGCCCTCTGTTTCAGCCCCTCTGTTTCAGCCCCTCTGTTTCTCGCCCTCTGTGTCTGCCCCTCTGTTTCTCGCCCTCTGTTTCAGCCCCTCTGTTTCAGCCCCTCTGTTTCAGCCCCTCTGTTTCTCGCCCTCTGTTTCAGCCCCTCTGTTTCTCGCCCTCTGTTTCAGCCCCTCTGTTTCAGCCCCTCTGTTTCAGCCCCTCTGTTTCTCGCCCTCTGTTTCAGCCCCTCTGTTTCTCGCCCTCTGTTTCAGCCCCTCTGTTTCTCGCCCTCTGTTTCAGCCCCTCTGTTTCAGCCCCTCTGTTTCAGCCCCTCTGTTTCTCGCCCTCTGTTTCAGCCCCTCTGTTTCAGCCCCTCTGTTTTTCGCCCTCTGTTTCAGCCCCTCTGTTTCAGCCCCTCTGTTTCTCGCCCTCTGTTTCTGCCCCTCTGTTTCTCGCCCTCTGTTTCAGCCCCTCTGATTCAGCCCCTCTGTTTCAGCCCCTCTGTTTCTCCCCCTCTGTTCCAGCCCCTCTGTTTCAGCCCCTCTGTTTCAGCCCCTCTGTTTCTCGCCCTCTGTTTCAGCCCCTCTGTTTCAGCCCCTCTGTTTCTCGCCCTCTGTTTCAGCCCCTCTGTTTCTCGCCTTCTGATTCAGCCCCTCTGATTCAGCCTCTCTGTTTCAGCCCCTCTGATTCAGCCCCTCTGTTTCAGCCCCTCTGTTTCAGCTCCTCTGTTTCATCCCCTCTGTTTCTCGCCCTCTGTTTCTCACCCTCTGTTTCAGCCCCTCTGTTTCAGCCCCTCTGTTTTTCGCCCTCTGTTTCAGCCCCTCTGTTTCAGCCCCTCTGTTTCTCGCCCTCTGTTTCTGCCCCTCTGTTTCTCGCCCTCTGTTTCAGCCCCTCTGATTCAGCCCCTCTGTTTCAGCCCCTCTGTTTCTCCCCCTCTGTTCCAGCCCCTCTGTTTCAGCCCCTCTGTTTCAGCCACTCTGTTTCAGCCCCTCTGATTCAGCCACACTCATTCAGCCCCTCTGATTCAGCCCCTCTGTTTCAGCCCCTCTGTTTCTCGGCCTCTGTTTCAGCTCCTCTGTTTTTCGCTCTCTTTTTCAGCCCCTCTGTTTCAGCCCGTCTGTTTCAGCAACTCTGCGTCTCGCCCACTGTTTCAGCCCCTCTCTTTCTCACCCTCTGTTTCAGCCCCTCTGTTTCTCGCCCTCTGTATCAGTCCCTCTGTTTCAGCACCTCTGTTTCAGAGCCTCCGTTTCTCGCCCTCTGTTACTCGCCCTCTGTTTCAGCCACTCTGTTTCTCGCCCTCTGTTTCAGCCCCTCTGTTTCAGCCCCTCTAATTCAGCCCCTCTGATTCAGCCCCTCTGTTTCTCGCCCTCTGTTTCAGCCCCTCTGGTTCAGCCCTTCTGTTTCAGCCCCTCTGTTTCAGCCCCTCTGTTTCTCGCCCTCTGTTTCAGCCCCTCTGTTTCTCGCCCTCTGTTTCAGCCCCTCTGTTTCAGTCCCTCTTTTTCTCGCCCTCTGTTTCTCGCCCTCTGTTTCAGCCCCTCTGTTTCTCGCCCTCTGTTTCAGCCCCTCTGTTTCTCGCCCTCTGTTTCAGCCCCTCTGTTTCTCGCCCTCTGTTTCAGCCTCTCTGTTTCTCGCCCTGTTTCAGCCCCTCTGATTCAGCCCCTCTGTTTCAGCTCCTCTGTTTCAGCCCCTCTGATTCAGCCCCTCTGATTCAGCCCCTCTGTTTCTCATCCTCTGTTTCAGCCCCTCTGTTTCAGCCCCTCTGTTTCTCGCCCTCTGATTCAGCCCCACTGTTTCTCGCCCTCTGTTTCAGCCCCTCTGTTTCTCGCCCTCTGTTTCAGCCCCTCTGTTTCAGCCCCTCTGTTTCAGCCCCTCTGTTTCTCGCCCTCTGTTTCAGCCCCTTTGTTTCTCGCCCTCAGTTTCAGCCCCTCTGTTTCTCGCCCTCTGTTTCAGCCCCTCTGTTTCTCGCCTTCTGATTCAGCCCCTCTGATTCAGCCCCTCTGTTTCAGCCCCTCTGATTCAGCCCCTCTGTTTCAGCCCCTCTGTTTCATCCCCTCTGTTTCTCGCCCTCAGTTTCTCACCCTCAGTTTCAGCCCCTCTGTTTCAGCCTCTCTGTATCTCGCCCTCTGTTTCAGCCCCTCTGTTTCATCCCCTCTGTTTCTCGCCCTCTGTTTCTCACCCTCAGTTTCAGCCCCTCTGTTTCAGCCTCTCTGTATCTCGCCCTCTGTTTCAGCCCCTCTGTTTCAGCCACTCTGTTTCAGCCCCTCTGATTCAGCCACACTCATTCAGCCCCTCTGATTCAGCCCCTCTGTTTCAGCCCCTCTGTTTCTCGGCCTCTGTTTCAGCTCCTCTGTTTTTCGCTCTCTTTTTCAGCCCCTCTGTTTCAGCCCCTCTGTTTCTCGGCCTCTGTTTCAGCTCCTCTGTTTTTCGCTCTCTTTTTCAGCCCCTCTGTTTCAGCCCGTCTGTTTCAGCAACTCTGCGTCTCGCCCACTGTTTCAGCCCCTCTCTTTCTCACCCTCTGTTTCAGCCCCTCTGTTTCTCGCCCTCTGTATCAGTCCCTCTGTTTCAGCACCTCTGTTTCAGCCCCTCCGTTTCTCGCCCTCTGTTACTCGCCCTCTGTTTCAGCCCCTCTGTTTCTCGCCCTCTGTTTCAGCCCCTCTGTTTCAGCCCCTCTAATTCAGCCGCTCTGATTCAGCCCCTCTGTTTCTCGCCCTCTGTTTCAGCCCCTCTGGTTCAGCCCTTCTGTTTCAGCCCCTCTGTTTCAGCCCCTCTGTTTCTCGCCCTCTGTTTCAGCCCCTCTGTTTCAGCCCCTCTGTTTCGGCCCCTCTGTTTCTCGCCCTCTGTTTCAGCCCCTCTGTTTCTCGCCCTCTGTTTCTGTCCCTCTGAGTTAGCCCCTCTGTTTCAGCCCCTCTGTTTCAGCCCCTCTGTTTCTCGCCCTCTGTTTCAGCCCCTCTGTTTCGCGCTCTCTGTTTCAGCCCCTCTGTTTCAGCCACTCTGTTTCTCGCCCTCTGTTTCTGCCCCTCTGTTTCTCGCCCTCTGTTTCAGCCCCTCTGTTTCTCGCCCTCTGTTTCAGCCCCTCTGATTCAGCCCCTCTGTTTCAGCCCCTCTGAATCAGCCCCTCTGATTCAGCTGCTCTGTTTCAGCCCCTCTGTTTCAGCCCCTCTATTTCAGCCCCTTTGTTTCTCGCCCTCTGTTTCAGCCCCTCGGTTTCTCGCCCTCTGTTTCAGCCCCTCTGTTTCTCGCCCTCTGTTTCAGGCCCTGTGTTTCAGCCCCTCTGTTTCTCGCCCTCTGTTTCTCGCCCTCTGTTTCAGCCCCTCTGTTTCTCGCGCTCTGTTTCAGCCCCTCTGTTTCAGCCCGTCTGTTTCAGCCCCTCTGTTTCTCGCCCTCTGTTTCAGCCCCTCTGTTTCTCGCCCTCTGTTTCAGCCCCTCTGTTTCTCGCCCACCGTTTCAGCCTCTGTGTTTCCCGCCCTCTGTTTCAGCCCCTCTGTTTCCGCCCCTCTGTTTCAGCCCCTCTGTTTCTGCCCCTCTGTTTCTCGCCCTCTGTTTCAGCCCCTCTGTTTCTCGCCCTCTGTTTCAGCCCCTCTGATTCAGCCCCTCTGTTTCAGCCCCTCTGTTTCTCCCCCTCTGTTCCAGCCCCTCTGTTTCAGCCCCTCTGTTTCAGCCACACTGTTTCAGCCCCTCTGATTCAGCCACACTCATTCAGCCCCTCTGATTCAGCCCCTCTGTTTCAGCCCCTCTGTTTCAGCCACTCTGTTTCTCGCCCTCTGTTTCTGCCGCACTGTTTCTCGCCCTCTGTTTCTCGCCCTCTGTTTCAGCTCCTCTGATTCAGCCCCTCTGTTTCAGCCCCTCTGAATCAGCCCCTCTGATTCAGCTGCTCTGTTTCAGCCCCTCTGTTTCAGCCCCTCTGTTTCAGCCCCTTTGTTTCTCACCCTCTGTTTCAGCCCCTCGGTTTCTCGCCCTCTGTTTCAGCCCCTCTGTTTCTCGCCCTCTGTTTCAGGCCCGGTGTTTCAGCCCCTCTGTTTCAGTCCCTCTGTTTCTCGCCCTCTGTTTCAGCCCTCTCTGTTTCACGCCCTCTGTTTCAGCCCCTCTGTTTCAGCCCCTCTGTTTCAGCTCCTCTGTTTCTCGCCCTCTGTTTCAGCCCCTCTGTTTCTCGCCCTCTGTTTCAGCCCCTCTGTTTCTCGCCCACCGTTTCAGGCTCTCTGTTTCTCGCCCTCTGTTTCAGCCCCTCTGTTTCAGCCCCTCTGTTTCAGCCGTTCTGTTTCTCGCCCTCTGTTTCAGCCCCTCTGTTTCTCGCCCTCTGTTTCAGCCCCTCTGATTCAGCCCCTCTATTTCAGCCCCTCTATTTCAGCCTCTCTGTTTCAGCCCCTCTGTTTCAGCCCCTCTGTTTCTCGCCCTCTGTTTCAGCCCCTCTGTTTCTCGCCCGCTGTTTCAGCCCCTCTGTTTCTCGCCCTCTGTTTCAGCTCCTCTGATTCAGCCCCTCTGTTTCAGGCCCTCTGATTCAGCCCCTCTGTTTCAGCCCCTCTGTTTCAGCCCCTCTGTTTCATCCCCTCTGATTCTCGCGCTCTGTTTCTCACCATCTGTTTCTCGCCATCTGTTTCAGCCCCTCTGTTTTTCGCCCTCTGTTTCAGCCCCTCTGTTTCTCGCCCTCTCTTTCTCGCCCGCTGTTTCAGTCCATTTGTTTCTCGCCCTCTGTTTCAGCCCCTCTGTTTCAGCCCCTCTGATTCAGCCCCTCTGATTCAGCCCCTCTGTTTCTCGCCCTCTGTTTCAGCCCCTCTGTTTTAGATCCTCTGTTTCAGCGCCTCTGTTTCAGCCCCTCCGATTCAGTCCTTCTGTTTCAGCCCCTCTGTTTCAGCCCCTCGGTTTCGCGCCCTCTGTTTCAGCCCCTCTGTTTCAGCCCCTCTGTTTCAGCCCCTCTGTTTCTCGACCTCTGTTTCAGCCCCTCTGTTTCTCGCCCTCTGTTTCTGCCCCTCTGATTTAGCCCCTCTGTTTCAGCCCCTCTGTTTCAGCCCCTCTATTTCGTGCTTCTGTTTCAGCCCCTCTGTTACAGCCACCCTGTTTCTCGCCCTCTGTTTCAGCCCCTCTGTTTCTCGCCCTCTGTTTCAGCCCCTCTGTTTCTCGCCCTCTGTTTCAGCCCCTCTGATTCAGCCCCTCTGTTTCAGCCCCTCTGAATCAGCCCCTCTGATTCAGCCCCTCTGTTTCAGCCCCTCTGTTTCAGCCCCTCTGCTTCAGCCCCTCTGTTTCTCGCTCTCTGTTTCAGCCCATCTGTTTCTCGCCCTCTGTTTCAGCCACTCTGTTTCTCGCCCTCTGTTTCAGCCCCTCTGATTCAGCCCCTCTGTTTCAGCCCCTCTGTTTCTCGCCCTCTCTTTCTCGCCCGCTGTTTCAGTCCATTTGTTTCTCGCCCTCTGTTTCAGCCCCTCTGTTTCAGCCCCTCTGATTCAGCCCCTCTGATTCAGCCCCTCTGTTTCTCGCCCTCTGTTTCAGCCCCTCTGTTTTAGATCCTCTGTTTCAGCGCCTCTGTTTCAGCCCCTCCGATTCAGTCCTTCTGTTTCAGCCCCTCTGTTTCAGCCCCTCGGTTTCGCGCCCTCTGTTTCAGCCCCTCTGTTTCAGCCCCTCTGTTTCAGCCCCTCTGTTTCTCGACCTCTGTTTCAGCCCCTCTGTTTCTCGCCCTCTGTTTCTGCCCCTCTGATTTAGCCCCTCTGTTTCAGCCCCTCTGTTTCAGCCCCTCTATTTCGTGCTTCTGTTTCAGCCCCTCTGTTACAGCCACCCTGTTTCTCGCCCTCTGTTTCAGCCCCTCTGTTTCTCGCCCTCTGTTTCAGCCCCTCTGTTTCTCGCCCTCTGTTTCAGCCCCTCTGATTCAGCCCCTCTGTTTCAGCCCCTCTGAATCAGCCCCTCTGATTCAGCCCCTCTGTTTCAGCCCCTCTGTTTCAGCCCCTCTGTTTCAGCCCATCTGTTTCTCGCCCTCTGTTTCAGCCACTCTGTTTCTCGCCCTCTGTTTCAGCCCCTCTGATTCAGCCCCTCTGTTTCTCGCCCTCTGTTTCAGCCCCTCTGTTTCACGCCCTCTGTTTCAGCCCCTCTGTTTCAGCCCCTCTGTTTCAGCCCCTCTGTTTCTCGCCCTCTGTTTCAGCCCCTCTGTTTCTCGCCCTCTGTTTCAGCCCCTCTGTTTCTCGCTCATTGTTTCAGCCCCTCTATTTCTCGCCCTCTGTTTCAGCCCCTCTGTTTCAGCCCCTCTGTTTCAGCCCATCTGTTTCAGCCCCTCTGTTTCTCGCCCTCTGTTTCAGCCCCTCTGTTTCTCGCCCTCTGTTTCAGCTTCTCTGTTTCTCGCCCTCTGTTTCAGCCCCTCTGTTTCAGTCCCTCTGTTTCTCGCCCTCTGTTTCTCGCCCTCTGTTTCAGCCCCTCTGTTTCTCGCCCTCTGTTTCAGCCCCTCTGTTTCTCACCCTCTGTTTCAGCCTCTCTGTTTCTCGATCTGTTTCAGCCCCTCTGATTCAGCCCCTCTGTTTCAGCCCCTCTGTTTCAGCCCCTCTGATTCAGCCCCTCTGATTCAGCCCCTCTGTTTCTCATCCTCTGTTTCAGCCCCTCTGTTTCAGCCCCTCTGTTTCTCGCCCTCTGATTCAGCCCCTCTGTTTCTCGCCCTCTGTTTCAGCCCCTCTGTTTCTCGCCCTCTGTTTCAGCCCCTCTGTTTCAGCCCCTCTGTTTCAGCCACTCTGTTTCTCGCCCTCTGTTTCAGCCCCTCTGTTTCAGCCCCTCTGTTTCTCGCCCTCTGTTTCAGCCCCTCTGTTTCTCGCCTTCTGATTCAGCCCCTCTGATTCAGCCTCTCTGTTTCAGCCCCTCTGATTCAGCCCCTCTGTTTCAGCCCCTCTGTTTCAGCCCCTCTGTTTCATCCCCTCTGTTTCTCGTCCTCTGTAACTCACCCTCTGTTTCTAGCCCTCTGTTTCAGCCCCTCTGTTTTTCGCCCTCTGTTTCATCCCCTCTGTTTCAGCCCCTCTGTTTCTCGCCCTCTGTGTCTGCCCCTCTGTTTCTCGCTCTCTGTTTCAGCCCCTCTGTTTCAGCCCCTCTGTTTCAGCCCCTCTGTTTCTCGCCCTCTGTTTCAGCCCCTCTGTTTCTCGCCCTCTGTTTCAGCCCCTCTGTTTCAGCCCCTCTGTTTCAGCCCCTCTGTTTCTCGCCCTCTGTTTCAGCCCCTCTGTTTCTCGCCCTCTGTTTCAGCCCCTCTGTTTCTCGCCCTCTGTTTTAACCCCTCTGTTTCAGCCCCTCTGTTTCAGCCCCTCTGTTTCTCGCCCTCTGTTTCAGCCCCTCTGTTTCAGCCCCTCTGTTTCTCGCCCTCTGTTTCAGCCCCTCTGTTTCTCGCCTTCTGATTCAGCCCCTCTGATTCAGCCCCTCTGTTTCAGCCCCTCTGTTTCAGCCCCTCTGTTTCAGCCCCTCTGTTTCAGCCCCTCTGTTTCATCCCCTCTGTTTCTCGTCCTCTGTAACTCACCCTCTGTTTCTAGCCCTCTGTTTCAGCCCCTCTGTTTTTCGCCCTCTGTTTCAGCCCCTCTGTTTCAGCCCCTCTGTTTCTCGCCCTCTGTTTCTGCCCCTCTGTTTCTCGCCCTCTGTTTCAGCCCCTCTGTTTCTCACCCTCAGTTTCAGCCCCTCTGTTTCAGCCTCTCTGTATCTCGCCCTCTGTTTCAGCCCCTCTGTTTCAGCCACTCTGTTTCAGCCCCTCTGATTCAGCCACACTCATTCAGCCCCTCTGATTCAGCCCCTCTGTTTCAGCCCCTCTGTTTCTCGGCCTCTGTTTCAGCTCCTCTGTTTTTCGCTCTCTTTTTCAGCCCCTCTGTTTCAGCCCCTCTGTTTCTCGGCCTCTGTTTCAGCTCCTCTGTTTTTCGCTCTCTTTTTCAGCCCCTCTGTTTCAGCCCGTCTGTTTCAGCAACTCTGCGTCTCGCCCACTGTTTCAGCCCCTCTCTTTCTCACCCTCTGTTTCAGCCCCTCTGTTTCTCGCCCTCTGTATCAGTCCCTCTGTTTCAGCACCTCTGTTTCAGCCCCTCCGTTTCTCGCCCTCTGTTACTCGCCCTCTGTTTCAGCCCCTCTGTTTCTCGCCCTCTGTTTCAGCCCCTCTGTTTCAGCCCCTCTAATTCAGCCCCTCTGATTCAGCCCCTCTGTTTCTCGCCCTCTGTTTCAGCCCCTCTGGTTCAGCCCTTCTGTTTCAGCCCCTCTGTTTCAGCCCCTCTGTTTCTCGCCCTCTGTTTCAGCCCCTCTGTTTCAGCCCCTCTGTTTCGGCCCCTCTGTTTCTCGCCCTCTGTTTCAGCCCCTCTGTTTCTCGCCCTCTGTTTCTGTCCCTCTGAGTTAGCCCCTCTGTTTCAGCCCCTCTGTTTCAGCCCCTCTGTTTCTCGCCCTCTGTTTCAGCCCCTCTGTTTCGCGCTCTCTGTTTCAGCCCCTCTGTTTCAGCCACTCTGTTTCTCGCCCTCTGTTTCTGCCCCTCTGTTTCTCGCCCTCTCTTTCAGCCCCTCTGTTTCTCGCCCTCTGTTTCAGCCCCTCTGATTCAGCCCCTCTGTTTCAGCCCCTCTGAATCAGCCCCTCTGATTCAGCTGCTCTGTTTCAGCCCCTCTGTTTCAGCCCCTCTATTTCAGCCCCTTTGTTTCTCGCCCTCTGTTTCAGCCCCTCGGTTTCTCGCCCTCTGTTTCAGCCCCTCTGTTTCTCGCCCTCTGTTTCAGGCCCTGTGTTTCAGCCCCTCTGTTTCTCGCCCTCTGTTTCTCGCCCTCTGTTTCAGCCCCTCTGTTTCTCGCGCTCTGTTTCAGCCCCTCTGTTTCAGCCCGTCTGTTTCAGCCCCTCTGTTTCTCGCCCTCTGTTTCAGCCCCTCTGTTTCTCGCCCTCTGTTTCAGCCCCTCTGTTTCTCGCCAACCGTTTCAGCCTCTGTGTTTCCCGCCCTCTGTTTCAGCCCCTCTGTTTCCGCCCCTCTGTTTCAGCCCCTCTGTTTCTGCCCCTCTGTTTCTCGCCCTCTGTTTCAGCCCCTCTGTTTCTCGCCCTCTGTTTCAGCCCCTCTGATTCAGCCCCTCTGTTTCAGCTCCTCTGTTTCTCCCCCTCTGTTCCAGCCCCTCTGTTTCAGCCCCTCTGTTTCAGCCACACTGTTTCAGCCCCTCTGATTCAGCCACACTCATTCAGCCCCTCTGATTCAGCCCCTCTGTTTCAGCCCCTCTGTTTCAGCCACTCTGTTTCTCGCCCTCTGTTTCTGCCCCTCTGTTTCTCGCCCTCTGTTTCTCGCCCTCTGTTTCAGCTCCTCTGATTCAGCCCCTCTGTTTCAGCCCCTCTGAATCAGCCCCTCTGATTCAGCTGCTCTGTTTCAGCCCCTCTGTTTCAGCCCCTCTGTTTCAGCCCCTTTGTTTCTCACCCTCTGTTTCAGCCCCTCGGTTTCTCGCCCTCTGTTTCAGCCCCTCTGTTTCTCGCCCTCTGTTTCAGGCCCGGTGTTTCAGCCCCTCTGTTTCAGTCCCTCTGTTTCTCGCCCTCTGTTTCAGCCCTCTCTGTTTCTCGCCCTCTGTTTCAGCCCCTCTGTTTCAGCCCCTCTGTTTCAGCCCCTCTGTTTCTCGCCCTCTGTTTCAGCCCCTCTGTTTCTCGCCCTCTGTTTCAGCCCCTCTGTTTCTCGCCCACCGTTTCAGCCTCTCTGTTTCTCGCCCTCTGTTTCAGCCCCTCTGTTTCAGCCCCTCTGTTTCAGCCGTTCTGTTTCTCGCCCTCTGTTTCAGCCCCTCTGTTTCTCGCCCTCTGTTTCAGCCCCTCTGATTCAGCCCCTCTATTTCAGCCCCTCTATTTCAGCCCCTCTGTTTCAGCCCCTCTGTTTCAGCCCCTCTGTTTCTCGCCCTCTGTTTCAGCCCCTCTGTTTCTCGCCCGCTGTTTCAGCCCCTCTGTTTCTCGCCCTCTGTTTCAGCTCCTCTGATTCAGCCCCTCTGTTTCAGGCCCTCTGATTCAGCCCCTCTGTTTCAGCCCCTCTGTTTCAGCCCCTCTGTTTCAGCCCCTCTGTTTCATCCCCTCTGATTCTCGCGCTCTGTTTCTCACCATCTGTTTCTCGCCATCTGTTTCAGCCCCTCTGTTTTTCGCCCTCTGTTTCAGCCCCTCTGTTTCTCGCCCTCTCTTTCTCGCCCGCTGTTTCAGTCCATTTGTTTCTCGCCCTCTGTTTCAGCCCCTCTGTTTCAGCCCCTCTGATTCAGCCCCTCTGATTCAGCCCCTCTGTTTCTCGCCCTCTGTTTCAGCCCCTCTGTTTTAGATCCTCTGTTTCAGCGCCTCTGTTTCAGCCCCTCCGATTCAGTCCTTCTGTTTCAGCCCCTCTGTTTCAGCCCCTCGGTTTCGCGCCCTCTGTTTCAGCCCCTCTGTTTCAGCCCCTCTGTTTCAGCCCCTCTGTTTCTCGACCTCTGTTTCAGCCCCTCTGTTTCTCGCCCTCTGTTTCTGCCCCTCTGATTTAGCCCCTCTGTTTCAGCCCCTCTGTTTCAGCCCCTCTATTTCGTGCTTCTGTTTCAGCCCCTCTGTTACAGCCACCCTGTTTCTCGCCCTCTGTTTCAGCCCCTCTGTTTCTCGCCCTCTGTTTCAGCCCCTCTGTTTCTCGCCCTCTGTTTCAGCCCCTCTGATTCAGCCCCTCTGTTTCAGCCCCTCTGAATCAGCCCCTCTGATTCAGCCCCTCTGTTTCAGCCCCTCTGTTTCAGCCCCTCTGTTTCAGCCCCTCTGTTTCTCGCTCTCTGTTTCAGCCCATCTGTTTCTCGCCCTCTGTTTCAGCCACTCTGTTTCTCGCCCTCTGTTTCAGCCCCTCTGATTCAGCCCCTCTGTTTCTCGCCCTCTGTTTCAGCCCCTCTGTTTCACGCCCTCTGTTTCAGCCCCTCTGTTTCAGCCCCTCTGTTTCAGCCCCTCTGTTTCTCGCCCTCTGTTTCAGCCCCTCTGTTTCTCGCCCTCTGTTTCAGCCCCTCTGTTTCTCGCTCATTGTTTCAGCCCCTCTATTTCTCGCCCTCTGTTTCAGCCCCTCTGTTTCAGCCCCTCTGTTTCAGCCCATCTGTTTCAGCCCCTCTGTTTCTCGCCCTCTGTTTCAGCCCCTCTGTTTCTCGCCCTCTGTTTCAGCTTCTCTGTTTCTCGCCCTCTGTTTCAGCCCCTCTGTTTCAGTCCCTCTGTTTCTCGCCCTCTGTTTCTCGCCCTCTGTTTCAGCCCCTCTGTTTCTCGCCCTCTGTTTCAGCCCCTCTGTTTCTCACCCTCTGTTTCAGCCTCTCTGTTTCTCGCTCTGTTTCAGCCCCTCTGATTCAGCCCCTCTGTTTCAGCCCCTCTGTTTCAGCCCCTCTGATTCAGCCCCTCTGATTCAGCCCCTCTGTTTCTCATCCTCTGTTTCAGCCCCTCTGTTTCAGCCCCTCTGTTTCTCGCCCTCTGATTCAGCCCCTCTGTTTCTCGCCCTCTGTTTCAGCCCCTCTGTTTCTCGCCCTCTGTTTCAGCCCCTCTGTTTCAGCCCCTCTGTTTCAGCCACTCTGTTTCTCGCCCTCTGTTTCAGCCCCTCTGTTTCAGCCCCTCTGTTTCTCGCCCTCTGTTTCAGCCCCTCTGTTTCTCGCCTTCTGATTCAGCCCCTCTGATTCAGCCTCTCTGTTTCAGCCCCTCTGATTCAGCCCCTCTGTTTCAGCCCCTCTGTTTCAGCCCCTCTGTTTCATCCCCTCTGTTTCTCGTCCTCTGTAACTCACCCTCTGTTTCTAGCCCTCTGTTTCAGCCCCTCTGTTTTTCGCCCTCTGTTTCATCCCCTCTGTTTCAGCCCCTCTGTTTCTCGCCCTCTGTGTCTGCCCCTCTGTTTCTCGCTCTCTGTTTCAGCCCCTCTGTTTCAGCCCCTCTGTTTCAGCCCCTCTGTTTCTCGCCCTCTGTTTCAGCCCCTCTGTTTCTCGCCCTCTGTTTCAGCCCCTCTGTTTCAGCCCCTCTGTTTCAGCCCCTCTGTTTCTCGCCCTCTGTTTCAGCCCCTCTGTTTCTCGCCCTCTGTTTCAGCCCCTCTGTTTCTCGCCCTCTGTTTTAACCCCTCTGTTTCAGCCCCTCTGTTTCAGCCCCTCTGTTTCTCGCCCTCTGTTTCAGCCCCTCTGTTTCAGCCCCTCTGTTTCTCGCCCTCTGTTTCAGCCCCTCTGTTTCTCGCCTTCTGATTCAGCCCCTCTGATTCAGCCCCTCTGTTTCAGCCCCTCTGTTTCAGCCCCTCTGTTTCAGCCCCTCTGTTTCAGCCCCTCTGTTTTTCGCCCTCTGTTTCAGCCCCTCTGTTTCAGCCCCTCTGTTTCTCGCCCTCTGTTTCTGCCCCTCTGTTTCTCGCCCTCTGTTTCAGCCCCTCTGATTCAGCCCCTCTGTTTCAGCCCCTCTATTTCTCCCCCTCTGTTCCAGCCCCTCTGTTTCAGCCCCTCTGTTTCAGCCACTCTGTTTCAGCCCCTCTGATTCCGCCACACTCATTCAGACCCTCTGATTCAGCCCCTCTGTTTCAGCCCCTCTGTTTCTCGGACTCTGTTTCAGCTCCTCTGTTTTTCGCCCTCTTTTTCAGCCCCTCTGTTTCAGCCCGTCTGTTTCAGCAACTCTGCGTCTCGCCCACTGTTTCAGCCCCTCTCTTTCTCACCCTCTGTTTCAGCCCCTCTGTTTCTCGCCCTCTGTATCAGCCCCTCTGTTTCAGCACCTCTGTTTCAGCCCCTCCGTTTCTCGCCCTCTGTTACTCGCCCTCGGTTTCAGCCCCTCTGTTTATCGCCCTCTGTTTCAGCCCCTCTGTTTCAGCCCCTCTAATTCAGCCCCTCTGATTCAGCCCCTCTGTTTCTCGCCCTCTGTTTCAGGCCCTCTGGTTCAGCCCTTCTGTTTCAGTCCCTCTGTTTCAGCCCCTCTGTTTCTCGCCCTCTGTTTCAGCCCCTCTGTTTCTCGCCCTCTGTTTCAGCCCCTCTGTTTCAGCCCCTCTGTTTCAGCCCCTCTGTTTCTCGCCCTCTGTTTCAGCCCCTCTGTTTCTCGCCCTCTGTTTCTGTCCCTCTGAGTTAGCCCCTCTGTTTCAGCCCCTCTGTTTCAGCCCCTCTGTTTCTCGCCCTCTGTTTCAGCCCCTCTGTTTCGCGCTCTCTGTTTCAGCCACTCTGTTTCTCGCCCTCTGTTTCTGCCCCTCTGTTTCTCGCCCTCTGTTTCAGCCCCTCTGTTTCTCGCCCTCTGTTTCAGCCCCTCTGATTCAGCCCCTCTGTTTCAGCCCCTCTGAATCAGCCCCTCTGATTCAGCTGCTCTGTTTCAGCCCCTCTGTTTCAGCCCCTCTGTTTCAGCCCCTTTGTTTCTCGCCCTCTGTTTCAGCCCCTCGGTTTCTCGCCCTCTGTTTCAGCCCCTCTGTTTCTCGCCCTCTGTTTCAGGCCCTGTGTTTCAGCCCCTCTGTTTCTCGCCCTCTGTTTCTCGCCCTCTGTTTCAGCCCCTCTGTTTCTCGCTCTCTGTTTCAGCCCCTCTGTTTCAGCACGTCTGTTTCAGCCCCTCTGTTTCTCGCCCTCTGTTTCAGCCCCTCTGTTTCTCGCCCTCTGTTTCAGCCCCTCTGTTTCTCGCCCACCGTTTCAGCCTCTGTGTTTCTCGCCCTCTGTTTCAGCCCCTCTGTTTCAGCCCCTCTGTTTCAGCCCCTCTGTTTCTGCCCCTCTGTTTCTCGCCCTCTGTTTCAGCCCCTCTGTTTCTCGCCCTCTGTTTCAGCCCCTCTGATTCAGCCCCTCTGTTTCAGCCCCTCTGTTTCTCCCCCTCTGTTCCAGCCCCTCTGTTTCAGCCCCTCTGTTTCAGCCACACTTTTTCAGCCCCTCTGATTCAGAAACACTCATTCAGCCCCTCTGATTCAGCCCCTCTGTTTCAGCCCCTCTGTTTCAGCCACTCTGTTTCTCGCCCTCTGTTTCTGCCCCTCTGTTTCTCGCCCTCTGTTTCAGCCCCTCAGTTTCTCGCCCTCTGTTTCAGCCCCTCTGATTCAGCCCCTCTGTTTCAGCCCCTCTGTTTCAGCCCCTCTGTTTCAGCCCCTTTGTTTCTCGCCCTCTGTTTCAGCCCCTCTGTTTCTCGCCCTCTATTTCAGCCCCTCTGTTTCTCGCCCTCTGTTTCAGGCCCTGTGTTTCAGCCCCTCTGTTTCAGCCCCTCTGTTTCAGCCCCTCTGTTTCTCGCCCTCTGTTTCAGCCCCTCTGTTTCAGCCCCTCTGTTTCAGCCCCTCTGTTTCTCACCCTCTGTTTCAGCCCCTCTGTTTCTCGCCCTCTGTTTCAGCCCCTCTGTTTCTCGCCCACCGTTTCAGCCTCTCTGTTTCTCGCCCTCTGTTTCAGCCCCTCTGTTTCAGCCCCTCTGTTTCAGCCCCTCTGTTTCTCGCCCTCTGTTTCAGCCCCTCTGTTTCTCGCCCTCTGTTTCAGCCCCTCTGATTCAGCCCCTCTGTTTCAGCCCCTCTGATTCAGCCCCTCTATTTCAGCCCTTCTATTTCAGCCCCTCTGTTTCAGCCCCTTTGTTTCAGCCCCTCTGTTTCTCGCCCTCTGTTTCAGCCCCTCTGTTTCTCGCCCGCTGTTTCAGCCCCTCTGTTTCTCGCCCTCTGTTTCAGCTCCTCTGATTCAGCCCCTCTGTTTCAGGCCCTCTGATTCAGCCCCTCTGTTTCAGCCCCTCTGTTTCAGCCCCTCTGTTTCAGCCCCTCTGTTTCAACCCCTCTGATTCTCGCGCTCTGTTTCTCACCATCTGTTTCTCGCCATCTGTTTCAGCCCCTCTGTTTTTCGCCCTCTGTTTCAGCCCCTCTGTTTCTCGCCCTCTGTTTCAGGCTCTCTGTTTCAGCCCCTCTGTTTCAGCCCCTCTGTTTCAGCCCCTCTGTTTCTCGCCCTCTCTTTCTCGCCCGCTGTTTCAGTCCATTTGTTTCTCGCCCTCTGTTTCAGCCCCTCTGTTTCAGCCCCTCTGATTCAGCCCCTCTGATTCAGCCCCTCTGTTTCTCGCCCTCTGTTTCAGCCCCTCTGTTTTAGACCCTCTGTTTCAGCGCCTCTGTTTCAGCCCCTCTGTTTCTCGCCCTCTGTTTCAGCCCCTTTGTTTCAGTCCTTCTGTTTCAGCCCCTCTGTTTCAGCCCCTCGGTTTCGCGCCCTCTGTTTCAGCCCCTCTGTTTCAGCCCCTCTGTTTCAGCCCCTCTGTTTCTCGACCTCTGTTTCAGCCCCTCTGTTTCTCGCCCTCTGTTTCTGCCCCTCTGATTTAGCCCCTCTGTTTCAGCCCCTCTATTTCGTGCTTCTGTTTCAGCCCCTCTGTTTCAGCCCCTCTGTTTCTCGCCCTCTGTTTCAGCCCCTCTGTTTCTCGCCCTCTGTTTCAGCCCCTCTGTTTCTCGCTCATTGTTTCAGCCCCTCTATTTCTCGCCCTCTGTTTCAGCCCCTCTGTTTCAGCCCCTCTGTTTCAGCCCATCTGTTTCAGCCCCTCTGTTTCTCGCCCTCTGTTTCAGTCCCTCTGTTTCTCGCCCTCTGTTTCTCGCCCTCTGTTTCAGCACCTCTGTTTCTCGCCCTCTGTTTCAGCCCCTCTGTTTCTCGCCCTCTGTTTCAGCCTCTCTGTTTCTCGCCCTGTTTCAGCCCCTCTGATTCAGCCCCTCTGTTTCAGCCCCTCTGTTTCAGCCCCTCTGATTCAGCCCCTCTGATTCAGCCCCTCTGTTTCTCATCCTCTGTTTCAGCCCCTCTGTTTCAGCCCCTCTGTTTCTCGCCCTCTGATTCAGCCCCTCTGTTTCTCGCCCTCTGTTTCAGCCCCTCTGTTTCTCGCCCTCTGTTTCAGCCCCTCTGTTTCAGCCCCTCTGTTTCAGCCCCTCTGTTTCTCGCCCTCTGTTTCAGCCCCTCTGTTTCAGCCCCTCTGTTTCTCGCCCTCTGTTTCAGCCTCTCTGTTTCAGCCCCTCTGATTCAGCCCCTCTGTTCAGCCCCTCTGTTTCAGCCCCTCTGTTTCATCCCCTCTGTTTCTCGTCCTCTGTAACTCACCCTCTGTTTCTAGCCCTCTGTTTCAGCCCCTCTGTTTTTCGCCCTCTGTTTCAGCCCCTCTGTTTCAGCCCCTCTGTTTCTCGCCCTCTGTGTCTGCCCCTCTGTTTCTCGCCCTCTGTTTCAGCCCCTCTGTTTCAGCCCCTCTGTTTCAGCCCCTCTGTTTCTCGCCCTCTGTTTCAGCCCCTCTGTTTCTCGCCCTCTGTTTCAGCCGCTCTGTTTCAGCCCCTCTGTTTCAGCCCCTCTGTTTCTCGCCCTCTGTTTCAGCCCCTCTGTTTCTCGCCCTCTGTTTCAGCCCCTCTGTTTCTCGCCCTCTGTTTCAGCCCCTCTGTTTCAGCCCCTCTGTTTCAGCCCCTCTGTTTCTCGCCCTCTGTTTCAGCCCCTCTGTTTCAGCCCCTCTGTTTCTCGCCCTCTGTTTCAGCCCCTCTGTTTCTCGCCTTCTGATTCAGCCCCTCTGATTCAGCCCCTCTGTTTCAGCCACTCTGTTTCAGCCCCTCTGTTTCAGCCCCTCTGTTTCAGCCCCTCTGTTTCATCCCCTCTGTTTCTCGTCCTCTGTAACTCACCCTCTGTTTCAGCCCCTCTGTTTTTCGCCCTCTGTTTCAGCCCCTCTGTTTCAGCCCCTCTGTTTCTCCCCCTCTGTTCCAGCCCCTCTGTTTCAGCCCCTCTGTTTCTCGCCCTCTGTTTCAGCCCCTCTGTTTCAGCCCCTCTGTTTCTCGCCCTCTGTTTCAGCCCCTCTGTTTCTCGCCTTCTGATTCAGCCCCTCTGATTCAGCCCTCTGTTTCAGCCCCTCTGATTCAGCCCCTCTGTTTCAGCCCCTCTGTTTCAGCCCCTCTGTTTCATCCCCTCTGTTTCTCGCCCTCTGTTTCTCACCCTCTGTTTCAGCCCCTCTGTTTCAGCCCCTCTGTTTTTCGCCCTCTGTTTCAGCCCCTCTGTTTCAGCCCCTCTGTTTCTCGCCCTCTGTTTCTGCCCCTCTGTTTCTCGCCCTCTGTTTCAGCCCCTCTGATTCAGCCCCTCTGTTTCAGCCCCTCTGTTTCTCCCCCTCTGTTCCAGCCCCTCTGTTTCAGCCCCTCTGTTTCAGCCACTCTGTTTCAGCCCCTCTGATTCAGCCACACTCATTCAGCCCCTCTGATTCAGCACCTCTGTTTCAGCCCCTCTGTTTCTCGGCCTCTGTTTCAGCTCCTCTGTTTTTCGCTCTCTTTTTCAGCCCCTCTGTTTCAGCCCGTCTGTTTCAGCAACTCTGTTTCTCGCCCTCTGTTTCAGCCCCTCTGTTTCGCGCTCTCTGTTTCAGCCCCTCTGTTTCAGCCACTCTGTTTCTCACCCTCTGTTTCTCGCCCTCTGTTTCAGCCCCTCTGTTTTAGCCCCTCTGTTTCTCGCCCTGTGTTTCAGCCTTTCTGTTTCAGCCCCTCTGTTTCTCGCCCTCTGTTTCTGCCCCTCTGTCTCTCGCGCTCTGTTTCAGCCCCTCTGTTTCTCGCCCTCTGTTTCAGCCCCTCTGTTTCAGCCCCTCTGTTTCTAGCCCTCTGTTTCTGCCCCTCTGTTTCTCGCCCTCTGTTTCAGCCCCTCTGTTTCTCGCCCTCTGTTTCAGCCCCTCTGTTTCTCGCCCACCGTATCAGCCTCTCTGTTTCTCGCCCTCTGTTTCAGCCCCTCTGTTTCAGCCCCTCTGTTTCAGCCCCTCTGTTTCAGCCCCTCTGTTTCTCGCCCTCTGTTTCAGCCCCTCTGACTCAGCTCCTCTGTTTCAGCCCCTCTCATTCAGCCCCTCTGTTTCAGCCCCTCTATTTCAGCCCCTCTGTTTCAGCCCCTCTGTTTCTCGCCCTCCGTTTCTGCCCCTCTGTTTCTCGCCGTCTGTTTCAGCCCCTCTGTTTCTCGCACTCCGTTTCAGCCCCTCTGTTTCAGCCCCTCTGTTTCTCGCCCTCCGTTTCAGCCCCTCTGTTTCAGCCCCTCTGTTTCTCACCCTCTGTTTCAGCCCCTCTGTTTCTCGCCTTCTGTTTCAGCTGCTCTGATTCAGCCCCTCTGTTTCAGCCCCTCTGATTCAGCCCCTCTGTTTCAGCCCCTCTGTTTCAGCCCCTCTGTTTCAGCCCCTCTGTTTCTCGCCCTCTGTTTCTCACCCTCTGTTTCTCGCCCTCTGTTTCAGCCCCTCTGTTTCAGCCCCTCTGTTTCTCGCCCTGTGTTTCAGCCTTTCTGTTTCAGCCCCTCTGTTTCTCGCCCTCTGTTTCTGCCCCTCTGTCTCTCGCGCTCTGTTTCAGCCCCTCTGTTTCTCGCCCTCTGTTTCAGCCCCTCTGTTTCAGCCCCTCTGTTTCTAGCCCTCTGTTTCTGCCCCTCTGTTTCTCGCCCTCTGTTTCAGCCCCTCTGTTTCTCGCCCTCTGTTTCAGCCCCTCTGTTTCTCGCCCACCGTATCAGACTCTCTGTTTCTCGCCCTCTGTTTCAGCCCCTCTGTTTCAGCCCCTCTGTTTCAGCCCCTCTGTTTCAGCCCCTCTGTTTCTCGCCCTCTGTTTCAGCCCCTCTGTTTCTCGCCCTCTGTTTCAGCCCCTCTGTTTCAGCCCCTCTGTTTCTCGCCCTCTGTTTCAGCCCCTCTGTTTCTCGCCCGCTGTTTCAGCCCCTCTGTTTCTCGCCCTCTGTTTCAGCTCCTCTGATTCAGCCCCTCTGTTTCAGCCCCTCTGATTCAGCCCCTCTGTTTCAGCCCCTCTGTTTCTCGCCCTCTGTTTCATCCCCTCTGTTTCTCGCGCTCTGTTTCTCACCATCTGTTTCTCGCCATCTGTTTCAGCCCCTCTGTTTTTCGCCCTCTGTTTCAGCCCCTCTGTTTCTCGCCCTCTGTTTCAGGCTCTCTGTTTCAGCCCGTCTGTTTCAGCCCCTCTGTTTCAGCCCCTCTGTTTCTCGCCCTCTCTTTCTCGCCCGCTGTTTCAGCCCGTTTGTTTCTCGCCCTCTGTTTCAGCCCCTCTGTTTCAGCCCCTCCGATTCAGCCCCTCTGATTCAGCCCCTCTGTTTCTCCCCCTCTGTTTCAGCCCCTCTGTTTTAGCCCCTCTGTTTCAGCGCCTCTGTTTCAGCCCCTCTGTTTCTCGCCCTCTGTTTCAGCCCCTCTGTTTCAGCCCCTCTGTTTCTCGCCCTCTGTTTCAGCCCCTCTGTTTCTCGCCCTCTGTTTCAGCCACTCTGTTTCAGCCCCTCTGTTTCTCACCCTCTGTTTCAGCCCCTCTGTTTCTCGCCTTCTGTTTCAGCTGCTCTGATTCAGCCCCTCTGTTTCAGCCCCTCTGATTCAGCCCCTCTGTTTCAGCCCCTCTGATTCAGCCCCTCTGTTTCAGCCCCTCTGTTTCAGCCCCTCTGTTTCAGCCCATCTGTTTCTCGCCCTCTGTTTCTCACCCTCTGTTTCTCGCCCTCTGTTTCAGCCCCTCTGTTTCAGCCCCTCTGTTTCTCGCCCTGTGTTTCAGCCTTTCTGTTTCAGCCCCTCTGTTTCTCGCCCTCTGTTTCTGCCCCTCTGTCTCTCGCGCTCTGTTTCAGCCCCTCTGTTTCTCGCCCTCTGTTTCAGCCCCTCTCTTTCAGCCCCTCTGTTTCTAGCCCTCTGTTTCTGCCCCTCTGTTTCTCGCCCTCTGTTTCAGCCCCTCTGTTTCTCGCCCTCTGTTTCAGCCCCTCTGTTTCTCGCCCACCGTATCAGCCTCTCTGTTTCAGCCCCTCTGTTTCAGCCCCTCTGTTTCAGCCCCTCTGTTTCTCGCCCTCTGTTTCAGCCCCTCTGTTTCTCGCCCTCTGTTTCAGCCCCTCTGACTCAGCTCCTCTGTTTCAGCCCCTCTGATTCAGCCCCTCTGTTTCAGCCCCTCTATTTCAGCCCCTCTGTTTCAGCCCCTCTGTTTCAGCCCCTCTGTTTCTCGCCCTCTGTTTCAGCCCCTCTGTTTCTCGCCCGCTGTTTCAGCCCCTCTGTTTCTCGCCCTCTGTTTCTGCCCCTCTGTTTCTCGCCCTCTGTTTCAGCCCCTCTGTTTCTCGCCCTCTGTTTCAGCCCCTCTGATTCAGCCCCTCTGTTTCAGCCCCTCTGTTTCTCCCCCTCTGTTCCAGCCCCTTTGTTTCAGCCACTCTGTTTCAGCCCCTCTGTTTCAGCCCCTCTGTTTCAGCCCCTCTGTTTCTCGGCCTCTGTTTCAGCCCCTCTGTTTTTCGCCCTCTTTTTCAGCACCTCTGTTTCAGCCCGTCTGATCAGCCTCTCTGTTTCTCGCCCTCTGTTTCAGCCCCTCTGTTTCTCACCCTCTTTTTCAGCCCTTCTGATTCAGCCCCTCTGTTTCTCGCCCTCTGTTTCAGCCGCTCTGTTTCTCGCCCTCTGTTTCAGCCCCTCTGTTTCTCGCCCTCTGTTTCAGCCCCTCTGTTTCTCGCCCACTGTTTCAGCCCCACTGTTTCAGACCCTCTGTTTCAGCCCCTCTGTTTCAGCCCCTCTGTTTCAGCCCCTCTGTTTCTCGCCCTGTGTTTCAGCCTTTCTGTTTCAGCCCCTCTGTTTCTCGCCCTCCGTTTCTGCCCCTCTGTTTCTCGCCCTCTCTTTCAGCCCCTCTGTTTCTCGCCCTCTGTTTCAGCCCCTCTGTTTCAGCCCCTCTGTTTCTAGCCGTCTGTTTCTGCCCCTCTGTTTCTCGCCCTCTGTTTCAGCCCCTCTGTTTCTCGCCTTCTGTTTCAGGCCCTCTGATTCAGCCCCTCTGTTACAGCCCCTCTGATTCAGCCCCTCTGTTTCAGCCCCTCTGTTTCTCGCCCTCTGTTTCTCACCCTCTGTTTCTCGCCCTCTGTTTCAGCCCCTCTGTTTCAGCCCCTCTGTTTCTCGCCCTGTGTTTCAGCCTTTCTGTTTCAGCCCCTCTGTTTCTCGCCCTCTGTTTCTGCCCCTCTGTCTCTCGCGCTCTGTTTCAGCCCCTCTGTTTCTCGACCTCTGTTTCAGCCCCTCTGTTTCAGCCCCTCTGTTTCTAGCCCTCTGTTTCTGCCCCTCTGTTTCTCGCCTTCTGTTTCAGCCCCTCTGTTTCTCGCCCTGTTTCAGCCCCTCTGTTTCTCGCCCACCGTATCAGCCTCTCTGTTTCTCGCCCTCTGTTTCAGCCCCTCTGATTCAGCCCCTCTGTTTCTCGCCCTCTGTTTCAGTCCCTCTGTTTCTCACCCTCTGTTTCAGCCCCTCTGACTCAGCTCCTCTGTTTCAGCCCCTCTGATTCAGCCCCTCTGTTTCAGCCCCTCTATTTCAGCCCCTCTGTTTCAGCCCCTCTGTTTCAGCCCCTCTGTTTCTCGCCCTCTGTTTCAGCCCCTCTGTTTCTCGCCCGCTGTTTATGCCCCTCTATTTCTCGCCCTCTGTTTCAGCTCCTCTGATTCAGCCCCTCTGTTTCAGCCCCTCTGATTCAGCCACTCTGTTTCAGCCCCTCTGTTTCTCGCCCTCTGTTTCATCCCCTCTGTTTCTCGCGCTCTGTTTCTCACCATCTGTTTCTCTCCATCTGTTTCAGCCCCTCTGTTTTTCGCCCTCTGTTTCAGCCCCTCTGTTTCTCGCCCTCTGTTTCAGGCTCTCTGTTTCAGCCCGTCTGTTTCAGCCCCTCTGTTTCAGCCCCTCTGTTTCTCGCCCTCTCTTTCTCGCCCGCTGTTTCAGCCCGTTTGTTTCTCGCCCTCTGTTTCAGCCCCTCTGTTTCAGCCCCTCTGATTCAGCCCCTCTGATTCAGCCCCTCTGTTTCTCCCCCTCTGTTTCAGCCCCTCTGTTTTAGCCCCTCTGTTTCAGCGCCTCTGTTTCAGCCCCTCTGTTCCTCGCCCTCTGTTTCAGCCCCTCTGTTTCTCGCCCTCTGTTTCAGCCATTCTGTTTCAGCCCCTCTGTTTCTCGCCCTCGGTTTCAGCCCCTCTGTTTCAGCCCCTCTGTTTCAGCCCCTCTGTTTCAGCACCTCTGTTTCTCGCCTTCTGTTTCAGCCCCTCTGATTCAGCCCCTCTGTTTCAGCCCCTCTGATTCAGCCCCTCTGTTTCAGCCCCTCTGTTTCAGCCCCTCTGTTTCATCCGCTCTGTTTCTCGCCCTCTGTTTCTCGCCCTCTGTTTCAGCCCCTCTGTTTGTCGGCCTCTGTTTCAGCCCCTCTGTTTCAGCCCCTCTGTTTCTCGCCCTCTGTTTCTGCCCCTCTGTTTCTCGCCCTCTGTTTCAGCCCCTCTGTTTCTCGCCTTCTGTTTCAGCCCCTCTGATTCAGCGCCTCTGTTTCAGCCCCTCTGTTTCTCCCCCTCTTTTCCAGCCCCTCTGTTTCAGCCCCTCTGTTTCAGCCACTCTGTTTCAGCCCCTCTGTTTCAGCCCCTCTGTTTCAGCCCATCTGTTTCTCGGCCTCTGTTTCAGCCCCTCTGTTTTTCGCCCTCTCTTTCAGCACCTCTGTTTCAGCCCGTCTGTTTCAGCCACTCTGTTTCTCGCCCTCTGTTTCAGCCCCTCTGTTTCTCACCCTCTTTTTCAGCCCCTCTGATTCAGCCCCTCTGTTTCTCGCCCTCTGTTTCAGCCGCTCTGTTTCTCGCCCTCTGTTTCAGCCCCTCTGTTTCTCGCCCTCTGTTTCAGCCCCTCTGTTTCTCGCCCACTGTTTCAGCCCCACTGTTTCAGACCCTCTGTTTCAGCCCCTCTGTTTCAGCCCCTCTGTTTCAGCCGCTCTGTTTCTCGCCCTCTGTTTCAGCCCCTCTGTTTCTCGCCCTCTCTTTCAGCCCCTCTGTTTCTCGCCCTCTGTTTCAGCCCCTCTGTTTCAGCCCCTCTGTTTCTCGCCCTCTGTTTATGCCCCTCTGTTTCTCGCCCTCTGTTTCAGCCCCTCTGTTTCTCGCCTTCTGTTTCAGCCCCTCTGATTCAGCCCCTCTGTTTCAGCCCCTCTGATTCAGCCCCTCTGTTTCAGCCCCTCTGTTTCAGCCCCTCCGTTTCAGCCCCTCTGTTTCAGCCCCACTGTTTCTCGCCCTGTGTTTCAGCCTTTCTGTTTCAGTCCCTCTGTTTCAGCCCCTCTGTTTCAGCCCCTCTGTTTCTCGCCCTCTGTTTCAGCCCCTCTGTTTCTCGCCTTCTGTTTCAGCCCCTCTGATTCAGCCCCTCTGTTTCAGCCCCTCTGATTCAGCCCCTCTGTTTCAGCCGCTCTGTTTCAGCCACTCTGTTTCAGCCCCTCTGTTTCATCCACTCTGTTTCCCGCCCTCTGTTTCTCACCCTCTGTTACTCGCCCTCTGTTTCAGCCCCTCTGTTTCTCGCCTTCTGTTTCAGCCCCTCTGATTCAGCCCCTCTGTTTCAGCCCCTCTGATTCAGCCCCTCTGTTTCAGCCCCACTCTTTCAGCCCCTCTGATTCAGCCCCTCTGTTTCAGCCCCTCTGTTTCAGCCCCTCTGTTTCAGCCCCTCTGAATCAGCCACTCTGTTTCAGCCCCTCTGTTTCTCGCCGTCTGTTTCAGCCCCTCTGTTTCTCGCCCTCTGTTTCAGCCCCTCTGTTTCTCCCCCTCTGTTTCAGCCCCTCTGTTTCAGCCCCTCTGTTACAGCCCCTCTGTTTCGCACCCTCTGTCTCTGCCCCTCTGATTCAGCCCCTCTGATTCAGCCCCTCTGATTCAGCCCCTCTGATTCAGCCCCTCTGTTTCCCGCCCCTCTGTTTCAGCCCCTCTGTTTCGCACCCTCTGTTTCAGCCCCTCTGTTTCTCGCCCTCTGTTTCAGCCCCTCTGTTTCTCGCCCTCTGTTTCAGGCCCTCTGATTCAGCCCCTCTGTTTCAGCCCCTCTGTTTCTTCCCCACAGTTCCAGCCCCTCTGTTTCAGCCCCTCTGTTTCAGCCCCTCTGTTTCAGCCCCTCTGTTTGTCGCCCTCTGTTTCAGCCCCTCTGTTTTCGCCCTCATTTTCAGCCCCTCTGTTTCAGCCCGTATGTTTCAGCCACTCTGTTTCTCGCCCTCTGTTTCAGCCCCTCTGTTTCTCACCCTCTGTTTCAGCCCCTCTGATTCAGCCCCTCTGTTTCTCGCCCTCTGTTTCAGCCCCACTGTTTCTCGCCCTCTGTTTCAGCCCCTCTGTTTCACTCGCTCTGTTTCAGCCCCACTGTTTCAGCCCCTCTGTTTCAGCCCCTCTGTTTCAGACCCTCTGTTTCTAGCCCACTGTTTCAGCCCCTCTGTTTCTCGCCCTCTGTTTCAGCCCCTCTGTTTCAGCCCATCTGTTTCTCGCCCTCTGTTTCTGCCCTTCTGTTTCTCGCCCTCTGTTTCAGCCCCTCAGTTTCTCGCCCACTGTTTCAGCTCCGCTGATTAAGCCCCTCTGTTTCAGCCCCTCTGAATCAGCCCCTCTGATTCAGCTCCTCTGTTTCAGCCCCTCTGTTTCTCGCCCTCTGTTTCAGCCCCTCTGATTCAGCCCCTCTGTTTCTCACCCTCTATTTCAGCCCCTCTGATTCAGCCCCTCTGATTCAGCTCCACTCATTCAGCCCCTCTGATTCACCCCCTCTGTTTCCCGCCCCTCTCTTTCAGCCCCTCTGTTTCTAGCCCTCTGTTTCTGCCCCTCTGTTTCTCGCCCTCTGTTTCAGCCCCTCTGTTTCTCGCCTTCTGTTTCAGCCCCTCTGATTCAGCCCCTCTGTTTCAGCCCCTCTGATTCAGCCCCTCTGTTTCAGCCCCTCTGTTACAGCCCCTCTGTTTCAGCCCCTCTGCTTCATCCACTCTGTTTCTCGCCCTCTGTTTCTCACCCTCTGTTACTTGCCCTCTGTTTCAGCCCCTCTGTTTCTCGCCCTCTGTTTCAGCCCCTCTGTTTCAGCCCCTTTTTTCTCGCCCTCTGTATCTGCCCCTCTGTTTCTCGCCCTCTGTTTCAGCCCCGCTGATTCAGCCCCTCTGTTTCAGCCCCTCTGAATCAGCCACTCTGATTCAGCCCCTCTGTTTCAGCCCCTCTGTTTCAGCCCCTCTGTTTCTCGCCCTCTGTTTTAGCCCCTCTGTTTCTCGCCCTCTGTTTCAGCCCCTCTGTTTCTCGCCCTCTGTTTCAGCCCCTCTGATTCAACCCCTCTGTTTCAGCCCCTCTGATTCAGTCCCTCTGATTCAGCCCCTCTGATTCAGCTCCTCTGTTTCTCGCCCTCTGTTTCAGCCCCTCTGTTTCAGCCCCTCTGTTTCAGCACCTCTGTTTCGCACCCTCTGTCTCTGCCCCTCTGATTCAGCACCTCTGATTCAGCCCCTCTGATTCAGCCCCTCTGATTCAGCCCCTCTGTTTCCCGCCCCTCTGTTTCAGCCCCTCTGTTTCTCGCCCTCAGTTTCAGCCCCTCTGTTTCTCGCCCTCTGTTTCAGCCCCTCTGTTTCAGCCCCTCTGTTTCAGCCCCTCTGTTTCTCGCCCTCTGTTTCAGCCCCTCTGTTTCTCGCCCTCTGTTTCAGCCCCTCTGTTTCTCGCCCTCTGTTTCAGCCCCTCTGATTCAGCCCCTCTGTTTCTTCCCCCCAGTTCCAGCCCCTCTGTTTCAGCCCCTCTGTATCAGCCCCTCTGTTTCAGCCCCTCTGTTTGTCGCCCTCTGTTTCAGCCCCTCTGTTTTCGCCCTCTTTTTCAACCCCTCTGTTTCAGCCCGTATGTTTCAGCCACTCTGTTTCTCGCCCTCTGTTTCAGCCCCTCTGTTTCTCACCCTCTGTTTCAGCCCCTCTGATTCAGCCCCTCTGTTTCTCGCCCTCTGTTTCAGCCCCACTGTTTCTCGCCCTCTGTTTCAGCCCCTCTGTTTCTCGCCCTCTGTTTCAGCCCCACTGTTTCAGCCCCTCTGTTTCAGCCCCTCTGTTTCAGCCCCTCTGTTTCTAGCCCACTGTTTCAGCCCCTCTGTTTCTCGCCCTCTGTTTCAGCCCCTCTGTTTCAGCCCATCTGTTTCTCGCCCTCTGTTACTGCCCTTCTGTTTCTCACCATCTGTTTCAGCCCCTCTGTTTCTCGCCCTCTGTTTCAGCCCCTCTATTTCAGCCCCTCTGTTTCAGCCCCTCTGTTTCAGCCCCTCTGTTTCTCGCCCTCTGTTTCAGCCCCTCTGTTTCTCGCCCGCTGTTTCAGCCCCTCTATTTCTCGCCCTCTGTTTCAGCTCCTCTGATTGAGCCCCTCTGTTTCAGCCCCTCTGATTCAGCCACTCTGTTTCAGCCCCTCTGTTTCTCGCCCTCTGTTTCATCCCCTCTGTTTCTCGCGCTCTGTTTCTCACCATCTGTTTCTCGCCATCTGTTTCAGCCCCTCTGTTTTTCGCCCTCTGTTTCAGCCCCTCTGTTTCTCGCCCTCTGTTTCAGGCTCTCTGTTTCAGCCCGTCTGTTTCAGCCCCTCTGTTTCAGCCCCTCTGTTTCTCGCCCACTCTTTCTCGCCCGCTGTTTCAGCCCGTTTGTTTCTCGCCCTCTGTTTCAGCCCCTCTGTTTCAGCCCCTCTGATTCAGCCCCTCTGATTCAGCCCCTCTGTTTCTCCCCCTCTGTTTCAGCCCCTCTGTTTTAGCCCCTCTGTTTCTCGCCCTCTGTTTCAGCCCCTCTGTTTCTCGCCCTCTGTTTCAGCCATTCTGTTTCAGCCCCTCTGTTTCTCGCCATCGGTTTCAGCCCCTCTGTTTCAGCCCCTCTGTTTCAGCCACTCTGTTTCAGCACCTCTGTTTCTCGCCTTCTGTTTCAGCCCCTCTGATTCAGCCCCTCTGTTTCAGCCCCTCTGATTCAGCCCCTCTGTTTCAGCCCCTCTGTTTCAGCCCCTCTGTTTCATCCGCTCTGTTTCTCGCCCTCTGTTTCTCGCCCTCTGTTTCAGCCCCTCTGTTTGTCGGCCTCTGTTTCAGCCCCTCTGTTTCAGCCCCTCTGTTTCTCGCCCTCTGTTTCTGCCCCTCTGTTTCTCGCCCTCTGTTTCAGCCCCTCTGTTTCTCGCCTTCTGTTTCAGCCCCCCTGATTCAGCGCCTCTGTTTCAGCCCCTCTGTTTCTCCCCCTCTTTTCCAGCCCCTCTGTTTCAGCCCCTCTGTTTCAGCCACTCTGTTTCAGCCCCTCTGTTTCAGCCCCTCTGTTTCAGCCCATCTGTTTCTCGGCCTCTGTTTCAGCCCCTCTGTTTTTTGCCCTCTTTTTCAGCACCTCTGTTTCAGCCCGTCTGTTTCAGCCACTCTGTTTCTCGCCCTCTGTTTCAGCCCCTCTGTTTCTCACCCTCTTTTTCAGCCCCTCTGATTCAGCCCCTCTGTTTCTCGCCCTCTGTTTCAGCCGCTCTGTTTCTCGCCCTCTGTTTCAGCCCCTCTGTTTCTCGCTCTCTGTTTCAGCCCCTCTGTTTCTCGCCCACTGTTTCAGCCCCACTGTTTCAGACCCTCTGTTTCAGCCCCTCTGTTTCAGCCCCTCTGTTTCAGCCCCTCTGTTTCTCGCCCTGTGTTTCAGCCTTTCTGTTTCAGCCCCTCTGTTTCTCGCCCTCCGTTTCTGCCCCTCTGTTTCTCGCCCTCTCTTTCAGCCCCTCTGTTTCTCGCCCTCTGTTTCAGCCCCTCTGTTTCAGCCCCTCTGTTTCTCGCCCTCTGTTTCTGCCCCTCTGTTTCTTGCCCTCTGTTTCAGCCCCTCTGTTTCTCGCCTTCTGTTTCAGCCCCTCTGATTCAGCCCCTCTGTTTCAGCCCCTCTGATTCAGCCCCTCTGTTTCAGCCCCTCTGTTTCAGCCCCTCCGTTTCAGCCCCTCTGTTTCTCGCCCTGTGTTTCAGCCTTTCTGTTTCAGTCCCTCTGTTTCTCGCACTCTGTTTCTGCTCCTCTGTCTCTCGCGCTCTGTTTCAGCCCCTCTGTTTCTCGCCCTCTGTTTCAGCCCCTCTGTTTCTCGCCTTCTGTTTCAGCCCCTCTGATTCAGCCCCTCTGTTTCAGCCCCTCTGATTCAGCCCCTCTGTTTCAGCCGCTCTGTTTCAGCCACTCTGTTTCAGCCCCTCTGTTTCATCCACTCTGTTTCTCGCCCTCTGTTTCTCACCCTCTGTTACACGCCCTCTGTTTCAGCCCCTCTGTTTCTCGCCTTCTGTTTCAGCCCCTCTGATTCAGCCCCTCTGTTTCAGCCCCTCTGATTCAGCCCCTCTGTTTCAGCCCCTCTCTTTCAGCCCCTCTGATTCAGCCCCTCTGTTTCAGCCCCTCTGTTTCAGCCCCTCTGTTTCAGCCCCTCTGAATCAGCCACTCTGTTTCAGCCCCTCTGTTTCTCGCCGTCTGTTTCAGCCCCTCTGTTTCTCGCCCTCTGTTTCAGCCCCTCTGTTTCTCCCCCTCTGTTTCAGCCCCTCTGTTTCAGCCCCTCTGTTACAGCCCCTCTGTTTCGCACCCTCTGTCTCTGCCCCTCTGATTCAGCCCCTCTGATTCATGCCCTCTGATTCAGCCCCTCTGATTCAGCCCCTCTGTTTCCCGCCCCTCTGTTTCAGCCCCTCTGTTTCTCGCCCTCAGTTTCAGCCCCTCTGTTTCTCGCCCTCTGTTTCAGCCCCTCTGTTTCAGCCCCTCTGTTTCTCACCCTCTGTTTCAGCCCCTCTGTTTCTCGCCCTCTGTTTCAGCCCCTCTGTTTCTCGCCCTCTGTTTCAGCCCCTCTGATTCAGCCCCTCTGTTTCAGCCCCTCTGTTTCTTCCCCACAGTTCCAGCCCCTCTGTTTCAGCCCCTCTGTTTCAGCCCCTCTGTTTCAGCCCCTCTGTTTGTCGCCCTCTGTTTCAGCCCCTCTGTTTTCGCCCTCTTTTTCAGCCCCTCTGTTTCAGCCCGTATGTTTCAGCCACTCTGTTTCTCGCCCTCTGTTTCAGCCCCTCTGTTTCTCACCCTCTGTTTCAGCCCCTCTGATTCAGCCCCTCTGTTTCTCGCCCTCTGTTTCAGCCCCACTGTTTCTCGCCCTCTGTTTCAGCCCCTCTGTTTCACTCGCTCTGTTTCAGCCCCTCTGTTTCAGCCCCTCTGTTTCAGCCCCTCTGTTTCTCACCCTCTGTATCAGCCCCACTGTTTCTCGCCCTCTGTTTCAGCCCCTCTGTTTCACTCGCTCTGTTTCAGCCCCACTGTTTCAGCCCCTCTGTTTCAGCCCCTCTGTTTCAGCCCCTCTGTTTCTAGCCCACTGTTTCAGCCCCTCTGTTTCTCACCCTCTGTTTCAGCCCCTCTGATTCAGCCCCTCTGTTTCTCGCCCTCTGTTTCAGCCCCACTGTTTCTCGCCCTCTGTTTCAGCCCCTCTGTTTCACTCGCTCTGTTTCAGCCCCACTGTTTCAGCCCCTCTGTTTCAGCCCCTCTGTTTCAGCCCCTCTGTTTCTAGCCCACTGTTTCAGCCCCTCTGTTTCTCGCCCTCTGTTTCAGCCCCTCTGTTTCAGCCCATCTGTTTCTCGCCCTCTGTTTCTGCCCTTCTGTTTCTCGCCCTCTGTTTCAGCCCCTCAGTTTCTCGCCCACTGTTTCAGCTCCGCTGATTAAGCCCCTCTGTTTCAGCCCCTCTGAATCAGCCCCTCTGATTCAGCTCCTCTGTTTCTCGCCCTCTGTTTCAGCCCCTCTGTTTCTCGCTCTCTGTTTCAGCCCCTCTGTTTCTCGCCCTCTGTTTCAGCCACTCAATTTCTCGCCCTCTGTTTCAGCCCCTCTGATTCAGCCCCTCTGTTTCTCACCCTCTATTTCAGCCCCTCTGATTCAGCCCCTCTGATTCAGCTCCACTCATTCAGCCCCTCTGATTCAGCCCCTCTGTTTCTAGCCCTCTGTTTCTGCCCCTCTGTTTCTCGCCCTCTGTTTCAGCCCCTCTGTTTCTCGCCTTCTGTTTCAGCCCCTCTGATTCAGGCCCTCTGTTTTAGCCCCTCTGATTCAGCCCCTCTGTTTCAGCCCCTCTGTTACAGCCCCTCTGTTTCAGCCCCTCTGTTTCATCCACTCCGTTTCTCGCCCTCTGTTTCTCACCCTCTGTTACTTGCCCTCTGTTTCAGCCCCTCTGTTTCTCGCCCTCTGTTTCAGCCCCTCTGTTTCAGCCCCTTTTTTCTCGCCCTCTGTATCTGCCCCTCTGTTTCTCGCCCTCTGTTTCAGCCCCTCTGAATCAGCCACTCTGATTCAGCCCCTCTGTTTCAGCCCCTCTGTTTCAGCCCCTCTGTTTCTCGCCCTCTGTTTTAGCCCCTCTGTTTCTCGCCCTCTGTTTCAGCCCCTCTGTTTCTCGCCCTCTGTTTCAGCCCCTCTGATTCAACCCCTCTGTTTCAGCCCCTCTGATTCAGTCCCTCTGATTCAGCCCCTCTGATTCAGCTCCTCTGTTTCTCGCCCTCTGTTTCAGCCCCTCTGTTTCAGCCCCTCTGTTTCAGCCCCTCTGTTTCGCACCCTCTGTCTCTGCCCCTCTGATTCAGCCCCTCTGATTCAGCCCCTCTGTTTCCCGCCCCTCTGTTTCAGCCCCTCTGTTTCTCGCCCTCTGTTTCAGCCCCTCTGTTTCAGCCCCTCTGTTTCAGGCCCTCTGTTTCTCGCCCTCTGTTTCAGCCCCTCTGTTTCTCGCCCTCTGTTTCAGCCCCTCTGTTTCTCGCACTTTGTTTCAGCCCCTCTGATTCAGCCCCTCTGTTTCTTCCCCACAGTTCCAGCCCCTCTGTTTCAGCCCCTCTGTTTCAGCCCCTCTGTTTCAGCCCCTCTGTTTGTCGCCCTTTGTTTCAGCCCCTCTGTTTTCGCCCTCTTTTTCAACCCCTCTGTTTCAGCCCGTATGTTTCAGCCCCTCTGTTTCTCGCCCTCTGTTTCAGCCCCTCTGTTTCTCGCCCTCTGTTTCTCGCCCTCTGTTTCAGCCCCTCTGTTTCTCGCCCTCTGTTTCAGCCCCTCTGTTTCTCGCCCACTGTTTCAGCTCTGCTGATTAAGCCCCTCTGTTTCAGCCCCTCTGATTCAGCTCCTCTGTTTCAGCCCCTCTGTTTCAGCACCTCTGTTTCAGCCCCTCTGTTTCTCGCCCTCTGTTTCAGCCCCTCTGTTTCTCGCCCTCTGTTTCAGCCCCTCTGATTCAGCCCCTCTGTTTCAGCCCCTCTGATTCAGTCCTTCTGATTCAGCCCCTCTGATTCAGCCACTCTGTTTCTCGCACTCTGTTTCAGCCCCTCTGTTTCAAATCCTCTGTTTCGCACCCTCTGTTTCAGCCCCTCTGATTCAGACCCTCTGATTCAGCCCCCCTGATTCATCCCCTCTGTTTCCCGCCCCTCTGTTTCAGCCCCTCTGTTCCTCGCCCTCAGTTTCAGCGCCTCTGTTTCTCGCCCTCTGTTTCAGCCCCTCTGTTTCAGCCCCTCTGTTTCAGCCCCTCTGTTTCTCGCCCTCTGTTTCAGCCCGTCTGTTTCTCGCCCTCTGTTTCAGCCCCTCTGTTTATCGCCCTCTGTTTCAGCCCCTCTGATTCAGCCCCTCTGTTTCAGCCCCACTGTTTCTCCCCCACAGTTCCAGCCCCTCTGTTTCGCGCCCTCTGTTTCAGCCCCTCTGTTTTTCGCCCTCTGTTTCAGCCCATCTGTTTCTCACCCTCTGTTTCAGCCCCTCAGATTCAGCCCCTCTGTTTCTCGCCCTCTGTTTCAGCCCCTCTGTTTCTCGCCCTATGTTTCAGCCCCTCTCTTTCTCGCCCTCTGTTTCAGCCCCACTGTTTCAGCCCCTCTGTTTCAGCCCCTCTGTTTCAGCCCCTCTTTTTCTAGCCCACTGTTTCAGCCCCTATGTTTCTCGACCTCTGTTTCAGCCCCTCTGTTTCAGCCCATCTGTTTCTCGCCCTCTGTTTCTGCCCTTCTGTTTCTCGCCCTCTATTTCAGCCCCTCAGTTTCTCGCCCTCTGTTTCAGCTCCGCTGATTCAGCCCCTCTCTTTCAGCCCCTGTGAATCAGCCCCTCTGATTCAGCCCCTCTGTTTCAGCCCCTCTGTTTCAGCCCCTCTGTTTCAGCCCCTCTGTTTCTCGCCCTCTGTTTCAGCCCCTCTGTTTCTCACCCTCTGTTTCAGCCGCTGAATTTCTCGCCCTCTGTTTCAGCCCCTCTGATTCAGCCCCTCTGTTTCAGCCCCTCTGATTCAGCCCCTTTGATTTAGCCCCTCTGATTCAGCCCCTCTTTTTTTCGCCCTCTGTTTCAGCCCCTCTGTTTCTCACCCTCTGTTTCAGCCCCTCTGATTCGGCCCCTCTGATTCAGCTCCACTCATTCAGCCCCTCTGATTCAGCCCCTCTGTTTCCCGCCCCTCTGCTTCAGCCCCTCTGTTTCTCGCTCTCTGTTTCAGCCCCTCTGTTTCAGCCCCTCTGTTTCAGCCCCTCTGTTTCAGCCCCTCTGATTCAGCCCCTCTGTTTCCCGCCCCTCTGATTCAGCCCATCTGTTTCAGCCCCTCTGTTTCAGCCCCTCTGTTTCAGCCCCTCTGTTTCTCGCCCTCTGTTTCAGCCCCTCTGTTTCTCGCCCTCTCTTTCAGCCCCTCTGTTTCTCGCCCTCTGTTTCAGCCCCTCTGATTCAGCCCCTCTTTTTCAGCCCCTCTGTTTCTCCCCCTCTGTTCCAGCCCCTCTGTTTCAGCCCACTGTTTCAGCCCGTCTGTTCCAGCCCCTCTGTTTCTCGCCCTCTGTTTCAGCCCCTCTGTTTCTCGCCGACTTTTTCAGCCCCTCTGTTTCAGCCCGTCTGTTTCAGCCACTCTGTTTCTCGCCCTCTGTTTCAGCCCCTCTATTTCTCACCCTCTGTTTCAGCCCCTCTGTTTCTCGCCATCTGTTTCAGCCCCTCTGTTTCTAGCCCTCTGTTTCAGCCCCTCTTTTTCTCGCCCTCTGTTTCAGCCCCGCTGATTCAGCCCCTCTGTTTCAGCCCCTCTGAATCAGCCCCTCTGATTCAGCCCCTCTGTTTCAGCCGCTCTGTTTCAGCCCCTCTGTTTCAGCCCCTCTGTTTCTCGCCCTCTGTTTCAGCCCCTCTGTTCCTCGCCCTCTGTTTCAGCCCCTCTGTTTCTCGCCCTCTGTTTCAGCCCCTCTGTTTCTCGCCCTGTTTCAGCCCCTCTGTTTCTCGCCCTCTGTTTCAGCCGCTCTGATTCAGCCCCTCTGTTTCAGCCCCTCTGATTCAGCCCCTCTGATTTAGCCCCTCTGATTCAGCCCCTCTGTTTCTCGCCCTCTCTTTCAGCCCCTCTGTTTCAGCCCCTCTGTTTCTCGCCCTCTGTTTCAGCCCCTCTGTTTCTCGCCTTCTGTTTCAGCCCCTCTGATTCAGCCCCTCTGTTTCAGCCCCTCTGTTTCAGCCCCTCTGTTTCAGCCCCTCTGTTTCTCGGCCTCTGTTGCAGCCCCTCTGTTTTTCCCCCTCTTTTTCAGCCCCTCTGTTTCAGCCCGTCTCTTTCAGCCACTCTGTTTCTCGCCCACTGTTTCAGCCCCTCTGTTTCTCACCCTCTGTTTCAGCCCCTCTGATTCAGCCCCTCTGTTTCTCGCCCTCTGTATCAGCCCCTCTGTTTCAGCCCCTCTGTTTCAGCCCCTCTGTTTCTCGCCCTCTGTTAATCGCCCTCTGTTTCAGCCCCTCTGTTTCTCGCCCTCTGTTTCAGCACCTCTGTTTCAGCCCCTCGAATTCAGCCCCTCTGATTCAGCCCCTGTGTTTCTCGCCCTCTGTTTCAGCCCCTCTGGTTCAGCCCTTCTGTTTCAGCCCCTCTGTTTCTCGCCCTCTGTTTCAGCCCCTCTGTTTCTCGCCCTCTGTTTCAGCCCCTCTGTTTCAGCCCCTCTGTTTCAGCCCCTCTGTTTCTCGCCCTCTGTTTCAGCCCCTCTGTATCTCGCCCTCTGTTTCTGTCCCTCTGAGTTAGCCCCACTGTTTCAGCCCCTCTGTTTCAGCCCCTCTGTTTCTCGCCCTCTGTTTCAGCCCCTCTGTTTCGCGCTCTCTGTTTCAGCCCCTCTGTTTCAGCCACTCTGTTTCTCGCCCTCTGTTTCAGCCCCTCTGTTTCTCGCCCTCTGTTTCAGCCCCTCTGTTTCTCGCCCTCTGTTTCAGCCCCTCTGATTCAGCCCCTCTGTTTCAGCCCCTCTGAATCAGCCCCTCTGGTTCAGCTGCTCTGTTTCAGCCCCTCTGTTTCAGCCCCTCTGTTTCAGCCCAATTGTTTCTCGCCCTCTGTTTCAGCCCCACTGTTTCTCCCCCTCTGTTTCAGCCCCACTGTTTCAGCCCCTCTGTTTCAGCCCCTCTGTTTCAGCCCATCTGTTTCTCGCCATCTGTTTCAGCCCCTCTGTTTCTCGCCCTCTGTTTCAGCCCCTCTGTTTCTCGCCCTCTGTTTCAGCCCCTCTGTTTCTCGCCCTCTGTTTCAGCCCCTCTGATTCAGCCCCTCTGTTTCAGCCCCTCTGATTCAGTCCCTCTGATTCAGCCCCTCTGATTCAGCCCCTCTGTTTCTCGCCCTCTGTTTCAGCCCCTCTGTTTCAGCCCCTCTGTTTCAGCCCCTCTGTTTCGCACCCTCTGTTTCAGCCCCTCTGATTCAGCCCCTCTGATTCATCCCCTCTGTTTCCCGCCCCTCTGTTTCAGCCCCTCTGTTCCTCGCCCTCAGTTTCAGCCCCTCTGTTTCAGCACCTCTGTTTCAGCCCCTCTGTTTCAGCCCCTCTGTTTATCACCCTCTGTTTCAACCCTCTGATTCAGCCCCTCTGTTTCATCCCCTCTGTTTCTCCCCCACAGTTCCAGCCCCTCTGTTTCAGCCCCTCTGTTTCGCGCCCTCAGTTTCAGCCCCTCTGTTTTTCGCCCTCTTTTTCAGCCCCTCTGTTTCAGCCCGTATGTGTCAGCCACTCTGTTTCTCGCCCTCTGTTTCAGCCCCTCTGTTTCTCGCCCTATGTTTCAGCCCCTCTGTTTCTCGCCCTCTGTTTCAGCCCCACTGTTTCAGCCCCTCTGTTTCAGCCCCTCTGTTTCAGCCCCTCTTTTTCTAGCCCACTGTTTCAGCCCCTCTGTTTCTCGACCTCTGTTTCAGCCCCTCTGTTTCAGCCCCTCTGTTTCTCCCTCTCTGTTTCAGCCCCTCTGTTTCAGCCCCTCTGTTACAGCCCCTCTGTTTCGCACCCTCTGTCTCTGCCCCTCTGATTCAGCCCCTCTGATTCAGCCCCTCTGATTCAGCCCCTCTGTTTCCCGCCCCTCTGTTTCAGCCCCTCTGTTTCTCGCCCTCAGTTTCAGCCCCTCTGTTTCTCGCCCTCTGTTTCAGCCCCTCTGTTTCAGCCCCTCTGTTTCTCACCCTCTGTTTCAGCCCCTCTGTTTCTCGCCCTCTGTTTCAGGCCCTCTGATTCAGCCCCTCTGTTTCAGCCCCTCTGTTTCTTCCCCACAGTTCCAGCCCCTCTGTTTCAGCCCCTCTGTTTCAGCCCCTCTGTTTCTCGCCCTCAGTTTCAGCCCCTCTGTTTCTCGCCCTCTGTTTCAGCGCCTCTGTTTCTCGCCCTCTGTTTCAGCCACTCTGTTTCTCGCCCTCTGTTTCAGCCCCTCTGTTTGTCGCCCTCTGTTTCAGCCCCTCTGTTTTCGCCCTCTTTTTCAGCCCCTCTGTTTCAGCCCGTATGTTTCAGCCACTCTGTTTCTCGCCCTCTGTTTCAGCCCCTCTGTTTCTCACCCTCTGATTCAGCCCCTCTGATTCAGCCCCTCTGTTTCTCGCACTCTGTTTCAGCCCCTCTGTTTCAGCCCCTCTGTTTCGCACCCTCTGTTTCAGCCCCTCTGATTCAGCCCCTCTGTTTCAGCCCCTCTGTTTCACCCCCACTGTTTCAGCCCCTCTGTTTCCCGCCCCTCTGTTTCAGCCCCTCTGTTCCTCGCCCTCAGTTTCAGCCCCTCTGTTTCTCGCCCTCCGTTTCAGCTTCTCTGTTTCAGCCCCTCTGTTTCAGCCCCTCTGTTTCTCGCCCTCTGTTTCAGCCCGTCTGTTTCTCGCCCTCTGTTTCAGCCCCTCTGTTTATCGCCCTCTGTTTCAGCCCCTCTGATTCAGCCCCTCTGTTTCAGCCCCTCTGTTTCTCCCCCACAGTTCCAGCCCCTCTGTTTCGCGCCCTCTGTTTCAGCCCCTCTGTTTTTCGCCCTCTTTTTCAGCCCCTCTGTTTCAGCCCGTATGTTTCAGCCACTCTGTTTCTCGCCCTCTGTTTCAGCCCCTCTGTTTCTCACCCTCTGTTTCAGCCCCTCAGATTCAGCCCCTCTGTTTCTCGCCCTCTGTTTCAGCCCCTCTGTTTCTCGCCCTATGTTTCAGCCCCTCTGTTTCTCGCCCTCTGTTTCAGCCCCACTGTTTCAGCCCCTCTGTTTCAGCCCCTCTGTTTCAGCCCCTCTTTTTCTAGCCCACTGTTTCAGCCCCTCTGTTTCTCGACCTCTGTTTCAGCCCCTCTGTTTCAGCCCATCTGTTTCTCGCCCTCTGTTTCTGCCCTTCTGTTTCTCGCCCTCTATTTCAGCCCCTCAGTTTCTCGCCCTCTGTTTCAGCTCCGCTGATTCAGCCCCTCTGTTTCAGCCCCTCTGTTTCAGCCCGTCTGTTTCAGCCCCTCTGTTTCAGCCCCTCTGTTTCTCGCCCTCTGTTTCAGTCCCTCTGTTTCTCGCCCTCTGTTTCAGCCCCTCTGTTTCTCGCCCTCTGATTCAGCCCCTCTGATTCAGCCCCTCTGTTTCAGCCCCTCTGTTTCTCGCCCTCTCTTTCAGCCCCTCTGTTTCAGCCCCTCTGTTTCAGCCCCTCTGTTTCAGCCACTCTGTTTCAGCCCCTCTGTTTCTCGCCTTCTGTTTCAGCCCCTCTGATTCAGCCCCTCTGTTTCAGCCCCTCTGTTTCAGCCCCTCTGTTTCAGCCCCTCTGTTTTTCGCCCTCTTTTTCAGCCCCTCTGTTTCAGCCCGTCTGTTTCAGCCACTCTGTTTCTCGCCCACTGTTTCAGCCCCTCTGTTTCTCACCCTCTGTTTCAGCCCCTCTGATTCAGCCCCTCTGTTTCTCGCCCTCTGTATCAGCCCCACTGTTTCAGCCCCTCTGTTTCAGCCCCTCTGTTTCTCGCCCTCTGTTAATCGCCCTCTGTTTCAGCCCCTCTGTTTCTCGCCCTCTTTTTCAGCACCTCTGTTTCAGCCCCTCGAATTCAGCCCCTCTGATTCAGCCCCTGTGTTTCTCGCCCTCTGTTTCAGCCCCTCTGGTTCAGCCCTTCTGTTTCAGCCCCACTGTTTCAGCCCCTCTGTTTCTCGCCCTCTGTTTCAGCCCCTCTGTTTCTCGCCCTCTGTTTCAGCCCCCCTGTTTCAGCCCCTCTGTTTCAGCCCCTCTGTTTCTCGCCCTCTGTTTCAGCCCCTCTGTATCTCGCCCTCTGTTTCTGTCCCTCTGAGTTAGCCCCACTGTTTCAGCCCCTCTGTTTCAGCCCCTCTGTTTCTCGCCCTCTGTTTCAGCCCCTCTGTTTCGCGCTCTCTGTTTCAGCCCCTCTGATTCAGCCCCTCTGTTTCTCGCCCTCTGTTTCAGCCCCTCTGTTTCTCGCCCTCTGTTTCAGCCCCTCTGATTCAGCCCCTCTGTTTCAGCCCCCCTGAATCAGCCCCTCTGATTCAGCTGCTCTGTTTCAGCCCCTCTGTTTCAGCCCCTCTGTTTCAGCACCTTTGTTTCTCGCCCTCTGTTTCAGCCCCTCGGTTTCTCGCCCTCTGTTTCAGCCCCTCTGTTTCAGCCCGTATGTTTCAGCCACTCTGTTTCTCGCCCTCTGTTTCAGCCCCTCTGTTTATCGCCCTCTGTTTCAGCCCCTCTGTTTCTCGCCCTCTGTTTCAGCCCCTCTGATTCAGCCCCTCTGTTTCAGCCCCTCTGTTTCTTCCCCACAGTTCCAGCCCCTCTGTTTCAGCCCCTCTGTTTCTCGCCCTCTGTTTCAGCCCCTCTGTTTCTCGCCCTCTGTTTCAGCCCCACTGTTTCTCGCCCTCTGTTTCAGCCCCTCTGTTTCTCGCACTCTGTTTCAGCCCCACTGTTTCAGCCCCTCTGTTTCAGCCCCTCTGTTTCAGCCCCTCTGTTTCTAGCCCACTGTTTCAGCCCCTCTGTTTCTCGCCCTCTGTTTCAGCCCCTCTGTTTCAGCCCATCTGTTTCTCGCCCTCTGTTTCTGCCCTTCTGTTTCTCGCCATCTGTTTCAGCCCCTCTGTTTCTCGCCCTCTGTTTCAGCCCCTCTGTTTCTCGCCCTCTGTTTCAGTCCCTCTGATTCAGCCCCTCTGTTTCAGCCCCTCTGATTCAGTCCCTCTGATTCAGCCCCTCTGATTCAGCCCCTCTGTTTCTCGCCCTCTGTTTCAGCCCCTCTGTTTCAGCCCCTCTGTTTCAGCCCTTCTGTTTCGCACCCTCTGTTTCAGCCCCTCTGATTCAGCCCCTCTGATTCAGCCCCTCTGATTCATCCCCTCTGTTTCCCGCCCCTCTGTTTCAGCCCCTCTGTTCCTCGCCCTCAGTTTCAGCCCCTCTGTTTCTTGCCCTCTGTTTCAGCCCCTCTGTTTCAGCCCCTCTGTTTCAGCCCTTCTGTTTATCACCCTCTGTTTCAGCCCCTCTGATTCAGCCCCTCTGTTTCAGCCCCTCTGTTTCTCCCCCACAGTTCCAGCCCCTCTGTTTCAGCCCCTCTGTTTCAGCCCCTTTGTTTCGCGCCCTCTGTTTCAGCCCCTCTGTTTTTCGCCCTCTTTTTCAGCCCCTCTGTTTCAGCCCGTATGTTTCAGCCACTCAGTTTCTCGCCCTCTGTTTCAGCCCCTCTGTTTCTCACCCTCTGTTTCAGCCGCTCAGATTCAGCCCCTCTGTTTCTCGCCCTCTGTTTCAGCCCCTCTGTTTCTCGCCCTATGTTTCAGCCCCTCTGTTTCTCGCCCTCTGTTTCAGCCCCACTGTTTCAGCCCCTCTGTTTCAGCCCCTCTGTTTCAGCCCCTCTTTTTCTAGCCCACTGTTTCAGCCCCTCTGTTTCTCGACCTCTGTTTCAGCCCCTCTGTTTCAGCCCATCTGTTTCTCGACCTCTGTTTCTGCCCTTCTGTTTCTCGCCCTCTATTTCAGCCCCTCAGTTTCTCGCCCACTGTTTCAGCTCCGCTGATTCAGCCCCTCTCTTTCAGCCCCTGTGAATCAACCCCTCTGATTCAGCCCCTCTGTTTCAGCCCCTCTGTTTCAGCCCCTCTGTTTCAGCCCCTCTGTTTCTCGCCCTCTGTTTCAGCCCCTCTGTTTCTCGCCCTCTGTTTCAGCCCCTCTGATTTAGCCCCTCTGATTTAGCCCCTCTGATTCAGCCCCTCTTTTTTTCGCCCTCTGTTGCAGCCCCTCTGTTTCAGCCCCTCTGTTTCAGCCCCTCTGTTTCTCACCCTCTGTTTCAGCCCCTCTGATTCGGCCCCTCTGATTCAGCTCCACTCATTCAGCCCCTCTGATTCAGCCCCTCTGTTTCCCGCCCCTCTGCTTCAGCCCCTCTGTTTCTCGCTCTCTGTTTCAGCCCCTCTGTTTCAGCCCCTCTGTTTCAGCCCCTCTGTTTCAGCCCCTCTGATTCAGCCCCTCTGTTTCAGCCCCTCTGTTTCTCGCCCTCTGTTTCAGCCCCTCTGATTCAGCCCCTCTTTTTCAGCCCCTCTGTTTCTCCCCCTCTGTTCCAGCCCCTCTGTTTCAGCCCACTGTTTCAGCCCGTCTGTTCCAGCCCCTCTGTTTCTCGCCCTCTGTTTCAGCCCGTCTGTTTCTCGCCGACTTTTTCAGCCCCTCTGTTTCAGCCCGTCTGTTTCAGCCCCTCTATTTCTCGCCATCTGTTTCAGCCCCTCTGTTTCCCGCCCTCTGTTTCAGCCCCACTGTTTCAGCCCCTCTGTTTCAGCCCCTCGGTTTCAGCCCCCCTGTTTCAGCCCCTCTGTTTCTCGCCATCTGTTTCAGCCCCTCTGTTTCTCGCCCTCTGTTTCAGCCCCTCTGTTTCAGCCCCTCTGTTTCTCGCCCTCTGTATCTGCCCCTCTGTTTCAGCCCCTCTGTTTCTCGCCCTCTGTTTCAGCCCCTCTGTTTCAGCCCCTCTGTTTCTCGCCATCTGTTTCAGCCCCTCTGTTTCAGCCCCTCTGTTTCTCGCCATCTGTTTCAGCCCCTCTGTTTCTCGCCCTCTGTTTCAGCCCCTCTGTTTCAGCCCCTCTGTTTCTCGCCCTCTGTATCTGCCCCTCTGTCTCTCGCCCACTGTTTCTGTCCCGCTGATTTAGCCCCTCTGTTTCAGCCCCTCTGTTTCAGCCACTCTGTTTCTCGCCCTCTGTTTCTGCCCCTCTGTTTCTCGCCCTCTGTTTCAGCCCCTCTGTTTCTCGCACTCTGTTACAGCCCCTCTGATTCAGCCCCTCTGTTTCAGCCCCTCTGAATCAGCCCCTCTGATTCAGCCCCTCTGTTTCAGCCGCTCTGTTTCAGCCCCTCTGTTTCAGCCCCTCTGTTTCTCGCCCTCTGTTTCAGCCCCTTTGTTCCTCGCCCTCTGTTTCAGCCCATCTTTTTCTCGCCCTCTGTTTCAGCCCCTCTGTTTCTCGCCCTCTGTTTCAGCCGCTCTGATTCAGCCCCTCTGTTTCAGCCCCTCTGATTCAGCCCCTCTGATTTAGCCCCTCTGTTTCTACCCCTCTGTTCCAGCCCCTCTGTTTCAGCCCCTCTGTTTCAGCCCCTCTGTTTCTCGCCCTCTGTTTCAGCCCCTCTGTTTCTCGCCCTCTGTTTCAGCCCCCCTGTTTCAGCCCCTCTGTTTCAGCCCCTCTGTTTCTCGCCCTCTGTTTCAGCCCCTCTGTTTCTCGCCCTCTGTTTCAGCCCCTCTGTTTCTCGCCCTCTCTTTCAGCCCCTCTGTTTCAGCCCCTCTGTTTCAGCCCCTCTGTTTCTCGCCCTCTGTTTCAGCCCCTCTGTTTCTCGCTCTCTGTTTCAGCCCCTCTGATTCAGCCCCTCTGTTTCTGCCCCTCTGATTCAGCCCCTCTGTTTCAGCCCCTCTGTTTCAGCCCCTCTGTTTCAGCCCCTCTGTTTTTCGCCCTCTGTTTCAGCTCCTCTGTTTCAGCCCCTCTGTTTCTCGCCCTCTGTTTCTGCCCCTCTGTTTCTCGCCCTCTGTTTCAGCCCCTATGTTTCTCGCCCTCTATTTCAGCCCCTCTGATTCAGCCCCTCTGTTTCAGCCCCTCTGTTTCTACCCCTCTGTTCCAGCCCCTCTGTTTCAGACCCTCTGTTTCAGCCACTCTGTTTCAGCCCCTCTGATTCAGCCACACTCATTCAGCCCCTCTGATTCAGCCCCTCTGTTTCAGCCCCTCTGTTTCTCGGCCTCTGTTGCAGCCCCTCTGTTTTTCGCCCTCTTTTTAAGCCCCTCTGTTTCAGCCCGTCTGTTTCAGCCACTCTGTTTCTCGCCCACTGTTTCAGCCCCTCTGTTTCTCACCCTCTGTTTCAGCCCCTCTGATTCAGCCCCTCTGTTTCTCGCCCTCTGTATCAGCCCCTCTGTTTCAGCCCCTCTGTTTCTCGCCCTCTGTTAATCGCCCTCTGTTTCAGCCCCTCTGTTTCTCGCCCTCTGTTTCAGCACCTCTGTTTCAGCCCCTCGAATTCAGCCCCTCTGATTCAGCCCCTGTGTTTCTCGCCCTCTGTTTCAGCCCCTCTGGTTCAGCCCTTCTGTTTCAGCCCCTCTGTTTCAGCCCCTCTGTTTCTCGCCCTCTGTTTCAGCCCCTCTGTTTCTCGCCCTCTGTTTCAGCCCCTCTGTTTCAGTCCCTCTGTTTCAGCCCCTCTGTTTCTCGCCCTCTGTTTCAGCCCCTCTGTTTCTCGCCCTCTGTTTCTGTCCCTCTGAGTTAGCCCCTCTGTTTCAGCCCCTCTGTTTCAGCCCCTCTGTTTCTCGCCCTCTGTTTCAGCCCCTCTGTTTCGCGCTCTCTGTTTCAGCCCCTCTGTTTCAGCCACTCTGTTTCTCGCCCTCTGTTTCTGCCCCTCTGTTTCTCGCCCTCTGTTTCAGCCCCTCTGTTTCTCGCCCTCTGTTTCAGCCCCTCTGTTTCAGCCACTCTGAATCTGCCCCTCTGATTCAGCTGCTCTGTTTCAGCCACTCTGTTTCTCGCCCTCTGTTTCAGCCCCTCTGTTTCTCGCCCTCTGTTTCAGCCCCTTTGTTTCTCGCCCTCTGTTTCAGCCCCTCTGATTCAGACCCTCTGTTTCAGCCGCTCTGTTTCTTCCCCACAGTTCCAGCCCCTCTGTTTCAGCCCCTCTGTTTCTCGCCCTCTGTTTCAGCCCCTCTGTTTCTCGCCCTCTGTTTCAGCCCCTCTGTTTCTCGCCCTCTGTTTCAGCCCCTCTGTTTCTCGCCCTCTGTTTCTCACCCTCTGTTTCTCGCCCTCTGTTTCAGCCCCTCTGTTTCTCGCTCTCTGTTTCAGCCCCTCTGTTTCTCGCCCTCTGTTTCAGCCGCTCTGATTCAGCCCCTCTGTTTCAGCCCCTCTGATTCAGCCCCTCTGATTTAGCCCCTCTGATTCAGCCCCTCTGTTTCTCGCCCTCTCTTTCAGCCCCTCTGTTTCAGCCCCTCTGTTTCAGCCCCTCTGTTTCTCGCCCTCTGTTTCAGCCCCTCTGTTTCATGCCTTCTGTTTCAGCCCCTCTGATTCAGCCCCTCTGTTTCAGCCCTTCTGATTCAGCCCCTCTGTTTCAGCCCCTCTGTTTCAGCCCCTCTGTTTCATCCCCTCTGTTTTTCGCCCTCTGTTTCTCACCCTCTGTTTCTAGCCCTCTGTTTCAGTCCCTCTGTTTTTCGCCCTCTGTTTCAGCCCCTCTGTTTCAGCCCCTCTGTTTCTCGCCCTCTGTTTCTGCCCCTCTGTTTCTCGCCCTCTCTTTCTGCCCCTCTGTTTCTCGCCCTCTGTTTCAGCCCCTCTGATTCAGCCCCTCTGTTTCAGCCCCTCTGTTTCTCCCCCTCTGTTCCAGCCCCTCTGTTTCAGCCACACTCATTCAGCCACTCTGTTTCAGCCCCTCTGTTTCTCGGCCTCTGTTGCAGCCCCTCTGTTTTTCGCCCTCTTTTTCAGCCCCTCTGTTTCACCCGTCTGTTTCAGCCACTCTGTTTCTCGCCCACTGTTTCAGCCCCTCTGTTTCTCACCCTCTGTTTCAGCCCCTCTGATTCAGCCCCTCTGTTTCTCGCCCTCTGTATCAGCCCCTCTGTTTCAGCCCCTCTGTTTCAGCCCCTCTGTTTCTCGCCCTCTGTTAATCGCCCTCTGTTTCAGCCCCTCTGTTTCTCGCCCTCTGTTTCAGCACCTCTGTTTCAGCCCCTCGAATTCAGCCCTTCTGATTCAGCCCCTGTGTTTCTCGCCCTCTGTTTCAGCCCCTCTGGTTCAGCCCTTCTGTTTCAGCCCCTCTGTTTCAGCCCCTCTGTTTCTCGCCCTCTGTTTCAGCCCCTCTGTTTCTCGCCCTCTGTTTCAGCCCCTCTGTTTCAGCCCCTCTGTTTCAACCCCTCTGTTTCTCGCCCTCTGTTTCAGCCCCTCTGTTTCTCGCCCTCTGTTTCTGTCCCTCTGAGTTAGCCCCTCTGTTTCAGCCCCTCTGTTTCAGCCCCTCTGTTTCTCGCCCTCTGTTTCAGCCCCTCTGTTTCGCGCTCTCTGTTTCAGCCCCTCTGTTTCAGCAACTCTGTTTCTCGCCCTCTGTTTCTGCCCCTCTGTTTCTCGCCCTCTGTTTCAGCCCCTCTGTTTCTCGCCCTCTGTTTCAGCCCCTCTGATTCAGCCCCTCTGTTTCAGCCCCTCTGAATCAGCCCCTCTGGTTCAGCTGCTCTGTTTCAGCCCCTCTGTTTCAGCCCCTCGGTTTCTCGCCCTCTGTTTCAGCCCCTCTGTTTCAGCCCGTATGTTTCAGCCACTCTGTTTCTCGCCATCTGTTTCAGCCCCTCTGTTTCTCGCCCTCTGTTTCAGCCCCTCTGTTTCTCGCCCTCTGTTTCAGCGCCTGTGAATCAGCCCTTCTGATTCAGCCCCTCTGTTTCAGCCCCTCTGTTTCAGCCCCTCTGTTTCAGCCCCTCTGTTTCTCGCCCTCTGTTTCAGCCGCTCAATTTCTCGCCCTCTGTTTCAGCCCCTCTGATTCAGCCCCTCAGTTTCAGCCCCTCTGATTCAGACCCTCTGATTTAGCCCCTCTGATTCAGCCCCTCTTTTTTTCGCCCTCTGTTGCAGCCCCTCTGTTTCAGCCCCTCTGTTTCAGCCCCGCTGTTTCTCACCCTCTGTTTCAGCCCCTCTGATTCGGCCCCTCTGATTCAGCTCCACTCATTCAGCCCCTCTGATTCAGCCCCTCTGTTTCCCGCCCCTCTGCTTCAGCCCCTCTGTTTCTCGCACTCTGTTTCAGCCCCTCTGTTTCAGCCCCTCTGTTTCAGCCCCTCTGATTCAGCCCCTCTGTTTCCCGCCCCTCTGATTCAGCCCATCTGTTTCAGCCCCTCTGTTTCAGCCCCTCTGTTTCAGCCCCTCTGTTTCTCGCCCTCTGTTTCAGCCCCTCTGTTTCTCGCCCTCGCTTTCAGCCCCTCTGTTTCTCGCCCTCTGTTTCAGCCCCTCTGATTAAGCCCCTCTATTTCAGCCCCTCTGTTTCTCCCCCTCTGTTCCAGCCCCTCTGTTTCAGCCCACTGTTTCAGCGCGTCTGTTCCAGCCCCTCTGTTTCTCGCCCTCTGTTTCAGCCCCTCTGTTTCTCGCCCTCTGTTTCAGCCCCTCTGATTCAGCCCCTCTATTTCAGCCCCTCTGTTTCTCCCCCTCTGTTTCAGCCCCTCTGTTTCAGCCCCTCTGATTCAGCCCCTCTGTTTCCCGCCCCTCTGATTCAGCCCATCTGTTTCAGCCCCTCTGTTTCTCGCCCTCTGTTTCAGCCCCTCTATTTCTCACCCTCTGTTTCAGCCCCTCTGTTTCTCCCCCTCTGTTTCAGCCCCACTGTTTCAGCCCCTCTGTTTCTCGCCATCTGTTTCAGCCCCTCTGTTTCTCGCCCTCTGTTTCAGCCCCTCTGTTTCAGCCCCTCTGTTTCTCGCCCTCTGTATCTGCCCCTCTGTCTCTCGCCCTCTGTTTCAGCCCCTCTTTTTCTTGCCCTCTGTTTCAGCCCCGCTGATTCAGCCCCTCTGTTTCAGCCCCTCTGAATCAGCCCCTCTGATTCAGCCCCTCTGTTTCAGCCGCTCTGTTTCAGCCCCTCTGTTTCAGCCCCTCTGTTTCTCGCCCTCTGTTTCAGCCCCTCTGTTTCTCGCCCTCTGTTTCAGCCCCTCTGTTTCTCGCCCTCTGTTTCAGCCCCTCTGTTTCTTGCCCTCTGTTTCAGCCCCTCTGTTTCTCGCCCTCTGTTTCAGCCGCTCTGATTCAGCCCCTCTGTTTCAGCCCCTCTGATTCAGCCCCTCTGATTTAGCCCCTCTGATTCAGCCCCTCTGTTTCTCGCCCTCTCTTTCAGCCCCTCTGTTTCAGCCCCTCTGTTTCAGCCCCTCTGTTTCTCGCCCTCTGTTTCAGCCCCTCTGTTTCTCGCCTTCTGTTTCAGCCCCTCTGATTCAGCCCCTCTGTTTCAGCCCCTCTGATTCAGCCCCTCTGTTTCAGCCCCTCTGTTTCAGCCCCTCTGTTTCATCCCCTCTGTTTTTCGCCCTCTGTTTCTCACCCTCTGTTTCTCGCCCTCTGTTTCAGCCCCTCTGTTTTTCGCCCTCTGTTTCAGCCCCTCTGTTTCAGCCCCTCTGTTTCTCGCGCTCTGTTTCTGCCCCTCTGTTTCTCGCCCTCTGTTTCAGCCCCTCTGATTCAGCCCCTCTGTTTCAGCCCCTCTGTTTCTCGCCTTCTGTTTCAGCCCCTCTGATTCAGCCCCTCTGTTTCAGCCCCTCTGATTCAGCCCCTCTGTTTCAGCCCCTCTGTTTCAGCCCCTCTGTTTCATCCCCTCTGTTTTTCGCCCTCTGTTTCTCACCCTCTGTTTCAAGCCCTCTGTTTCAGCCCCTCTGTTTTTCGCCCTCTGTTTCAGCCCCTCTGTTTCAGCCCCTCTGTTTCTCGCCCTCTGTTTCTGCCCCTCTGTTTCTCGCCCTCTGTTTCAGCCCCTCTGATTCAGCCCCTCTGTTTCAGTCCCTCTGTTTCTCCCCCTCTGTTCCAGCCCCTCTGTTTCAGCCCGTCTGTTTCAGCCACTCTGTTTCAGCCCCTCTGATTCAGCCACACTCATTCAGCCCCTCTGATTCAGCCCCTCTGTTTCAGCCCCTCTGTTCCTCGGCCTCTGTTGCAGCCCCTCTGTTTTTCGCCCTCTTTTTCAGCCCCTCTGTTTCAGCCCGTCTGTTTCAGCCACTCTGATTCTCGCCCACTGTTTCAGCCCCTCTGTTTCTCACCCTCTGTTTCAGCCCCTCTGATTCAGCCCCTCTGTTTCTCGCCCTCTGGATCAGCCCCTCTGTTTCAGCCCCTCTGTTTCAGCCCCTCTGTTTCTCGCCCTCTGTTAATCGCCCTCTGTTTCAGCCCCTCTGTTTCTCGCCCTCTGTTTCAGCACCTCTGTTTCAGCCCCTCGAATTCAGCCCCTCTGATTCAGCCCCTCTGTTTCTCGCCCTCTGTTTCTCGCCCTCTGTTTCAGCCCCTCTGTTTCTCGCCCTCTGTTTCAGCCCCTCTGTTTCTCGCCCTCTGTTTCAGCCCCTCTGTTTCTCGCCCTCTGTTTCAGCCTCTCTGTTTCTCGCCCTGTTTCAGCCCCTCTGATTCAGCCCCTCTGTTTCAGCCCCTCTGATTCAGCCCCTCTGATTCAGCCCCTCTGTTTCTCATCCTCTGTTTCAGCCCCTCTGTTTCAGCCCCTCTGTTTCTCGCCCTCTGATTCAGCCCCACTGTTTCTCGCCCTCTGTTTCAGCCCCTCTGTTTCTCGCCCTCTGTTTCAGCCCCTCTGTTTCAGCCCCTCTGTTTCAGCCCCTCTGTTTCTCGCCCTCTGTTTCAGCCCCTCTCTTTCTCGCCCTCTGTTTCAGCCCCTCTGTTTCTCGCCCTCTGTTTCAGCCCCTCTGTTTCAGCCCCTCTGTTTCAGCCCCTCTGTTTCTCGCCCTCTGTTTCAGCCCCTCTGTTTCAGCCCCTCTGTTTCTCGCCCTCTGTTTCAGCCCCTCTGTTTCTCGCCTTCTGATTCAGCCCCTCTGATTCAGCCCCTCTGTTTCAGCCCCTCTGATTCAGCCCCTCTGTTTCAGCCCCTCTGTTTCAGCCCCTCTGTTTCATCCCCTCTGTTTCTCGTCCTCTGTATCTCACCCTCTGTTTCTAGCCCTCTGTTTCAGCCCCACTGTTTTCGCCCTCTGTTTCAGCCCCTCTGTTTCAGCCCCTCTGTTTCTCGCCCTCTGTTTCTGCCCCTCTGTTTCTCGCCCTCTGTTTCAGCCCCTCTGATTCAGCCCCTCTGTTTCAGCCCCTCTGTTTCTCCCCCTCTGTTCCAGCCCCTCTGTTTCAGCCCCTCTGATTCAGCCCCTCTGTTTCAGCCCCTCTGTTCCTCGGCCTCTGTTGCAGCCCCTCTGTTTTTCGCCCTCTTTTTCAGCCCCTCTGTTTCAGCCCGCCTGTTTCAGCCACTCTGTTTCTCGCCCACTGTTTCAGCCCCTCTGTTTCTCACCCTCTGTTTCAGCCCCTCTGATTCAGCCCCTCTGTTTCTCGCCCTCTGGATCAGCCCCTCTGTTTCAGCCCCTCTGTTTCAGCCCCTCTGTTTCTCGCCCTCTGTTTCAGCCCCTCTGATTCAGCCCCTCAGTTTCAGCCCCTCTGATTCAGCCCCTCTGATTTAGCCCCTCTGATTCAGCCCCTCTTTTTTTCGCCCTCTGTTGCAGCCCCTCTGTTTCAGCCCCTCTGTTTCAGCCCCTCTGTTTCTCACCCTCTGTTTCAGCCCCTCTGATTCGGCCCCTCTGATTCAGCTCCACTCATTCAGCCCCTCTGATTCAGCCCCTCTGTTTCCCGCCCCTCTGCTTCAGCCCCTCTGTTTCTCGCACTCTGTTTCAGCCCCTCTGTTTCAGCCCCTCTGTTTCAGCCCCTCTGATTCAGCCCCTCTGTTTCCCGCCCCTCTGATTCAGCCCATCTGTTTCAGCCCCTCTGTTTCAGCCCCTCTGTTTCAGCCCCTCTGTTTCTCGCCCTCTGTTTCAGCCCCTCTGTTTCTCGCCCTCGCTTTCAGCCCCTCTGTTTCTCGCCCTCTGTTTCAGCCCCTCTGATTAAGCCCCTCTATTTCAGCCCCTCTGTTTCTCCCCCTCTGTTCCAGCCCCTCTGTTTCAGCCCACTGTTTCAGCGCGTCTGTTCCAGCCCCTCTGTTTCTCGCCCTCTGTTTCAGCTCCTCTGTTTCTCGCCCTCGCTTTCAGCCCCTCTGTTTCTCGCCCTCTGTTTCAGCCCCTCTGATTCAGCCCCTCTATTTCAGCCCCTCTGTTTCTCCCCCTCTGTTTCAGCCCCTCTGTTTCAGCCCCTCTGATTCAGCCCCTCTGTTTCCCGCCCCTCTGATTCAGCCCATCTGTTTCAGCCCCTCTGTTTCTCGCCCTCTGTTTCAGCCCCTCTATTTCTCACCGTCTGTTTCAGCCCCTCTGTTTCTCCCCCTCTGTTTCAGCCCCACTGTTTCAGCCCCTCTGTTTCTCGCCATCTGTTTCAGCCCCTCTGTTTCTCGCCCTCTGTTTCAGCCCCTCTGTTTCAGCCCCTCTGTTTCTCGCCCTCTGTATCTGCCCCTCTGTCTCTCGCCCTCTGTTTCAGCCCCTCTTTTTCTTGCCCTCTGTTTCAGCCCCGCTGATTCAGCCCCTCTGTTTCAGCCCCTCTGAATCAGCCCCTCTGATTCAGCCCCTCTGTTTCAGCCGCTCTGTTTCAGCCCCTCTGTTTCAGCCCCTCTGTTTCTCGCCCTCTGTTTCAGCCCCTCTGTTTCTCGCCCTCTGTTTCAGCCCCTCTGTTTCTCGCCCTCTGTTTCAGCCCCTCTGTTTCTTGCCCTCTGTTTCAGCCCCTCTGTTTCTCGCCCTCTGTTTCAGCCGCTCTGATTCAGCCCCTCTGTTTCAGCCCCTCTGATTCAGCCCCTCTGATTTATCCCCTCTGATTCAGCCCCTCTGTTTCTCGCCCTCTCTTTCAGCCCCTCTGTTTCAGCCCCTCTGTTTCAGCCCCTCTGTTTCTCGCCCTCTGTTTCAGCCCCTCTGTTTCTCGCCTTCTGTTTCAGCCCCTCTGATTCAGCCCCTCTGTTTCAGCCCCTCTGATTCAGCCCCTCTGTTTCAGCCCCTCTGTTTCAGCCCCTCTGTTTCATCCCCTCTGTTTTTCGCCCTCTGTTTCTCACCCTCTGTTTCTCGCCCTCTGTTTCAGCCCCTCTGTTTTTCGCCCTCTGTTTCAGCCCCTCTGTTTCAGCCCCTCTGTTTCTCGCGCTCTGTTTCTGCCCCTCTGTTTCTCGCCCTCTGTTTCAGCCCCTCTGATTCAGCCCCTCTGTTTCAGCCCCTCTGTTTCTCGCCTTCTGTTTCAGCCCCTCTGATTCAGCCCCTCTGTTTCAGCCCCTCTGATTCAGCCCCTCTGTTTCAGCCCCTCTGTTTCAGCCCCTCTGTTTCATCCCCTCTGTTTTTCGCCCTCTGTTTCTCACCCTCTGTTTCAAGCCCTCTGTTTCAGCCCCTCTGTTTTTCGCCCTCTGTTTCAGCCCCTCTGTTTCAGCCCCTCTGTTTCTCGCCCTCTGTTTCTGCCCCTCTGTTTCTCGCCCTCTGTTTCAGCCCCTCTGATTCAGCCCCTCTGTTTCAGTCCCTCTGTTTCTCCCCCTCTGTTCCAGCCCCTCTGTTTCAGCCCGTCTGTTTCAGCCACTCTGTTTCAGCCCCTCTGATTCAGCCACACTCATTCAGCCCCTCTGATTCAGCCCCTCTGTTTCAGCCCCTCTGTTCCTCGGCCTCTGTTGCAGCCCCTCTGTTTTTCGCCCTCTTTTTCAGCCCCTCTGTTTCAGCCCGTCTGTTTCAGCCACTCTGATTCTCGCCCACTGTTTCAGCCCCTCTGTTTCTCACCCTCTGTTTCAGCCCCTCTGATTCAGCCCCTCTGTTTCTCGCCCTCTGGATCAGCCCCTCTGTTTCAGCCCCTCTGTTTCAGCCCCTCTGTTTCTCGCCCTCTGTTAATCGCCCTCTGTTTCAGCCCCTCTGTTTCTCGCCCTCTGTTTCAGCACCTCTGTTTCAGCCCCTCGAATTCAGCCCCTCTGATTCAGCCCCTCTGTTTCTCGCCCTCTGTTTCTCGCCCTCTGTTTCAGCCCCTCTGTTTCTCGCCCTCTGTTTCAGCCCCTCTGTTTCTCGCCCTCTGTTTCAGCCCCTCTGTTTCTCGCCCTCTGTTTCAGCCTCTCTGTTTCTCGCCCTGTTTCAGCCCCTCTGATTCAGCCCCTCTGTTTCAGCCCCTCTGATTCAGCCCCTCTGATTCAGCCCCTCTGTTTCTCATCCTCTGTTTCAGCCCCTCTGTTTCAGCCCCTCTGTTTCTCGCCCTCTGATTCAGCCCCACTGTTTCTCGCCCTCTGTTTCAGCCCCTCTGTTTCTCGCCCTCTGTTTCAGCCCCTCTGTTTCAGCCCCTCTGTTTCAGCCCCTCTGTTTCTCGCCCTCTGTTTCAGCCCCTCTCTTTCTCGCCCTCTGTTTCAGCCCCTCTGTTTCTCGCCCTCTGTTTCAGCCCCTCTGTTTCAGCCCCTCTGTTTCAGCCCCTCTGTTTCTCGCCCTCTGTTTCAGCCCCTCTGTTTCAGCCCCTCTGTTTCTCGCCCTCTGTTTCAGCCCCTCTTTTTCTCGCCTTCTGATTCAGCCCCTCTGATTCAGCCCCTCTGTTTCAGCCCCTCTGATTCAGCCCCTCTGTTTCAGCCCCTCTGTTTCAGCCCCTCTGTTTCATCCCCTCTGTTTCTCGTCCTCTGTATCTCACCCTCTGTTTCTAGCCCTCTGTTTCAGCCCCACTGTTTTCGCCCTCTGTTTCAGCCCCTCTGTTTCAGCCCCTCTGTTTCTCGCCCTCTGTTTCTGCCCCTCTGTTTCTCGCCCTCTGTTTCAGCCCCTCTGATTCAGCCCCTCTGTTTCAGCCCCTCTGTTTCTCCCCCTCTGTTCCAGCCCCTCTGTTTCAGCCCCTCTGTTTCAGCCACTCTGTTTCAGCCCCTCTGATTCAGCCACACTCATTCAGCCCCTCTGATTCAGCCCCTCTGTTTCAGCCCCTCTGTTTCTCGGCCTCTGTTTCAGATCCTCTGTTTTGCGCCCTCTTTTTCAGCCCCTCTGTTTCAGCCCGTCTGTTTCAGCAACTCTGCGTCTCGCCCACAGTTTCAGCCCCTCTCTTTCTCACCCTCTGTTTCAGCCCCTCTGTTTCTCGCCCTCTGTATCAGCCCCTCTGTTTCAGCACCTCTGTTTCAGCCCCTCCGTTTCTCGCCCTCTGTTACTCGCCCTCTGTTTCAGCCCCTCTGTTTCTCGCCCTCTGTTTCAGCCCCTCTGTTTCAGCCCCTCTAATTCAGCCCCTCTGATTCAGCCCCTCTGTTTGTCGCCCTCTGTTTCAGCCCCTCTGGTTCAGCCCATCTGTTTCAGTCCCTCTGTTTCAGCCCCTCTGTTTCTCGCCCTCTGTTTCAGCCCCTCTGTTTCTCGCCCTCTGTTTCAGCCCCTCTGTTTCAGCCCCTCTGTTTCAGCCCCTCTGTTTCTCGCACTCTGTTTCAGCCCCTCTGTTTCAGCCCCTCTGTTTCTCGCCCTCTGTTTCAGCCCCTCTGTTTCTCACCCGCTGTTTCAGCCCCTCTGTTTCTCGCCCTCTGATTCAGCCCCTCTGTTTCAGCCCCTCTGTTTCTCCCCCTCTGTTCCAGCCCCTCTGTTTCAGCCCGTCTGTTTCAGCCACTCTGTTTCAGCCCCTCTGATTCAGCCACACTCATTCAGCCCCTCTGATTCAGCCCCTCTGTTTCAGCCCCTCTGTTCCTCGGCCTCTATTGCAGCCCCTCTGTTTTTCGCCCTCTTTTTCAGCCCCTCTGTTTCAGCCCGCCTGTTTCAGCCACTCTGTTTCTCGCCCACTGTTTCAGCCCCTCTGTTTCTCACCCTCTGTTTCAGCCCCTCTGATTCAGCCCCTCTGTTTCTCGCCCTCTGGATCAGCCCCTCTGTTTCAGCCCCTCTGTTTCAGCCCCTCTGTTTCTCGCCCTCTGTTAATCGCCCTCTGTTTCAGCCCCTCTGTTTCTCGCCCTCTGTTTCAGCACCTCTGTTTCAGCCCCTCGAATTCAGCCCCTCTGATTCAGCCCCTCTGTTTCTCGCCCTCTGTTTCTCGCCCTCTGTTTCAGCCCCTCTGTTTCTCGCCCTCTGTTTCAGCCCCTCTGTTTCTCGCCCTCTGTTTCAGCCTCTCTGTTTCTCGCCCTGTTTCAGCCCCTCTGATTCAGCCCCTCTGTTTCAGCCCCTCTGTTTCAGCCCCTCTGATTCAGCCCCTCTGATTCAGCCCCTCTGTTTCTCATCCTCTGTTTCAGCCCCTCTGTTTCAGCCCCTCTGTTTCTCGCCCTCTGATTCAGACCCACTGTTTCTCGCCCTCTGTTTCAGCCCCTCTGTTTCTCGCCCTCTGTTTCAGCCCCTCTGTTTCAGCCCCTCTGTTTCAGCCCCTCTGTTTCTCGCCCTCTGTTTCAGCCCCTCTCTTTCTCGCCCTCTGTTTCAGCCCCTCTGTTTCTCGCCCTCTGTTTCAGCCCCTCTGTTTCAGCCCCTCTGTTTCAGCCCCTCTGTTTCTCGCCCTCTGTTTCAGCCCCTCTGTTTCAGCCCCTCTGTTTCTCGCCCTCTGTTTCAGCCCCTCTGTTTCTCGCCTTCTGATTCAGCCCCTCTGATTCAGCCCCTCTGTTTCAGCCCCTCTGATTCAGCCCCTCTGTTTCAGCCCCTCTGTTTCAGCCCCTCTGTTTCCTCCCCTCTGTTTCTCGTCCTCTGTATCTCACCCTCTGTTTCTAGCCCTCTGTTTCAGCCCCTCTGTTTTTCGCCCTCTGTTTCAGCCCCTCTGTTTCAGCCCCTCTGTTTCTCGCCCTCTGTTTCTGCCCCTCTGTTTCTCGCCCTCTGTTTCAGCCCCTCTGATTCAGCCCCTCTGTTTCAGCCCCTCTGTTTCTCCCCCTCTGTTCCAGCCCCTCTGTTTCAGCCTCTCTGATTCAGCCCCTCTGTTTCAGCCCCTCTGTTTCTCGGCCTCTGTTTCAGCTCCTCTGTTTTTCGCCCTCTTTTTCAGCCCCTCTGTTTCAGCCCGTCTGTTTCAGCAACTCTGCGTCTCGCCCACTGTTTCAGCCCCTCTCTTTCTCACCCTCTGTTTCAGCCCCTCTGTTTCTCGCCCTCTGTATCAGCCCCTCTGTTTCAGCACCTCTGTTTCAGCCCCTCCGTTTCTCACCCTCTGTTACTCGCCCTCTGTTTGAGCCCCTCTGTTTCTCGCCCTCTGTTTCAGCCCCTCTGTTTCAGCCCCTCTAATTCAGCCCCTCTGATTCAGCCCCTCTGTTTGTCGCCCTCTGTTTCAGCCCCTCTGGTTCAGCCCTTCTGTTTCAGTCCCTCTGTTTCAGCCCCTCTGTTTCTCGCCCTCTGTTTCCGCCCCTCTGTTTCTCGCCCTCTGTTTCAGCCCCTCTGTTTCAGCCCCTCTGTTTCAGCCCCTCTGTTTCTCGCACTCTGTTTCAGCCCCTCTGTTTCTCGCCCTCTGTTTCTGTCCCTCTGAGTTAGCCCCTCTGTTTCAGCCCCTCTGTTTCAGCCCCTCTGTTTCTCGCCCTCTGTTTCAGCCCCTCTGTTTCGCGCTCTCTGTTTCAGCCCCTCTGTTTCAGCCACTCTGTTTCTCGCCCTCTGTTTCTGCCCCTCTGTTTCTCGCCCTCTGTTTTAGCCCCTCTGTTTCTCGCCCTCTGTTTCAGCCCCTCTGATTCAGCCCCTCTGTTTCAGCCCCTCTGAATCAGCCCCTCTGATTCAGCTGCTCTGTTTCAGCCCCTCTGTTTCAGCCCCTCTGTTTCAGCCCCTTTGTTTCTCACCCTCTGTTTCAGCCCCTCGGTTTCTCGCCCTCTGTTTCAGCCCCTCTGTTTCTCGCCCTCTGTTTCAGGCCCTGTGTTTCAGCCCCTCTGTTTCTCGCCCTCTGTTTCTCGCCCTCTGTTTCAGCCCCTCTGTTTCTCGCCCTCTGTTTCAGCCCCTCTGTTTCAGCCCGTCTGTTTCAGCCCCTCTGTTTCTCGCCCTCTGTTTCAGCCCCTCTGTTTGTTGCCCTCTGTTTCAGCCCCTCTGTTTCTCGCCCACCGTTTCAGCCTCTGTGTTTCTCGCCCTCTGTTTCAGCCCCTCTGTTTCAGCCCCTTTGTTTCAGCCCCTCTGTTTCTGCCCCTCTGTTTCTCGCCCTCTGTTTCAGCCCCTCTGTTTCTCGCACTCTGTTTCAGCCCCTCTGATTCAGCCCCTCTGTTTCAGCCCCTCTGTTTCTCCCCCTCTGTTCCAGCCCCTCTGTTTCAGCCCCTCTGTTTCAGCCACACTTTTTCAGCCCCTCTGACTCAGCCACACTCATTCAGCCCCTCTGATTCAGCCCCTCTGTTTCAGCCCCTCTGTTTCAGCCACTCTGTTTCTCGCCCTCTGTTTCTGCCCCTCTGTTTCTCGCCCTCTGTTTCAGCCCCTCTGTTTCTCGCCCTCTGTTTCAGCTCCTCTGATTCAGCCCCTCTGTTTCAGCCCCTCTGAATCAGCCCCTCTGATTCAGCTGCCCTGTTTCAGCCCCTCTGTTTCAGCCCCTCTGTTTCAGCCCCTTTGTTTCTCGCCCTCTGTTTCAGCCCCTCGGTTTCTCGCCCTCTGTTTCAGCCCCTCTGTTTCTCGCCCTCTGTTTCAGGCCCTGTGTTTCAGCCCCTCTGTTTCAGTCCCTCTGTTTCTCGCCCTCTGTTTCAGCCCCTCTGTTTCTCGCCCTCTGTTTCAGCCCCTCTGTTTCAGCCCCTCTGTTTCAGCCCCTCTGTTTCTCGCCCTCTGTTTCAGCCCCTCTGTTTCTCGCCCTCTGTTTCAGCCCCTCTGTTTCTCGCCCACCGTTTCAGCCTCTCTGTTTCTCGCCCTCTGTTTCAGCCCCTCTGTTTCAGCCCCTCTGTTTCAGCCCCTCTGTTTCTCGCCCTCTGTTTCAGCCCCTCTGTTTCAGCCCCTCTGTTTCAGCCCCTCTGATTCAGCCCCTCTGTTTCAGCCCCTCTGATTCAGCCCCTCTATTTCAGCCCCTCTATTTCAGCCCCTCTGTTTCAGCCCCTTTGTTTCAGCCCCTCTGTTTCTCGCCCTCTGTTTCAGCCCCTCTGTTTCTCGCCCGCTATTTCAGCCCCTCTGTTTCTCGCCCTCTGTTTCAGCTCCTCTGATTCAGCCCCTCTGTTTCAGCCCCTCTGATTCAGCCCCTCTGTTTCAGCCCCTCTGTTTCAGCCCCTCTGTTTCAGCCCCTCTGTTTCATCCCCTCTGATTCTCGCGCTCTGTTTCTCACCATCTGTTTCTCGCCATCTGTTTCAGCCCCTCTGTTTTTCGCCCTCTGTTTCAGCCCCTCTGTTTCTCGCCCTCTATTTCAGGCTCTCTGTTTCAGCCCGTCTGTTTCAGCCCCTCTGTTTCAGCCCCTCTGTTTCTCGCCCTCTCTTTCTCGCCCGCTGTTTCAGTCCATTTGTTTCTCGCCCTCTGTTTCAGCCCCTCTGTTTCTCGCCCTCTGTTTCAGCCCCTCTGTTTCTCGCCCTCTGTTTCAGCCGCTCTGATTCAGCCCCTCTGTTTCAGCCCCTCTGATTCAGCCCCTCTGATTTAGCCCCTCTGATTCAGCCTCTCTGTTTCTCGCCCTCTCTTTCAGCCCCTCTGTTTCAGCCCCTCTGTTTCAGCCCCTCTGTTTCTCGCCCTCTGTTTCAGCCCCTCTGTTTCATGCCTTCTGTTTCAGCCCCTCTGATTCAGCCCCTCTGTTTCAGCCCTTCTGATTCAGCCCCTCTGTTTCAGCCCCTCTGTTTCAGCCCCTCTGTTTCATCCCCTCTGTTTTTCGCCCTCTGTTTCTCACCCTCTGTTTCTAGCCCTCTGTTTCAGCCCCTCTGTTTTTCGCCCTCTGTTTCAGCCCCTCTGTTTCAGCCCCTCTGTTTCTCGCCCTCTGTTTCTGCCCCTCTGTTTCTCGCCCTCTCTTTCTGCCCCTCTGTTTCTCCCCCTCTGTTTCAGCCCCTCTGATTCAGCCCCTCTGTTTCAGCCCCTCTGTTTCTCCCCCTCTGTTCCAGCCCCTCTGTTTCAGCCACACTCATTCAGCCACTCTGTTTCAGCCCCTCTGTTTCTCGGCCTCTGTTGCAGCCCCTCTGTTTTTCGCCCTCTTTTTCAGCCCCTCTGTTTCACCCGTCTGTTTCAGCCACTCTGTTTCTCGCCCACTGTTTCAGCCCCTCTGTTTCTCACCCTCTGTTTCAGCCCCTCTGATTCAGCCCCTCTGTTTCTCGCCCTCTGTATCAGCCCCTCTGTTTCAGCCCCTCTGTTTCAGCCCCTCTGTTTCTCGCCCTCTGTTAATCGCCCTCTGTTTCAGCCCCTCTGTTTCTCGCCCTCTGTTTCAGCACCTCTGTTTCAGCCCCTCGAATTCAGCCCTTCTGATTCAGCCCCTGTGTTTCTCGCCCTCTGTTTCAGCCCCTCTGGTTCAGCCCTTCTGTTTCAGCCCCTCTGTTTCAGCCCCTCTGTTTCTCGTCCTCTGTTTCAGCCCCTCTGTTTCTCGCCCTCTGTTTCAGCCCCTCTGTTTCAGCCCCTCTGTTTCAGCCCCTCTGTTTCTCGCCCTCTGTTTCAGCCCCTCTGTTTCTCGCCCTCTGTTTCTGTCCCTCTGAGTTAGCCCCTCTGTTTCAGCCCCTCTGTTTCAGCCCCTCTGTTTCTCGCCCTCTGTTTCAGCCCCTCTGTTTCGCGCTCTCTGTTTCAGCCCCTCTGTTTCAGCCACTCTGTTTCTCGCCCTCTGTTTCTGCCCCTCTGTTTCTCGCCCTCTGTTTCAGCCCCTCTGTTTCTCGCCCTCTGTTTCAGCCCCTCTGATTCAGCCCCTCTGTTTCAGCCCCTCTGAATCAGTCCCTCTGGTTCAGCTGCTCTGTTTCAGCCCCTCTGTTTCAGCCCCTCGGTTTCTCGCCCTCTGTTTCAGCCCCTCTGTTTCAGCCCGTATGTTTCAGCCACTCTGTTTCTCGCCATCTGTTTCAGCCCCTCTGTTTCTCGCCCTCTGTTTCAGCCCCTCTGTTTCTCGCCCTCTGTTTCAGCGCCTGTGAATCAGCCCTTCTGATTCAGCCCCTCTGTTTAGGCCCTCTGTTTCAGCCCCTCTGTTTCAGCCCCTCTGTTTCTCGCCCTCTGTTTCAGCCGCTCAATTTCTCGCCCTCTGTTTCAGCCCCTCTGATTCAGCCCCTCAGTTTCAGCCCCTCTGATTCAGCCCCTCTGATTTAGCCCCTCTGATTCAGCCCCTCTTTTTTTCGCCCTCTGTTGCAGCCCCTCTGTTTCAGCCCCTCTGTTTCAGCCCCTCTGTTTCTCACCCTCTGTTTCAGCCCCTCTGATTCGGCCCCTCTGATTCAGCTCCACTCATTCAGCCCCTCTGATTCAGCCCCTCTGTTTCCCGCCCCTCTGCTTCAGCCCCTCTGTTTCTCGCACTCTGTTTCAGCCCCTCTGTTTCAGCCCCTCTGTTTCAGCCCCTCTGATTCAGCCCCTCTGTTTCCCGCCCCTCTGATTCAGCCCATCTGTTTCAGCCCCTCTGTTTCAGCCCCTCTGTTTCAGCCCCTCTGTTTCTCGCCCTCTGTTTCAGCCCCTCTGTTTCTCGCCCTCGCTTTCAGCCCCTCTGTTTCTCGCCCTCTGTTTCAGCCCCTCTGATTAAGCCCCTCTATTTCAGCCCCTCTGTTTCTCCCCCTCTGTTCCAGCCCCTCTGTTTCAGCCCACTGTTTCAGCGCGTCTGTTCCAGCCCCTCTGTTTCTCGCCCTCTGTTTCAGCCCCTCTGTTTCTCGACCTCGCTTTCAGCCCCTCTGTTTCTCGCCCTCTGTTTCAGCCCCTCTGATTCAGCCCCTCTATTTCAGCCCCTCTGTTTCTCCCCCTCTGTTTCAGCCCCTCTGTTTCAGCCCCTCTGATTCAGCCCCTCTGTTTCCCGCCCCTCTGATTCAGCCCATCTGTTTCAGCCCCTCTGTTTCAGCACCTCTGTTTCAGCCACTCTGTTTCTCGCCCTCTGTTTCAGCCCCTCTATTTCTCACCCTCTGTTTCAGCCCCTCTGTTTCTCGCCATCTGTTTCAGCCCCTCTGTTTACCGCCCTCTGTTTCAGCCCCACTGTTTCAGCCCCTCTGTTTCAGCCACTCTGTTTCAGCCCCTCTGTTTCAGCCCCTCTGTTTCTCGCCATCTGTTTCAGCCCCTCTGTTTCTCGCCCTCTGTTTCAGCCCCTCTGTTTCAGCCCCTCTGTTTCTCGCCCTCTGTATCTGCCCCTCTGTCTCTCGCCCTCTGTTTCAGCCCCTCTTTTTCTTGCCCTCTGTTTCAGCCCCGCTGATTCAGCCCCTCTGTTTCAGCCCCTCTGAATCAGCCCCTCTGATTCAGCCCCTCTGTTTCAGCCGCTCTGTTTCAGCCCCTCTGTTTCAGCCCCTCTGTTTCTCGCCCTCTGTTTCAGCCCCTCTGTTTCTCGCCCTCTGTTTCAGCCCCTCTGTTTCTCGCCCTCTGTTTCAGCCCCTCTGTTTCTCGCCCTCTGTTTCAGCCGCTCTGATTCAGCCCCTCTGTTTCAGCCCCTCTGATTCAGCCCCTCTGATTTAGCCCCTCTGATTCAGCCCCTCTGTTTCTCGCCCTCTCTTTCAGCCCCTCTGTTTCAGCCCCTCTGTTTCAGCCCCTCTGTTTCTCGCCCTCTGTTTCAGCCCCTCTGTTTCTCGCCTTCAGTTTCAGCCCCTCTGATTCAGCCCCTCTGTTTCAGTCCCTCTGATTCAGCCCCTCTGTTTCAGCCCCTCTGTTTCAGCCCCTCTGTTTCATCCCCTCTGTTTTTCGCCCTCTGTTTCTCACCCTCTGTTTCTCGCCCTCTGTTTCAGCCCCTCTGTTTTTCGCCCTCTGTTTCAGCCCCTCTGTTTCAGCCCCTCTGTTTCTCGCCCTCTGTTTCTGCCCCTCTGTTTCTCGCCGTCTCTTTCAGCCCCTCTGATTCAGCCCCTCTGTTTCAGCCCCTCTGTTTCTCGCCTTCTGTTTCAGCCCCTCTGATTCAGCCCCTCTGTTTCAGCCCCTCTGATTCAGCCCCTCTGTTTCAGCCCCTCTGTTTCAGCCCCTCTGTTTCATCCCTTCTGTTTTTCGCCCTCTGTTTCTCACCCTCTGTTTCTAGCCCTCTGTTTCAGCCCCTCTGTTTTTCGCCCTCTGTTTCAGCCCCTCTGTTTCAGCCCCTCTGTTTCTCGCCCTCTGTTTCTGCCCCTCTGTTTCTCGCCCTCTGTTTCAGCCCCTCTGATTCAGCCCCTCTGTTTCAGCCCCTCTGTTTCTCCCCCTCTGTTCCAGCCCCTCTGTTTCAGCCCGTCTGTTTCAGCCACTCTGTTTCAGCCCCTCTGATTCAGCCACACTCATTCAGCCCCTCTGATTCAGCCCCTCTGTTTCAGCCCCTCTGTTCCTCGGCCTCTGTTGCAGCCCCTCTGTTTTCGCCCTCTTTTTCAGCCCCTCTGTTTCAGCCCGTCTGTTTCAGCCACTCTGATTCTCGCCCACTGTTTCAGCCCCTCTGTTTCTCACCCTCTGTTTCAGCCCCTCTGATTCAGCCCCTCTGTTTCTCGCCCTCTGGATCAGCCCCTCTGTTTCAGCCCCTCTGTTTCAGCCCCTCTGTTTCTCGCCCTCTGTTAATCGCCCTCTGTTTCAGCCCCTCTGTTTCTCGCCCTCTGTTTCAGCACCTCTGTTTCAGCCCCTCGAATTCAGCCCCTCTGATTCAGCCCCTCTTTTTCTCCCCCTCTGTTTCTCGCCCTCTGTTTCAGCCCCTCTGTTTCTCGCCCTCTGTTTCAGCCCCTCTGTTTCTCGCCCTCTGTTTCAGCCCCTCTGTTTCTCGCCCTCTGTTTCAGCCTCTCTGTTTCTCGCCCTGTTTCAGCCCCTCTGATTCAGCCCCTCTGTTTCAGCCCCTCTGTTTCAGCCCCTCTGAGTCAGCCCCTCTGATTCAGCCCCTCTGTTTCTCATCCTCTGTTTCAGCCCCTCTGTTTCAGCCCCTCTGTTTCTCGCCCTCTGATTCAGCCCCACTGTTTCTCGCCCTCTGTTTCAGCCCCTCTGTTTCTCGCCCTCTGTTTCAGCCCCTCTGTTTCAGCCCCTCTGTTTCAGCCCCTCTGTTTCTCACCCTCTGTTTCAGCCCCTCTCTTTCTCGCCCTCTGTTTCAGCCCCTCTGTTTCTCGCCCTCTGTTTCAGCCCCTCTGTTTCAGCCCCTCTGTTTCAGCCCCTCTGTTTCTCGCCCTCTGTTTCAGCCCCTCTGTTTCAGCCCCTCTGTTTCTCGCCCTCTGTTTCAGCCCCTCTGTTTCTCGCCTTCTGATTCAGCCCCTCTGATTCAGCCCCTCTGTTTCAGCCCCTCTGATTCAGCCCCTCTGTTTCAGCCCCTCTGTTTCAGCCCCTCTGTTTCATCCCCTCTGTTTCTCGTCCTCTGTATCTCACCCTCTGTTTCTAGCCCTCTGTTTCAGCCCCTCTGTTTTTCGCCCTCTGTTTCAGCCCCTCTGTTTCAGCCCCTCTGTTTCTCGCCCTCTGTTTCTGCCCCTCTGTTTCTCGCCCTCTGTTTCAGCCCCTCTGATTCAGCCCCTCTGTTTCAGCCCCTCTGTTTCTCCCCCTCTGTTCCAGCCCCTCTGTTTCAGCCCCTCTGTTTCAGCCACTCTGTTTCAGCCCCTCTGATTCAGCCACACTCATTCAGCCCCTCTGATTCAGCCCCTCTGTTTCTCGGCCTCTGTTTCAGATCCTCTGTTTTGCGCCCTCTTTTTCAGCCCCTCTGTTTCAGCCCGTCTGTTTCAGCAACTCTGCGTCTCGCCCACTGTTTCAGCCCCTCTCTTTCTCACCCTCTGTTTCAGCCCCTCTGTTTCTCGCCCTCTGTATCAGCCCCTCTGTTTCAGCACCTCTGTTTCAGCCCCTCCGTTTCTCGCCCTCTGTTACTCGCCCTCTGTTTCAGCCCCTCTGTTTCAGCCCCTCTAATTCAGCCCCTCTGATTCAGCCCCTCTGTTTGTCGCCCTCTGTTTCAGCCCCTCTGGTTCAGCCCTTCTGTTTCAGTCCCTCTGTTTCAGCCCCTCTGTTTCTCGCCCTCTGTTTCAGCCCCTCTGTTTCTCGCCCTCTGTTTCAGCCCCTCTGTTTCAGCCCCTCTGTTTCAGCCCCTCTGTTTCTCGCCCTCTGTTTCAGCCCCTCTGTTTCAGCCCCTCTGTTTCTCGCCCTCTGTTTCAGCCCCTCTGTTTCTCGCCCGCTGTTTCAGCCCCTCTGTTTCTCGCCCTCTGTTTCAGCCCCTCTGTTTCAGCCCCTCTGTTTCTCGCCCTCTGTTTCTGCCCCTCTGTTTCTCGCCCTCTGTTTCAGCCCCTCTGATTCAGCCCCTTTGTTTCAGCCCCTCTGTTTCTCCCCCTCTGTTCCAGCCCCTCTGTTTCAGCCCGTCTGTTTCAGCCACTCTGTTTCAGCCCCTCTGATTCAGCCACACTCATTCAGCCCCTCTGATTCAGCCCCTCTGTTTCAGCCCCTCTGTCCCTCGGCCTCTGTTGCAGCCCCTCTGTTTTTCGCCCTCTTTTTCAGCCCCTCTGTTTCAGCCCGTCTGTTTCAGCCACTCTGTTTCTCGCCCACTGTTTCAGCCCCTCTGTTTCTCACCCTCTGTTTCAGCCCCTCTAATTCAGCCCCTCTGTTTCTCGCCCTCTGGATCAGCCCCTCTGTTTCAGCCCCTCTGTTTCAGCCCCTCTGTTTCTCGCCCTCTGTTAATCGCCCTCTGTTTCAGCCCCTCTGTTTCTCGCCCTCTGTTTCAGCACCTCTGTTTCAGCCCCTCGAATTCAGCCCCTCTGATTCAGCCCCTCTGTTTCTCGCCCTCTGTTTCTCGCCCTCTGTTTCAGCCCCTCTGTTTCTCGCCCTCTGTTTCAGCCCCTCTGTTTCTCGCCCTCTGTTTCAGCCCCTCTGTTTCTCGCCCTCTGTTTCAGCCTCTCTGTTTCTCGCCCTGTTTCAGCCCCTCTGATTCAGCCCCTCTGTTTCAGCCCCTCTGTTTCAGCCCCTCTGATTCAGCCCCTCTGATTCAGCCCCTCTGTTTCTCATCCTCTGTTTCAGCCCCTCTGTTTCAGCCCCTCTGTTTCTCGCCCTCTGATTCAGCCCCACTGTTTCTCGCCCTCTGTTTCAGCCCCTCTGTTTCTCGCCCTCTGTTTCAGCCCCTCTGTTTCAGCCCCTCTGTTTCAGCCCCTCTGTTTCTCGCCCTCTGTTTCAGCCCCTCTCTTTCTCGCCCTCTGTTTCAGCCCCTCTGTTTCTCGCCCTCTGTTTCAGCCCCTCTGTTTCAGCCCCTCTGTTTCAGCCCCTCTGTTTCTCGCCCTCTGTTTCAGCCCCTCTGTTTCAGCCCCTCTGTTTCTCGCCCTCTGTTTCAGCCCCTCTGTTTCTCGCCTTCTGATTCAGCCCCTCTGATTCAGCCCCTCTGTTTCAGCCCCTCTGATTCAGCCCCTCTGTTTCAGCCCCTCTGTTTCAGCCCCTCTGTTTCATCCCCTCTGTTTCTCGTCCTCTGTATCTCACCCTCTGTTTCTAGCCCTCTGTTTCAGCCCCTCTGTTTTTCGCCCTCTGTTTCAGCCCCTCTGTTTCAGCCCCTCTGTTTCTCGCCCTCTGTTTCTGCCCCTCTGTTTCTCGCCCTCTGTTTCAGCCCCTCTGATTCAGCCCCTCTGTTTCAGCCCCTCTGTTTCTCCCCCTCTGTTCCAGCCCCTCTGTTTCAGCCTCTCTGTTTCAGCCACTCTGTTTCAGCCCCTCTGATTCAGCCACACTCATTCAGCCCCTCTGATTCAGCCCCTCTGTTTCAGCCCCTCTGTTTCTCGGCCTCTGTTTCAGCTCCTCTGTTTTTCGCCCTCTTTTTCAGCCCCTCTGTTTCAGCCCGTCTGTTTCAGCAACTCTGCGTCTCGACCACTGTTTCAGCCCCTCTCTTTCTCACCCTCTGTTTCAGCCCCTCTGTTTCTCGCCCTCTGTATCAGCCCCTCTGTTTCAGCACGTCTATTTCAGCCCCTCCGTTTCTCGCCCTCTGTTACTCGCCCTCTGTTTCAGCCCCTCTGTTTCTCGCCCTCTGTTTCAGCCCCTCTGTTTCAGCCCCTCTAATTCAGCCTCTCTGATTCAGCCCCTCTGTTTGTCGCCCTCTGTTTCAGCCCCTCTGGTTCAGCCCTTCTGTTTCAGTCCCTCTATTTCAGCCCCTCTGTTTCTCGCCCTCTGTTTCAGCCCCTCTGTTTTTCGCCCTCTGTTTCAGCCCCTCTGTTTCAGCCCCTCTGTTTCAGCCCCTCTGTTTCTCGCCCTCTGTTTCAGCCCCTCTGTTTCTCGCCCTCTGTTTCTGTCCCTCTGAGTTAGCCCCTCTGTTTCAGCCCCTCTGTTTCAGCCCCTCTGTTTCTCGCCCTCTGTTTCAGCCCCTCTGTTTCGCGCTCTCTGTTTCAGCCCCTCTGTTTCAGCCACTCTGTTTCTCGCCCTCTGTTTCTGCCCCTCTGTTTCTCGCCCTCTGTTTCAGCCCCTCTGTTTCTCGCCCTCTGTTTCAGCCCCTCTGAATCAGCCCCTCTGATTCAGCTGCTCTGTTTCAGCCCCTCTGTTTCAGCCCCTCTGTTTCAGCCCCTTTGTTTCTCGCCCCCTGTTTCAGCCCCTCGGTTTCTCGCCCTCTGTTTCAGCCCCTCTGTTTCTCGCCCTCTGTTTCAGGCCCTGTGTTTCAGCCCCTCTGTTTCTCGCCCTCTGTTTCTCGCCCTCTGTTTCAGCCCCTCTGTTTCTCGCCCTCTGTTTCAGCCCCTCTGTTTCAGCCCGTCTGTTTCAGCCCCTCTGTTTCTCGCCCTCTGTTTCAGCCCCTCTGTTTCTCGCCCACCGTTTCAGCCTCTGTGTTTCTCGCCCTCTGTTTCAGCCCCTCTGTTTCAGCCCCTTTGTTTCAGCCCCTCTGTTTCTGCCCCTCTGTTTCTCGCCCTCTGTTTCAGCCCCTCTGTTTCTCGCCCTCTGTTTCAGCCCCTCTGATTCAGCCCCTCTGTTTCAGCCCCTCTGTTTCTCCCCCTCTGTTCCAGCCCCTCTGTTTCAGCCCCTCTGTTTCAGCCACACTTTTTCAGCCCCTCTGATTCAGCCACACTCATTCAGCCCCTCTGATTCAGACCCTCTGTTTCAGCCCCTCTGTTTCAGCCACTCTGTTTCTCGCCCTCTGTTTCTGCCCCTCTGTTTCTCGCCCTCTGTTTCAGCCCCTCTGTTTCTCGCCCTCTGTTTCAGCTCCTCTGATTCAGCCCCTCTGTTTCAGCCCCTCTGAATCAGCCCCTCTGATTCAGCTGCTCTGTTTCAGCCCCTCTGTTTCAGCCCCTCTGTTTCAGCCCCTTTGTTTCTCGCCCTCTGTTTCAGCCCCTCGGTTTCTCGCCCTCTGTTTCAGCCCCTCTGTTTCTCGCCCTCTGTTTCAGGCCCTGTGTTTCAGCCCCTCTGTTTCAGTCCCTCTGTTTCTCGCCCTCTGTTTCAGCCCCTCTGTTTCTCGCCCTCTGTTTCAGCCCCTCTGTTTCAGCCCCTCTGTTTCAGCCCCTCTGTTTCTCGCCCTCTGTTTCAGCCCCTCTGTTTCTCGCCCTCTGTTTCAGCCCCTCTGTTTCTCGCCCACCGTTTCAGCCTCTCTGTTTCTCGCCCTCTGTTTCAGCCCCTCTGTTTCAGCCCCTCTGTTTCAGCCCCTCTGTTTCTCGCCCTCTGTTTCAGCCCCTCTGTTTCTCGCCCTCTGTTTCAGCCCCTCTGATTCAGCCCCTCTGTTTCAGCCCCTCTGATTCAGCCCCTCTATTTCAGCCCCTCTATTTCAGCCCCTCTGTTTCAGCCCCTTTGTTTCAGCCCCTCTGTTTCTCGCCCTCTGTTTCAGCCCCTCTGTTTCTCGCCCGCTATTTCAGCCCCTCTGTTTCTCGCCCTCTGTTTCAGCTCCTCTGATTCAGCCCCTCTGTTTCAGCCCCTCTGATTCAGCCCCTCTGTTTCAGCCCCTCTGTTTCAGCCCCTCTGTTTCAGCCCCTCTGTTTCATCCCCTCTGATTCTCGCGCTCTGTTTCTCACCATCTGTTTCTCGCCATCTGTTTCAGCCCCTCTGTTTTTCGCCCTCGGTTTCAGCCCCTCTGTTTCTCGCCCTCTATTTCAGGCTCTCTGTTTCAGCCCGTCTGTTTCAGCCCCTCTGTTTCAGCCCCTCTGTTTCTCGCCCTCTCTTTCTCGCCCGCTGTTTCAGTCCATTTGTTTCTCGCCCTCTGTTTCAGCCCCTCTGTTTCAGCCCCTCTGATTCAGCCCCTCTGATTCAGCCCCTCTGTTTCTCGCCCTCTGTTTCAGCCCCTCTGTTTTAGACCCTCTGTTTCAGCGCCTCTGTTTCAGCCCCTCTGTTTCTCGCCCTCTGTTCCAGCCCCTCTGTTTCAGCCCCTCTGTTTCAGCCACTCTGTTTCAGCCCCTCTGATTCAGCCACACTCATTCAGCCCCTCTGATTCAGCCCCTCTGTTTCAGCCCCTCTGTTCCTCGGCCTCTGTTGCAGCCCCTCTGTTTTTCGCCCTCTTTTTCAGCCCCTCTGTTTCAGCCCGTCTGTTTCAGCCCCTTTGTTTCTCACCCTCTGTTTCAGCCCCTCTGATTCAGCCCCTCTGTTTCTCGCCCTCTGGATCAGCCCCTCTGTTTCAGCCCCTCTGTTTCAGCCCCTCTGTTTCTCGCCCTCTGTTAATCGCCCTCTGTTTCAGCCCCTCTGTTTCTCGCCCTCTGTTTCAGCACCTCTGTTTCAGCCCCTCGAATTCAGCCCCTCTGATTCAGCCCCTCTGTTTCTCGCCCTCTGTTTCTCGCCCTCTGTTTCAGCCCCTCTGTTTCTCGCCCTCTGTTTCAGCCCCTCTGTTTCTCGCCCTCTGTTTCAGCCCCTCTGTTTCTCGCCCTCTGTTTCAGCCTCTCTGTTTCTCGCCCTGTTTCAGCCCCTCTGATTCAGCCCCTCTGTTTCAGCCCCTCTGTTTCAGCCCCTCTGATTCAGCCCCTCTGATTCAGCCCCTCTGTTTCTCATCCTCTGTTTCAGCCCCTCTGTTTCAGCCCCTCTGTTTCTCGCCCTCTGATTCAGCCGCACTGTTTCTCGCCCTCTGTTTCAGCCCCTCTGTTTCTCGCCCTCTGTTTCAGCCCCTCTGTTTCAGCCCCTCTGTTTCAGCCCCTCTGTTTCTCGCCCTCTGTTTCAGCCCCTCTCTTTCTCGCCCTCTGTTTCAGCCCCTCTGTTTCTCGCCCTCTGTTTCAGCCCCTCTGTTTCAGCCCCTCTGTTTCAGCCCCTCTGTTTCTCGCCCTCTGTTTCAGCCCCTCTGTTTCAGCCCCTCTGTTTCTCGCCCTCTGTTTCAGCCCCTCTGTTTCTCGCCTTCTGATTCAGCCCCTCTGATTCAGCCCCTCTGTTTCAGCCCCTCTGATTCAGCCCCTCTGTTTCAGCCCCTCTGTTTCAGCCCCTCTGTTTCATCCCCTCTGTTTCTCGTCCTCTGTATCTCACCCTCTGTTTCTAGCCCTCTGTTTCAGCCCCTCTGTTTTTCGCCCTCTGTTTCAGCCCCTCTGTTTCAGCCCCTCTGTTTCTCGCCCTCTGTTTCTGCCCCTCTGTTTCTCGCCCTCTGTTTCAGCCCCTCTGATTCAGCCCCTCTGTTTCAGCCCCTCTGTTTCTCCCCCTCTGTTCCAGCCCCTCTGTTTCAGCCCCTCTGTTTCAGCCACTCTGTTTCAGCCCCTCTGATTCAGCCACACTCATTCAGCCCCTCTGATTCAGCCCCTCTGTTTCAGCCCCTCTGTTTCTCGGCCTCTGTTTCAGCTCCTCTGTTTTGCGCCCTCTTTTTCAGCCCCTCTGTTTCAGCCCCTCTCTTTCTCACCCTCTGTTTCAGCCCCTCTGTTTCTCGCCCTCTGTATCAGCCCCTCTGTTTCAGCACCTCTGTTTCAGCCCCTCCGTTTCTCGCCCTCTGTTACTCGCCCTCTGTTTCAGCCCCTCTGTTTCTCGCCCTCTGTTTCAGCCCCTCTGTTTCAGCCCCTCTAATTCAGCCCCTCTGATTCAGCCCCTCTGTTTGTCGCCCTCTGTTTCAGCCCCTCTGGTTCAGCCCTTCTGTTTCAGTCCCTCTGTTTCAGCCCCTCTGTTTCTCGCCCTCTGGTTCAGCCCCTCTGTTTCTCGCCCTCTGTTTCAGCCCCTCTGTTTCAGCCCCTCTGTTTCAGCCCCTCTGTTTCTCGCCCTCTGTTTCAGCCCCTCTGTTTCAGCCCCTCTGTTTCTCGCCCCCTGTTTCAGCCCCTCTGTTTCTCGCCCTCTGTTTCAGCCCCTCTGATTCAGCCCCTCTGTTTCAGCCCCTCTGATTCAGCCCCTCTATTTCAGCCCCTCTATTTCAGCCCCTCTGTTTCAGCCCCTTTGTTTCAGCCCCTCTGTTTCTCGCCCTCTGTTTCAGCCCCTCTGTTTCTCGCCCGCTATTTCAGCCCCTCTGTTTCTCGCCCTCTGTTTCAGCTCCTCTGATTCAGCCCCTCTGTTTCAGCCCCTCTGATTCAGCCCCTCTGTTTCAGCCCCCCTGTTTCAGCCCCTCTGTTTCAGCCCCTCTGTTTCATCCCCTCTGATTCTCGCGCTCTGTTTCTCACCATCTGTTTCTCGCCATCTGTTTCAGCCCCTCTGTTTTTCGCCCTCGGTTTCAGCCCCTCTGTTTCTCGCCCTCTATTTCAGGCTCTCTGTTTCAGCCCGTCTGTTTCAGCCCCTCTGTTTCAGCCCCTCTGTTTCTCGCCCTCTCTTTCTCGCCCGCTGTTTCAGTCCATTTGTTTCTCGCCCTCTGTTTCAGCCCCTCTGTTTCAGCCCCTCTGATTCAGCCCCTCTGATTCAGCCCCTCTGTTTCTCGCCCTCTGTTTCAGCCCCTCTGTTTTAGACCCTCTGTTTCAGCGCCTCTGTTTCAGCCCCTCTGTTTCTCGCCCTCTGTTCCAGCCCCTCTGTTTCAGCCCCTCTGTTTCAGCCACTCTGTTTCAGCCCCTCTGATTCAGCCACACTCATTCAGCCCCTCTGATTCAGCCCCTCTGTTTCAGCCCCTCTGTTCCTCGGCCTCTGTTGCAGCCCCTCTGTTTTTCGCCCTCTTTTTCAGCCCCTCTGTTTCAGCCCGTCTGTTTCAGCCCCTTTGTTTCTCACCCTCTGTTTCAGCCCCTCTGATTCAGCCCCTCTGTTTCTCGCCCTCTGGATCAGCCCCTCTGTTTCAGCCCCTCTGTTTCAGCCCCTCTGTTTCTCGCCCTCTGTTAATCGCCCTCTGTTTCAGCCCCTCTGTTTCTCGCCCTCTGTTTCAGCACCTCTGTTTCAGCCCCTCGAATTCAGCCCCTCTGATTCAGCCCCTCTGTTTCTCGCCCTCTGTTTCTCGCCCTCTGTTTCAGCCCCTCTGTTTCTCGCCCTCTGTTTCAGCCCCTCTGTTTCTCGCCCTCTGTTTCAGCCCCTCTGTTTCTCGCCCTCTGTTTCAGCCTCTCTGTTTCTCGCCCTGTTTCAGCCCCTCTGATTCAGCCCCTCTGTTTCAGCCCCTCTGTTTCAGCCCCTCTGATTCAGCCCCTCTGATTCAGCCCCTCTGTTTCTCATCCTCTGTTTCAGCCCCTCTGTTTCAGCCCCTCTGTTTCTCGCCCTCTGATTCAGCCGCACTGTTTCTCGCCCTCTGTTTCAGCCCCTCTGTTTCTCGCCCTCTGTTTCAGCCCCTCTGTTTCAGCCCCTCTGTTTCAGCCCCTCTGTTTCTCGCCCTCTGTTTCAGCCCCTCTCTTTCTCGCCCTCTGTTTCAGCCCCTCTGTTTCTCGCCCTCTGTTTCAGCCCCTCTGTTTCAGCCCCTCTGTTTCAGCCCCTCTGTTTCTCGCCCTCTGTTTCAGCCCCTCTGTTTCAGCCCCTCTGTTTCTCGCCCTCTGTTTCAGCCCCTCTGTTTCTCGCCTTCTGATTCAGCCCCTCTGATTCAGCCCCTCTGTTTCAGCCCCTCTGATTTAGCCCCTCTGTTTCAGCCCCTCTGTTTCAGCCCCTCTGTTTCATCCCCTCTGTTTCTCGTCCTCTGTATCTCACCCTCTGTTTCTAGCCCTCTGTTTCAGCCCCTCTGTTTTTCGCCCTCTGTTTCAGCCCCTCTGTTTCAGCCCCTCTGTTTCTCGCCCTCTGTTTCTGACCCTCTGTTTCTCGCCCTCTGTTTCAGCCCCTCTGATTCAGCCCCTCTGTTTCAGCCCCTCTGTTTCTCCCCCTCTGTTCCAGCCCCTCTGTTTCAGCCCCTCTGTTTCAGCCACTCTGTTTCAGCCCCTCTGATTCAGCCACACTCATTCAGCCCCTCTGATTCAGCCCCTCTGTTTCAGCCCCTCTGTTTCTCGGCCTCTGTTTCAGCTCCTCTGTTTTGCGCCCTCTTTTTCAGCCCCTCTGTTTCAGCCCCTCTCTTTCTCACCCTCTGTTTCAGCCCCTCTGTTTCTCGCCCTCTGTATCAGCCCCTCTGTTTCAGCACCTCTGTTTCAGCCCCTCCGTTTCTCGCCCTCTGTTACTCGCCCTCTGTTTCAGCCCCTCTGTTTCTCGCCCTCTGTTTCAGCCCCTCTGTTTCAGCCCCTCTAATTCAGCCCCTCTGATTCAGCCCCTCTGTTTGTCGCCCTCTGTTTCAGCCCCTCTGGTTCAGCCCTTCTGTTTCAGTCCCTCTGTTTCAGCCCCTCTGTTTCTCGCCCTCTGGTTCAGCCCCTCTGTTTCTCGCCCTCTGTTTCAGCCCCTCTGTTTCAGCCCCTCTGTTTCAGCCCCTCTGTTTCTCGCCCTCTGTTTCAGCCCCTCTGTTTCAGCCCCTCTGTTTCTCGCCCCCTGTTTCAGCCCCTCTGTTTCTCGCCCTCTGTTTCAGGCCCTGTGTTTCAGCCCCTCTGTTTCAGTCCCTCTGTTTCTCGCCCTCTGTTTCAGCCCCTCTGTTTTTCGCCCTCTGTTTCAGCCCCTCTGTTTCAGCCCCTCTGTTTCAGCCCCTCTGTTTCTCGCCCTCTGTTTCAGCCCCTCTGTTTCTCGCCCTCTGTTTCAGCCCCTCTGTTTCTCGCCCACCGTTTCAGCCTCTCTGTTTCTCGCCCTCTGTTTCAGCCCCTCTGTTTCAGCCCCTCTGTTTCAGCCCCTCTGTTTCTCGCCCGCTATTTCAGCCCCTCTGTTTCTCGCCCTCTGTTTCAGCTCCTCTGATTCAGCCCCTCTGTTTCAGCCCCTCTGATTCAGCCCCTCTGTTTCAGCCCCTCTGTTTCAGCCCCTCTGTTTCAGCCCCTC